>NC_133423.1:83922500-84222500 GCF_049350105.2 Macaca mulatta
GGCTGTGTGGTCTGTCCAGCCTCAGTTCCCTCTCTTTAAGATGGGTGTAACAGGACCTCTCGGATTTCTTGGGAGGCATTGGGTGGATTATGGCAGATAAATTTTGTAGGATAGTGGGTGCTCAATACAGGTCAGTTACGTCCCCTGAAATAGAGAAGACCCTAAGTGATTTTTGGATAGTCTCCGGAGAGCACACCGTGACTTCCATTGGAGGTCATCGCCTTGACCTCCTTATGCCCAGGGGCAGCTGAGTGCCCACGTGCCAAGGCGTGGGCAGTGCGCCCTGTTCCGCTGCGAGCCTTCTCGGAACCCTGCGTAGAGCCTGTTCCTTTCCACTCACCGCTGGCTGGTGTCTGTGGACAGTGCCCTCCCTGGCCTTTGGGCGGCCCTGTCAGGGTCCGTCCTGAAGCCTTTCTTTGAGAAATCTGGCTGCGGGAGATTTTCCTTTGTGTACTGTCGTACATGCCTTAAATGTATTAGGGCGCTTTGCAAATCTTTCTCTAATCTGTTTTGACAAATAGCCGAGTAGTATTGGTTTTGTGTGAACTTGGCAAAATTTGCTCCCGTTCAGGGTGACTGGGGCATGTGACAATTTGTGGGAGGTGGCAGGATTCTCGAGTGTAGCGTTTCTCTGACTCAGCTGACTATTTCCTTTTTCCTGTTGCTTTATTATTTTTTGTTGCTATTCTTTCTGCCACCCGCTCCCTCCCTCCTTACAGATGCCTGTCTTTCCAGGACTGTCCTTGTGTTTTTTGCTCTTTTCTCACATAGACATCAATGGTGGGTCCATCCTTGAATCCCCACTGTTCTATCCGGTGACTACCATGGTGTGGCAGCTCTAAGGGCAGGGAGCTCATCTCTGCTGAATGCAGCCCCTTTGGGGGACACCGTGGCACCTAGAAACCTTCCCGGGTGCAAGTGAATGTGCCTCCCTGTGGCCTCCCCTGGCTGGGATTCAGAGCAGGGCTCACTTTTCTTCCCTTTGTTGGGACTAATGTGTCTGAAGACGCTGCCGGTGCCCCACCTGGTTCCCTCTTTTCCAGGTCGGGCAGCCCAGCTTGTTTTCCCCATCCCTCCTCTGGTACGTTGACAGCTCCCTCACTTCTCTCCTAGGTGACAGTGCTGGGGGCTTTCAGAGCTCAGCTACGATGGACTGTGTCTTAGCACAGCAGGCGCGAGGAAGTGACGAGGGCATTGGCAATGGTGAGGTGCTGGGGCACATTAGTCCTGGCTCCAGGAATAGCAGAACTCTGCCCCTATCATTCCATTTGCTGGTGGAAAAACAGACCAGTGGATTCTCGCTGTTCTACTTGCTAGATGATAGATTTTCTTCATCTTGTTTACCAAGAAAGAATGTGGCTTCTTAGCCAACGACTCGATTTCTGGTTCCTGGTGAACGGTTTTCAGAGTACTCTGAGTCTCTTCATTTGCAGAAAGGGAACTTTGAGAAAATGCCCAGCACAGTGCCTGCCTGGGACAGAGTGATTTCAGCAGATGTTTATAGAAATCCCGGTTTAGTTCAGGTTGGGAGCTGAGAATCCTTGCTGCTGGTTTTCGGTTTCCAGCCTCAGACCTTCAGAACCTTTGGGGGTTGTGTCCCTAAACTCAGCCATACCCTAGAGGCCAGGTCAGCAGAGTGAGTGAGAAGCCCACTCGTGCCATCAACCGTGTGCTTAGAAATGTAGAGGTTGTCATTAGAAAGTGCAGTATTTCTATCCTACTTCTGAATTTCAGGGAAGAGCGTCAGGATTTGTAAAGACTTCATCTATATTGAAGATGCCCGAGAGTTAGGCTTACCCGGCTGCAGGTAGCGTGCCACCTGTCTGCAGTGCCCGTGCTGTGTCTAAGGAGGAGGGACTTGGCGGTGGGGGTGGGGGAGAGGCAGGACTGCAGGTGCCACCGGAGCCTGAGAGCAAAGATGAACAGAGGAGATGGGGGTGGAGCTGTGCAGAGCAGGGCCCACGTGCGGCTGTGTGTGTGGAAACTGAGTCCCGTGCGGCTGTGTGTGTGTGGAAACTGAGTCCCGTGCGGTTCTGTGTGTGTGGAAACTGAGTCCCGTGCGGTTCTGTGTGTGGAAACTGAGTCCCGTGCGGTTCTGTGTGTGTGTGGAAACTGAGTCCCGTGAGGTTCTGTGTGTGTGGAAACTGAATCCCGTGCGGTTCTGTGTGTGGAAACTGAGTCCCGTGCGGTTCTGTGTGTGGAAACTGAGTCCCGTGCGGTTCTGTGTGTGTGGAAACTGAGTCCCGTGCGGTTCTGTGTGTGTGGAAACTGAGTCCCGTGCGGTTCTGTGTGTGTGGAAACTGAGTCCCGTGCGGTTCTGTGTGTGGAAACTGAGTCCCGTGCGGTTCTGTGTGTGTGTGGAAACTGAGTCCCGTGCGGTTCTGTGTGTGGAAACTGAGTCCCGTGCGGTTCTGTGTGTGTGGAAACTGAGTCCCGTGCGGTTCTGTGTGTGGAAACTGAGTCCCGTGCGGTTCTGTGTGTGGAAACTGAGTCCCGTGCGGTTCTGTGTGTGGAAACTGAGTCCCGTGCGGTTCTGTGTGTGTGTGGAAACTGAGTCCCGTGCGGTTCTGTGTGTGGAAACTGAGTCCCGTGCGGTTCTGTGTGTGTGGAAACTGAGTCCCGTGCAGTTCTGTGTGTGGAAACTGAGTCCCGTGCGGTTCTGTGTGTGGAAACTGAGTCCCGTGCGGTTCTGTGTGTGGAAACTGAGTCCCGTGCGGTTCTGTGTGTGTGGAAACTGAGTCCCGTGCGGTTCTGTGTGTGTGGAAACTGAGTCCCGTGCGGTTCTGTGTGTGGGGAAACTGAGTCCCGTGCGGTTCTGTGTGTGGAAACTGAGTCCCGTGCGGCTGTGTGTGTGGAAACTGAGTCCCGTGCGGTTCTGTGTGTGGAAACTGAGTCCCGTGCGGCTGTGTGTGTGGAAACTGAGTCCCGTGCGGTTCTGTGTGTGTGGAAACTGAGTCCCGTGCGGTTCTGTGTGTGGAAACTGAGTCCCGTGCGGCTGTGTGTGTGGAAACTGAGTCCCGTGCGGTTCTGTGTGTGGAAACTGAGTCCCGTGCGGTTCTGTGTGTGTGGAAACTGAGTCCCGTGCGGCTGTGTGTGTGGAAACTGAGTCCCGTGCGGTTCTGTGTGTGTGTGGAAACTGAGTCCCGTGCGGTTCTGTGTGTGTGGAAACTGAGTCCCGTGCGGTTCTGTGTGTGGAAACTGAGTCCCGTGCGGTTCTGTGTGTGTGAAACTGAGTCCCGTGCGGTTCTGTGTGTGTGGAAACTGAGTCCCGTGCGGTTCTGTGTGTGTGGAAACTGAGTCCCGTGCGGCTGTGTGTGTGGAAACTGAGTCCCGTGCGGTTCTGTGTGTGGAAACTGAGTCCCGTGCGGTTCTGTGTGTGTGTGGAAACTGAGTCCCGTGCGGTTCTGTGTGTGTGTGGAAACTGAGTCCCGTGCGGTTCTGTGTGTGGAAACTGAGTCCCGTGCGGTTCTGTGTGTGGAAACTGAGTCCCGTGCGGTTCTGTGTGCGTGGAAACTGAGTCCCGTGCGGCTGTGTGTGTGGAAACTGAGTCCCGTGCAGTTCTGTGTGTGGAAACTGAGTCCCATGCGGTTCTGTGTGTGGAAACTGAGTCCCGTGCGGCTCTGTGTGTGGAAACTGAGTCCCGTGCGGTTCTGTGTGTGGGGGCTGAGTCCCGTGCGGTTCTGTGTGTGGGGGCTGAGTCCTGTGTACCAGTCTTCCCGTTGCCATCTCAGGGATCCTCAGGCAGCCTGGTGAAGACAGCGAGGGCACGGGATTGCAGCTGACACACGGGGCTGTGCCGTGAGGCAGGAGCTTGCTTGGGAGAGAGGCAGGGGAGTCGAGGGGCACCTGGCACCTTCTCTGGGCCAGCTGACCTGGGTTCAAGGCCCAACTGTGCCCATTGGCAGCCATGTGACCTTGGATGCTTCCCTCAACCCTCCTGTGCCCTAATTTCTCCATCGATAAAAGGAAGACGTTGGTAATCGTATTACCCACCTCATGGGTTCTTATAAAGATGGAAAGAATAAGGACCAATCATGTTCCGAGCTTGAGACACAGCTGGCCGGTCCTAAGTGTTTGTTATGGTTAAAGTGCGGGAGTCTGGCTTGGACTGCGGACCGCCTGACTGCATTGCTCTCCCTCTAATGGTCATTACTGGGTGGTAACCGAACTTCAACTTCTCCTGGATTCGTAATCTTATTTCACTTCATAAAGTACAGTCATACAATCAACACGACTTTAGAATGTTGGAGGAAACTTTCTGTGTTCCTCAAGTGCCATTTAATTAAAAAAAAAAAAGAATTTTGGATGAAACTAATATAACCCTGGGGTGGGCGAGTCTGGGGGGGCTTGGGAGGGGCTGTGATGGAGCAGAGTAGGACACGGCCCCGCCCTGTCCCCTCTGGCGGATTGGGCCCCACCTGTGCCCTTCCAGGCCCGGAGTTGCAGTTGGTTGAGTGGGTGGGTAGGTACCGTTTGAAGAGTGGGGGCTGGGTGCAGGATGGACCTGAGTGGTGAGGATGCGTCCTTTGAGGAGGTGGCCCTGCCAGGCGGCTGCTCTACGTTAACGGCCAGAGAAGCTGCGGCCACAGACCTGGAGGGCTTCCCAGCCCTGCCCCCCGAGTTGTCCTCAGAGTGGGCCTTGCTGCTCTTTCCGAAGGGCGCCTGCAGACCGTTAGACAGTTCCTTGGCCCATGTTCAACAGTGTGCAGGAAAATGCTTAGCCAGGAATGAATGGTTTCTGGAGTATTTGCCATCATTCAGTCCCACAGTGTCCCTTTATGAGTTTAGCTAATGAGGAGTCGACTTCTGTCTGTAGATGTTCTGAGCCCGATCGCTTAGGTGACGGCATTCTTGGCAGGGAAGCCGCTAGCCTGTTTTCCGAGTAGACGTCGTCCTGTGTGTGACGTCGTCCTGTGCTTCCTTCCCCTGCGCGATTGCCGTGCAGGTTGAAGATGGTTTTGTGCTTTTCTCTGCAGGTGGCTGTTCTGTGGACTCTGAGGTGATTCTGCGTAGCCCCTCCCTTCTGCATGGATTCTGAATCTGGATTGATTTTGTTTATGAAGCTTTCTGAGATGCATTTCGCTGAAAAGAGTAGTTGAAGAATGTGTCTGGAGAAAGCACGGGGTGCATTTTACAACAGGGGTGCTGTTTCACAGAAGCATTTCGAGTACGGTCTTCCCGAACCTACAGACTCCAGTGTTTCAGGGTCGGGGGAGGCATTGGCAAATGGATCTGTAAAATTATGTAAGAGCCCTCTCTTTTCTTTTACCTGAGTTAAAGCTGAGTTGCCCAAGCCAGAACCTGGTGCCGTTCTGACCCCCTCCTGGCTCCCTGATCCGTCCACTGTGTCACCAAGGCCTGTGATTCTACCTTCACAGTGTTTTCCACACGGCTCCTTTCCTCCTGCTGTGGTCACTGCCTTCCGTTCTCAACATTTCTTGCTTGGACTTTTGTAAAAGCCTCCGAACAGACTGCCCTGCCTCCAGCCTCCGCCCTCTCTCCCCTCCTTGTATCCTTCCCTGTGCCTTCCCTGTGCCTTCCAAACTCCTGGTCCGGGACCTCGTTCTGAGAACCTTCTTACCACCTAGCGGGAAGGCTGACCTGTCACTGCGTGGCTCTGAAGGTCAACGCCGAACTTACCTGTGTGGCCTGGCGGGGGTCTCTGTCTCCAGCCCCCGTTTCACTCAGTTCCTCCGGGGACACTCGAAGCCCTCCTGCTTCCCACTGTGCCGCCTGGAGCATGGCTTCCTCCGTCCTGCAGCCACACGGCAGCTGGCCAGGTGAGCCCTTTTCTGGGCTCATTGCAATTTGTCGAAATGTGCGGCAGGGATGAATAGCTCTGTGCACCCATGAGCAAGGCATGCCACGTCTCTTCATTTTCGTGGAGAAATAAATCTCCTTTGATCCCTGACTCACTGAGAAAGATGGGGTGGCTGATACCGGTCATCTGGGGACTGTCCTTCCCAGGCACGTTTCCGAGGACTTGTCACTCAGCCACACCCGGCCCCACTCCCCAGGGCTTTGTTGGCCGTGGGTCCTGCTTGCCTGGTGCTCAGATCTTCTTCAAGGTCTGCTGAAGTCATCTCCCGTGGGGGTGACCCTGGGACCCCGCTCTGCTGCCCACAGCTCAGGCCTCCAGGGGTCCTCCTCAGCCCACTCCCCACTACTCCTGAGGTCCTCGCCCTCCCCTGGGTGGGTCCCTGTTCTTCTCCCACCCCTGAGCACTCAGCCTCCTCCTCACCCCCGAGTGGATCTGCCTGATCTAGGTTTAGAGCTCTGGTTTGGAGCATCGATACGTTTAAGCATTATCTGGAGAGCTTGTTAAAAATACGGATTCCTGGACTCCACCCCAAGAGATTCTGACTCAGACGCTGAGATGGTGCCCAGCAGTGAACGCGTGTTTTAGCAAGAATGGCAGGCCCCTTGGCACAGTGGTTCTGTAGTTTGGACGAGGAGTAGCACTCGCCCAGACCTTAAAAACAAAGGCTTTTTCGGGGCTTGTTTTTAGGGCTCCCCCAACTTCTTCCTGTGGACCCGGGAACACAGAAGGTCGTTTTGCTGCAGAGTCCGCGTGAGCCCGCTGCCCTCAGCCCTGCATTCACAGCTAACCCGGGAGCTCCTCGAGGGCAGGGCCTGGCTTCATTCCTCCCGCACAACTCCTGTGCCCTGCACTGGGTCTGCAGCCAGATGTGGGCAGGGGCGGTCTTGGGGACTGCAGACACAGCCCGCTGAGGAAACCTGGGCTTGGCTTCCCGTTTCTTTCCGGCACGGGGCTCGGGTGTGCAGAGGCGGGAGGACGCTGAGGGTCTCTGGTGGCTGCCTTCTCCAGTTTGGGCTCGGACTAGACACAGCTGGGAATGGGCTTTGTTTTGTTTTGTTTCGAATTGGCATAGTGACCGTCTTAGGCAGGGCCTCCATACTCAGGCGCTGCCTGGCGACGGCTTCTCCGTGGAGGAGAGGGAGCTGCTCTGAGGCGAGCCCAGCACTGCAGTCCTGGCCAGACTCCTGGGCAGATCCCTGGAGCCCTGTCCCCACATCACCCTTGGAGCTGCCTTCCGAGTGTTAGCTACAGTTTCAGTCACAGCCTCAGAGGTGGTACGTCACTGACTAGGAAGAGAGTTGAAACGAACAGAATTCTGAGTACGAGTAACACTAGGAGCTGCAATTTTTATGTTTAGTGAGGCAGAAAATCCTCCACGTCAACTGAAGGCTAGATCTACTTTCATGTGGAATCTCTTTGAAAGAACAGCATTTTCTGAGTTCAGGCCTAGGTCCTGGTTAGAATGAACAGGGTAATGGTGGCAAGGGGGAGGTTCGTGAAAATATTCCTAGACTGCAGGTCCGAATTGTGAAGGTGACTGCTAACATTGCTTTAGCAGTTCAGTGACACCTATCTTTGCAAAATGTACTTTCACTTGTAATGGCCAAATAATTCTAACAGAAACATTTTTTGGTATGTAATGATGTAGATGTAGAGTGATACACTTTTTCTTTTGCTGTGCACTTAAAAATTATCAAAATAATGTTCAGAACTTCTGGAAACTCTACTTCTGATCACTGATCGGTTTCCACACACACACGTGTGTGTCTGTGTGTGTGTTGTGTTGTTTTTAGTGTGCACACAGTCCTGCAGCGTTAGTAGCTGTCAGAAGAGAGGTCCGTTCCCTTCATTTTAAAGCCAGCACCACCCGTTCCACCTGTCACATGTGGTGGTGGAGTTTGGGAAGAATGGGGGCAGTTTGGTCAGGACGGTGAAGCTGCCCGGAGCATAGCCTGTGAATGCTAATTCACTTTCTGTAAACAACCCCTGTGCTGTTTGGTGTTTGCATGTATGAGATCAGCCGTCAGTTTTCGCTCAGATGCAGCTCTTGCTCCTGTCTGACTGAGATGGGCCTCACCTCAGACGTCGCATGTAACTCAGCTACTTCATTTGTTCGTTCTCATCTTTTGCTTTTCTGGAAGGTTTAAGCCGGAGGCTGGGGCCCCCCATTCTGGCTGATTGGAAATCACACACGGGTAAGCATTGTCCAGCAGCTCTCCTGGGGCCCCTGGTGACAGCTCACATGCCATGAGAACTGGCACAGACCGTGAGTCACCCACTGTCCTTCCTGAGCTTTGACTTAAGGTAGCACGGGCAGACCAATGCATTCTTTCTTTTTCTTTTAAAACAGTTTTTTAGAGATGAGGCCTCACTCTGTTGCCCAGGCTAGACCTGAACTCCTCACTTTGAGCCGTCCTCCCACCTCGCCTCTGTGGTAGCTGGGACGACAACTACTGCTCCCAGTGCACCTGGCTTGACGCAGTCCTTTTTGTCTTTTGAAACTCTCGTACTTTCCAAGATGTACCTGGAGAGATATTTTCTCTTAAGTTTAAGACTATAGTTTTCTACTGATTTCCTTTGTTTTCTTGTCCCAGGGCAGAATATTTTGTTCCTGTTGATGGGCTGCGGATGGTGGCACTCCGCCTCCCCGGCCAGTCTTTCCTGGACTCTATCCTTTTTCCTTTGTCTCAGTTCCTCCTTCACCCTCCTCCCCGCTCGGCTTGACTCTTCTCCCTGCCCCCCTCCCCTGTTGGGATTCTGGCTTAGTGGGAGATGGTTTCGTCTGAGCATCTGAAAATATGGGGCTTCTTGGTCTTTCTGTGCACATCTGAGCAGACTACTGAAGGCAGAGGACGGGAGATCTGTTAGGGAGTCAGCAGATGCCAAAGCTGTGCCTTCAGACTGCCTCTGCTCTCTGTTGTGAGCAGCCTCACGCCGCAGGCTGCCCTGTAGCTGTTCCCTCGGAATGCAGCCTTGTTAAGTCACTGCCAGCGTTTCCCCTCTTGGCATCCCTTTCTCTTACCTACGTCGTTAACTCCAGACTCTGCTGCTCTCTTAAAGGCTAAAGTAACGGGCAGAGTAAAACCCTGAAACGTTTAGAAGCTATGCAGTATTATATTGTAAACCTGTAAAAATCCTTAACAAAGTTAGTGGCTTGGAAAGATTTTCATGAGAACTTCAGCTAAAAGGCAGTAAAGTAAATGCCTTAAAATAACTAAACTGTGGCTTATAACAAGGCCATTGTTTGGCAGTGTCCACTTTTTAAAGACTTTCCAGATCTCGGAGAAGGAAATGATCCTGAGACAAAGTAGTGATTTAAAAAATGAAGACAGTAAATTAACATTGACATTATTTGCCAACAATTGATTTATTGTCTTCCAGCTTTTTACCCCACATTCTGAATAAATTGGACCCTGTGAAGAACTAGAAGATTAACTTTAGGGTTTTTGTTTGATTGAAATTGGTTTTGCAGAAGTGGAAACCGGCAAATCAGTTTACAGTGTGCTGTGCTGCTTAGTTTTGAAACCCACAAGAATGAGGAAAGGTTGCGTGTCTTTGGATGCGAGAAAGCTGAACTCATGTAGGGTTTGCCTTTTCTGGAAGTTTATTTTTACCCTTATTAATTTAGTAGCTTGTAGAACAGCATGTCCAGACTTTAACTAGTTAATAGTGGCTCCCAGGCTGGGCAGGATTTCAGTGCTAGTGGTCATTTTTCAGTGGTCTCATAGAGAAAGTACTGAGAAATATTCTAAGAATGGTGTAAAATGAAGAGGAGCTTGGTAATCTTTTTAAAACACGGGCTCAATGAAATGTAAGCAGCTGGCTTACACACAATGACAGTCTTTACAATCAGATATTATGCTCTGAACTAGTGCTCTGATGAGGTAGTAGAAGCTTGTCTCTATTTTCAATTAAAATGATCCGTGAATGTGGGAATATTTGGAGCATCTGTGTCTTTTCAAATGTACTGGGGTAGATGATCTTTTTTTCTTTTTTCTTTTTCCTGAGGGGAAGCCCATTTGCGTGGTGGCTTCTGCTGGTGGCATCGGTGCCTGTTTCCCAGCCTGCTGGGGCCCTCGTGAGCTGTCTGACGTCATGCTCACGCTTGAAGTCGGTGTGAGTCGGCAGTGTGGGAGCTCCTTCCAGAGAGGTGTGCTCTTTTCATCTTGAAAGGTTCATGGGTTTCTGCAGCAGGCTTGGTTTCATTCTCAAACTCAGTGTCCTCATGGCCTTCTTCGACCCCTTCCTCCTGGTGCCCCCTTGGATGTTCTGTCCTCCATCCTCCCGCGTGGCCCTGTCCATCACCCGACGTCCCTGTTAACTTGCTTATGGGTGTCACTCAAATAGCTGCCTTCTCAGCAGGCTCTCACTGCTGTGGATTTGAACAAGTGTTTGTAGGGGAGTCGAGGCAGGCTACCGTGATCTGCAAACACACCAGGCTGTCTTTAGCCATGTTACTGGACTGCCGTGCTGGTGTCTCCTGGGAGCTGGTTAGACGTGTGGAGGCTGGGCATGGTGGCTCACATCTGACGTCTCAGCACTTTGAGAGGCCAAGATGGGATGATCTCTTGATCCCAGGAGTTTGAGACCAGGCTGGGAAACATAGCAAGATCCCAATTGTACAAAAATGTTAAAAAGTAACTGGGCATGGTGGCATGCCTACCTGTGGTCCCAGCTACCTGGGAGGCTGAGGTAGGAGGATCACCTGCACCCAGGAAGTGGAGCCAGCTGTGAACTGTGATGGCTCCATTGTAATCTAGCCTGGGTGACTCTGTCTCTTAAAAAAAAAAAAAGAAAAAAGGAAATGTAGACCCTCGGGACTCACTACAGATGTTTAGAGGCTGAATTGGCTGGTCGAGAGGGCAAAGTATGCTTATTCCAGGCCTATTTGCATTACCGCGTACAAGTTTATCAAAGCATTGGAAGGCGAGCAAAGTGCGTTAGCAGTAGACTGTGTTTTCAGTAAGTTATTTCAGAGCACTGGGTCCAGGACTTCACCGGTAAAGTTTATGCAGATAATACAGATGGGGTGAGATTTCAGAGCACTGGATCCAGGACTTCACCGGTAAAGTTTATGCAGATAATACAGACGGGGTGAGATTTCAGAGCACTGGATCCAGGACTTCACCGGTAAAGTTTATGCAGATAATACAGATGGGGTGAGATTTCAGAGCACTGGATCCAGGACTTCACCGGTAAAGTTTATGCAGATAATACAGATGGGGTGAGATTTCAGAGCACTGGGTCCAGGACTTCACCGGTAAAGTTTATGCAGATAATACAGATGGGGTGAGATTTCAGAGCACTGGGTCCAGGACTTCACCGGTAAAGTTTATGCAGATAATACAGATGGGGTGAGATTTCAGAGCACTGGGTCCAGGACTTCACCGGTAAAGTTTATGCAGATAATACAGATGGGGTGAGATTTCAGAGCACTGGATCCAGGACTTCACCGGTAAAGTTTATGCAGATAATACAGACGGGGTGAGATTTCAGAGCACTGGGTCCAGGACTTCACCGGTAAAGTTTATGCAGATAATACAGATGGGGTGAGATTTCAGAGCACTGGGTCCAGGACTTCACCGGTAAAGTTTATGCACCGATAATACAGATGGGGTGAGATTTCAGAGCACTGGATCCAGGACTTCACCGGTAAAGTTTATGCAGATAATGCAGATGGGGTGAGATTTCAGAGCACTGGGTCCAGGACTTCACCGGTAAAGTTTATGCAGATAATACAGATGGGGTGAGATTTCAGAGCACTGGGTCCAGGACTTCACCGGTAAAGTTTATGCACAGATAATACAGATGGGGTGAGATTTCAGAGCACTGGGTCCAGGACTTCACCGGTAAAGTTTATGCAGATAATACAGATGGGGTGAGATTTCAGAGTACTGGGTCCAGGACTTTACCGGTAACATTTATGCACCGATAATACAGATGGGACGAGTTCTGTGTGGCTTGAGCAGCACACAGTCAGCTGCTTTCTGCTTTCTGGACCCTGCCTGGTTGTGCTGCGAAGGACCCTTCCTCAGAGCGTCGGCAGGCTCCAGTGGGAGAGGCTGCAGCGGGAGGGCTGTAGCGGGAGAGGCTGCGGCGGGAGGCTGCGGCAGGAGGGCGGGAGGCTGCAGCGGGGGAGGCTGCGGCGGGAGGGCTGTGGCGGGAGGCTGCAGCGGGGAGGCTGCGGCGGGAGGGCTGTGGCGGGAGGCTGCAGTGGGGAGGCTGCGGCGGGAGGGCTGTGGCGGGAGGCTGTGGCAGGAGGGAGGTTTCTGTGGGAGGCTGCGGCGGGGGAGGCTGCGGCGGGGGAGGCTGCGGCGGGGGAGGCTGTGGCGGGAGGCTGGAACTCTGCAGGAGCGGAGATCACAGCCGGCACTAAAAAAGCGATCTCCAGTAGAAGGGAAGAGAAAATGTATTTCAAGCAATGAGACTATTGTTTTTAGAAACTAAAAAGTTATACGTGTGATATGTATGTATGTGTATGTATTTAAATGCCACAACCCAGAGTGTGTTTATGTATGTATGTATTTGGATGTTACCTGTGTATATATGTGTACATGTGTATTATCTGTGTATATATGTGTACATGTGTATATATTGCATTTGAAATATCTGAAAGTATATGATGACTACTATGGGGGATTTACAGAGGAAAGATCAAACATAGTTTAATGGAGGAGAATGATCAATAATAGATGTTTATTATTGGCTCAGTTTACCTAAACAACAACTAAACACATACACCAATGAGCAGTGAACATTTTCCCATCCAGAAATGCTGGGAAATAGGGTGTCGTGATTTTTAAACCATTCTGGTTAATATAGAACTGTCCTATTATACCATTGACAGACTTAAATAATGAGAATCTAATGAGGCTTAGCTAAGACTCAAGTGACTGTAACCGAAGTTATTTCTTGCTGCTGATGTAGATGACTGTAGGGTTCTCCGTTTCTCTGGCGGCGTGACGGTAGGCGTTCAGTGCCTATGTGGAAGCAGCCGGTGCAGAGGGACCCTCTGAGCCCGTAGAAGGCCCGTTTCCTAGTTCCCACTGGGGGCTTCCAGGGCACTCTCTGGGTACTTAGTTCATGAGGTCTTTCTCAGTCTGCCGAAGGAGACCGTAGCTACCCCGAAGACCGAAGAGTCCGGGTCGAAGGCCTCTTCTCAGTGTTCTCCCCTTGTGATGTCCTCAGCATCTGACACAGGGCCTGGCACGTTCAGCATCTGATAAGCCCCTGTTGCGTGAAGGCCTTGGATGCCGGTAGCGCTCCCCGAGGTTGGCCTTGTCCCGTCTTCCTGTAGGTGGCTCTGGAATTTTTGACGCCCAGGAGGTGGGGCCTCTGAACGTTGCTGCCTGAGCACTTGAGCCAAGAGTGTTAGTTGACGTTAGGCACATGGACTTCTTTTGCTTTGACTGGCAGATCTTGGTTGAAGGGAGAGGATGGAAAGAGCTGAATCAGCCCCTGGTGCAGGGACTGCTCCCAGCAAGTCAGTTTCCACCCCACCCACCGTGCAGTGCTTTTTTTTTTTTTTTTTTGAGACGAAGTCTTGCTCTGTTGCCAGGCTGGAGTGCAGTGGTGCAATCTCGAATCTCGGCTCACTGCAACCTCCGCCTCCCGGGTTCAAGTGATTCTCCTGCCTCAGTCTCCTGAGGAACTGGGACTGCAGGCGCCCGCCACCACGCCTGGCTAATTTTTGTATTTTTAGTACAGATGGGGTTTCACCACGTTGGCCAGGATGGTCTTGATCTCTTGACCTCGTGATCCACCTGCCTCAGCCTCTCAAAGTGCTGGGATTACAGGCGTGAGCCCCGGCACCCGGCCCTCAGTGCTTGCTTTGAGGGATGCTCCTGACCTGTGGGGCCTGGGTTGCCTTGGTCCAGGTAGAAATCCCCTAGAGGGTGTCGTGGGGCTCGCGTCTGTGAAGAGACTGGGCACTTGAACTGTGCCCTGGCGACGGCCGGAGGTGGTGCTCTGTGCTCCAGAGGAGGGGACTTGTCAGGCAGCCGTCGCCGTTCCTCGTTTGTTCCCGGCAAGCAAAACTGGACCACTTTATTGTTGCATCTGGTTTGAAGAGACCTTCGCTTCTATTTGGGGAGAAGAAAACCCAAACGCAGCGAGACAGCTGCCAGACGGTGCCTGGCTTTCGCCTCCGTCCCGCTCCTCCTGGCCGAGTTAGTGTCCTTGGTGTCGCCCCATGCTGCGTGCTCCATGTGTATTTCTGGGGTCTGAAAGGCGCTGATGAAATGCTTGCTGCGGCTTTGTTAGGACACAGGTGGTCACGCTCTAGGCTGTTGCAGGGACGGCGGCGTTCTGCAGCCTGCAGGAGCCGTGGCCAGTGCGTGGTCACTCTGCATGGCAGCCTTGTAGACCCGGCCGGGACTCTTCAGGGACAGCTGGAGACCTCCTGCTGCTCCGTGACTGGGGTTACCATGACCACTGTCTCTTCGCTGAGGCCAGACTCAGTGAGTGCAGATTCCTGGTGCTGGCCAGTGAGGCCCCAGGAAAGTCACACCTATGGTCGGTGTAACTCGGCTTCAGTTTGCTCAGAATAATGCAGCCCTGTGAGCGAGAGGGAAGCTAGGGAGCTGCGGTGCATCAGCTTGTAAAGATGTTAGAAAATTATCAAAACAAAAACCATGTGGCGTTTACAGGTCGAACGCATGAATGGATGCACACGTGCATTTTACGGTGTGAAACTGTCCCTGATGCGATAATCAGGTGTGTTACGGCATCTGTGGTGACGGGGTGGGTCCATCTGCAGCGTTTCTGGAAAGAGCATCGTAAGGAAGGTTGGTTTGGGGAAGGGTGCCTTTGTTTTCTGTTTCTTATGTTACCAGCTGCTCTGTGTGTTTTCTGTCCCATGATGATTTCCCTGAGATGGCTCTTCACTCTCTTTGGGCCTCCTTGTGTGTGTGTGTTTTGGAGACAGGGTCTCACTCTGTTGCCCAGGCTGGAGTGTGGTGGTGTGATCATAGCTCACTGCAGCCTCAGACTCCCGGGCACAAGAGATCCTCCCGCCTCAGCTTCCTGAGCAGATAGGACCGCAGGCGTGCACCACCACGTCCGCTAATGTTTTCTTTCTTACAGAGACGGGATCTTGCTAAATTGCTCAGGCTTCTGGTGAGCTTCAGTGATCCTCCCACCTCGGCCTCTCGAAGTGCTGGAATTCCAGGCGTGAACCGCCGTGCCCAGCCCCTTGTGTTTTAAATGGCTCTGCTTCCCAGGACCCAGCCACCAGCTGGAGCGAGTCCTGCTCCGGAGAGAGGCCGGAAGCCTGTGGCCAGGCTTCTCTTCAACGTTTGCCCAAACAAATTTCCCATCTTCCTTGAGCTTCACGAGAGAGTGAGAACACTGGAAAGATGAAGAATAAGTGCGCCTCTTTCCCTTCGGGGTTTTCCATCCTCCAGCCCCTCATGCCGTCCTGTCCTGGTGCAAGAGCGGTGCTGCCTGTCACTTTTCAGGAGTGGATACTTGTCACCCGAGGACACCCACCCACTCTGCCTCTTCTCGCTCTGCTTCCTGGGGGCCCGTGGCTCACAGCCGTGTCTGGGACGTGTCATTTAGGAGGTGATTTGGGGCTAGTGAGATTGGCAGCCCCTCAGGACCATGCTGTTGGAAAGCCACGTGTGGATGCCCCGATCGGTGCCTGGTGCCACAGGGTGTGGCGTGTGAGGAGCTCAGCCAGCGCCTTCTCTTCTCTCCTCGGCGGGCGGCGGTGCTCGCTGGCTGTCCTCAGTGGCTTCCTGTTGAATGAACCTTTCTTCTGACGGCTGGATTTCCTTGGGGGAGGCTTCGTGTTTGTGCTCAGCCTTCTTTCTTGGAGGCCTGGGCTTGACGTTGAGTTGTGTTTGGTGAGGTTATGGAAAAAGCCTGTGTTTACTAGAACAGAGGGAGGAGGCCTGGGTGGGGCGTCAGGTCTGCCTTTGTGCTGTGACCTGGAGCCGTTGATCCCTTGGCTGGGCCTGGGGAGGGGTTGGTGAGTGACCCCCCCGGTTCCCTGCTGGTCCCTACGCAGGGGATGCTAAGCAGCAGGTCAGTGGCTGTTTTCACAGCTAGAGTTAAAGTTATGCTAAAAGGAAGAGGTGAGTTTGTTGCAGGTCTCTGCCTCGTGTCATGGAACGGCTATTTTTAGTTTTTCTTGGCTTGGGTGTGAGAATCCTGCTGCCTGCGAGGCTGAGCATGAGGGAGAAAGCGTGGAGATGATGATCGCGTTTGCTGAGTGATTGATGAAGAAGTGGGAATGTATTATACAGTCCTGAATATAGATTTCAGGCGAAGTGTGACAGGTTTCTGTAATGAATAAAGTTTTTTTGGTACATTTTAAAGTAATTTTATTGATTTAAGTATTTTAAAATATCACCGTCATTAAAACTAGTCCTTTTGGAATGTAAAATAGACACAATGTTGGGTAGCAGGAACTGTTTGTGTTGAATTATAATTTTCAACAGAGCTTAAAGTCTTGCTTAAAATAGTTAAAAATTATCAGTGTAAAAACAGAATATCTTAAAGAGCTGGGCATGGTGGCGTGCACCTGTAGTCCCAGCTACTGGGGAGGCTGAGGCGGGAGGATTGTTTGAGTCCAGGAGTTTGAGGCTGCAGTGAGCTGTGCTTGTGCCTGTGGGCTGCCACTGCACTGTAGTGTCGACACCAAGCAAGACCCTGTTTCAAAAAAAATCTAAAAGAAATTTTGAAACAGGTTGCCAGGAAATTGGATTGGTATTTTGTTTCAGAATTAGAGCCTGGTCATTTGACCCATACAGGTTTTCTCACTTTAGTTGGGAAGGAAAGATTTATTGATACTAATGGAGAATTAAAAATGAGTCACAAATTCTTACTTTGGAAATTCTCTTAGGGAACTTTTCGTTTTTAACCTTGAACTGCAGATCGCTAGATGCCAGAGAAGTGGCAAGGATATTTGACAAAAGAACTACTGAGTGACATTTTAAGCACTGACTCAGGTTCACCGGCAAAATGAAATCAGTGCTGGAGAAGTTGTGCGTTCATTCTTTGGGGGTAGAACATGAAGCCAAATATCTTCAACCTATTTTGAAATTCAAAGCTATGGGCTCTGCTTTGAAGACTTGAATAAGTTTGGTCGCTATGGCCTTTTTGTGACTAGACATTGACAAATCCTAATTCTATTACTGTGGCTCATTTAAAAAATTTTAGTAGCACAACAAGGTGATTATAGTCAGTAATAACTTAATTGTATATTTTAAAATTAAAGAGTGTAATTGGATTGTTTGTAACTCAAAGGATAAATGCTTGATGGGATGGACACCCCATTCTGCGTGATTTGCTTATTTCATATTAAATACCTATATCCAAACATCTGATGTACCCCGTAAATACATGTACTTACTATGTGCACACAAACAATAAGGATAAAAGAAAACAAATGTTAAAGGCCTCCCATGTGCCACACACTCTGCGCAGTCTTGGGGATGCCAGGATGACGGACGGGGATGTGGTTTCTGCCCACGAGGAGCTCAAAGTTGAGGAGGAGAATGAATTTCCACTTTTGGTCAATGAGGCAGGGCAGAGGCCTGGTCTAATGGACAGTTGTGTATGCATTTAGTATATGCATGTACACTTTATATTATGTACCCCATATGTAATTACTAAGTTTGTTTGTTGATTTATTTATTTATTTTGAGGTAGGGTCTCACTCTGTCGCCCATGCTGGAGTGCAGTGGCTCGATCTTGGCTCACGGCAACCTCAGCCTCCTGGGTTCAAGTGGTTCTCATGCCTCAGCCTCCCGAGTAGCTGGAACTATAGGTGTGCACCACCACGCTCAGCTAATTTTTGTATTTTTTGATAAAGACGGGGTTTCACTGTGTTGGTCAGGCTGGTCTCGAATTCATGGCATCCTGATCCACCCGCCTCAGCCTCCCAAAGAACGGGCATTATAGACATGAGCCACCATACCCAGCCTAATTACTAAGTTATATTTACAGTTTTCTGTTGCTGTGTAACAAATTATCATAAACATGGAGCTGAAAACAGTACTCATTGGTTATCTCACAGTCTCCATGGCTCCAGAGTCAGGCATGGCTTAGCTGGTTCTCTGGTCAGGCTGTGTTCCCATCTGCAGGTTTGAGTGGGGAAGAATCCACCTGCAGGTCATTCAGGTTGCTGGTGCAATTCACTGACTTGTAGCCGCAGGACTGATGTCCTTGTCCCCTTGCTGCTTGGCAGCTGGGGGCTGCTCTCAGGTCCTTGGGGAGCCCCTGTAGTGCTTTGCCAAGTGTCCCCTCACAGGCCCCATCACGAGGTGGCAGCTCGCGTCTCCAAGCCAGCAAGGGAGTCTGTCACTCCGTCGTCGCTAAGGTGGGATCCCACGTAGGTCACCTGGTGTGGGGAGAAGCATCCTTTGCGGTTTTCGGTGGGTAGAAACCAGTCACAGCTTCCACCTACACTCAAGGGGAGGGAGTTGTACAGGCTGGGAGCAATTTGGGGGTTCACCTTGGAATTCTGCCCACCACTGTACCTTTCTGGTTATTTCACAGACTTCTGTTCCCAAGAAATCTGAGCGTTTGTGTCCTAGGAAGACTGGCGAGAACAGCCCCCGTGGAGGAATAAAAACTAAGATCTGGAAAATCAGCAGTGGGTTGTTTTCATCTCTCAGCAGGCAGGAAACAGGAGGAGAAAGGAATGTCTGTAGCTCCCAGCACTGATGGGAAGGAGGTGTTTGGCTGGGGTAGGGCTCCGCAGGAATCTCCCAGGCTCCTCTAGCCAGGTGCAGCTGTGTTTCATCCGGTTGTCTTTACATGGGCTGATCACTCAGGAGTGGCATATGGCAGGAACACGCTTTGGGGTACGAGCCTCCTGGAGAATGAACTGCGGCACACAAGCTAGACAGATGGTGGCTTAGTCCCCCTTGGACAAGCGTGTGTCCTGCACACTGGCGGGCAGGGTGCTGAGAGGCGCTTGTGGTGTCTGAGGCGGAGCCTTGCTGAGTTCCCCGGAAACTGCTTTGTGAGCTCGAGGCGGTCACCCGAGGATACCCGGCGCTCTGCCTGGGATGGTGCGGTGCCCACAGAGCATCCTCGCTCGGTTGGGATGGGGATGCCGGTGACAGGTTGTGTGGACTGGACAAAATCTGGAGCACCAGCTGGGAGGACAGTCTCCTATCAGGATGGAGGGCAGGTCAAGGCAGCCTTGCAGGCGGAGTCGTGAACGTTACCATCCCAGCAGTGTCACTGCTAGAGGGCCTGCTTCTTCCACGAAATCAGACATGTGTTTCAGCGGAGGAATCACCGGGTCCCGCCCGCTTTTAGGTGGACCCATGTTGTCTTGAGACAGTTTGGATTGCTGTGAAAGAAGATGGTCTTTTCACAGCCGTTAGGGTGTATATGAATTTTAAGAAGGCCAGTCCAACAGGGATACTGTCTGTTACTTGGCCTCTCATCGAAGAGGAGGCCCGTGCCTCTGCAGGACCAAGTGTGTGTCCTTTGACAGATGAGGGCTTGGTGCCCTGTGGCTGAGTGGAGGCAGAGGGGCATTTTGTCCCAGTTCAGTAATTCTGTGCTGTAATTCTTCTCTCTGCCTTCCCTTTATTACTTGATGCTTATTGTTGCATTTTTATTGTATTCATTTTGATATTTATGCCTCTTCTCATGACGGCCCTCAAATATTTAACCAGTTTCGGAACTTGGGAGGGGGCCACACGAAAATAAACCATCGGCTCACAGAAGCTCTTCGTCTTTCTTTCTAGTGGTTCAAGCTCTACGTTCGTGACGTCAAACCTCCCGTTGGGCCATTTCCAAGAACTGCCATTAGCTTCTGTATAGTTTAAAAGGTAGGTGGAGCCGCTTGTGACTGTTCTTTGTGGTGACGTCCGGGAAGTCGAGCCTGCCGTGGCAGGAGCTGCCCTGCGATGGTGGAGCTGTCTGGCTGCGTTGGTTTTTACAGGGTGCGCCTCATTTGTGTGTTTCTTCTTTGGGGCTGGATGTCCATTGCTGGGGCTTGGGTGTCTATTCACAGTAGAAGCTTGGGTGACACCTGTGTGTTTTCAGAGCCAGCCCTGGTGGGGGACAGTCAGTGGCAGAGCTGGGGGGTGCCGGGAGCCCCCATCTGGCATGCCAGCGTCAGCCTCTGGCCTCATGATGCCCTGCCCCCTCATCGCTGTGTTTTCTCAGTCCCTCTGGGATTCTAGTGATGCTGATTTTGTCTCATTATCAGTCTTCATTTGATGTCAAAGAACATCAAGTGAAGAAATACGTGAGAATTTTCAGGAAGGTAAGACATTCTATAAAATATAAGATCCAATTTTTTTTCTAAATTTTTAACGTGCCTGGTGGTAGGACTCGTCGCTTACGGGAAATCCCTTCCTAGAATGTAAGCCTTTTGAGGGCAAGCACCTCGCTCTCTCCCGCTTGTCCTCCTTCCTTCCATTTATTTTTTCTTCAGGGCCTAGAACAGTGCCAGCAGTGTCAGGCGCTCGATAAAACTTTTGGCAAATGAAACGACTTGATGAGGAATCCACCCCGAAGCTCTTAGAGCATATCCCAGCCTTTCCTTTCTGGTTGCTGTTGGCAGCTGAGGAGGCACCTGGAGAATCCAGGAGGATTTGCGGTGCTTCCTTGCTGAGGCACACCGACCCTGGAATGTAAATGGACTTTTTACAGTTTGACGCCTTCCCGAATTGCGGGTGCAAAGCAGTATGCATGGCAGAGCAAACCACGCTTGGGTTCCGTGTGGGGGCAGCTCCTCCACTGCTGAGCTCGAGCGTCTCCCCTGTCCCCTGAGTGGATTTCACGCCCATTCGATTGGCTCTCGGGAAGCTGGGGTGGAACGAGCTCGTGGGGAACACCCAGACCGCACGCCTCGCGGATGTTCAGTGACTGACGAAATGCTTGTTATTCACACGATGCCTTTGTTAACCTGACAGAACAGCGCGGTGTTTGAAAATCCCAGCTCTTCGCTGGCTGGGTGGGTGTGGAGCAGCCGTTTTTCTTCCATCGTTTGGCACATTCACCGCCAGCTTGAAGTGGGCGGTGGCAGCACCTCTCTGCCAGGGCTGACAAAGGCGTGGGCGCAGTTTCATTTCTCTTTTATTGTCTCAAATACAGTTCCCATTGAATTGACCCACCAAAAACTAGCACTGTGTTCCAGTAGAATTTTACTAGGTAGCGGAACACACACACTGCTGGACTATGCCCCCGCAGACTGAAACTTGAGTTACAACATTTCCGCAAAAGTAGAAAGAATCCTTGCAAATGACTTCAGTATCTGATTTCCCCCCTTATGTGGGGTTACCTCACTCATCAATTATTTTAAGCAGCTTTCAAACTTGGTAATGGAAAACTTTGTCTTGACTGTACTGGTATGTGTGGATTTTAAATTAAATACAAAACTACGTCGCTTCTCCTGAAAATCAGAGCAGCCAAAGAAGGAATCACTGTTTCTGCAGAACTGCATGGCGCTTCATCATCATGGGTGATTTTCAAGCACAGACTTAGATTGCGAGGCGTCGTCAGAACTTTCACACCTCTAAACTAGGTTCTTACAGCTGACTGTCCTGGAATTTATATTTGCTCTGTTACTTGCAAAATTGTGTCCCTTAAGCAGCTCACAGCTGGGCTGTGAGACATTCCTACGAGCTGATAAAATGGACAGGTGGTATTGCCTTCTTCTGCTCTGTCTGCTTGCCTGGGAGGGCCCAAAGAGGCCTAGAGCTTTGCATTAACTGCAGGATGTGCCTGTCTCCTTGTCCAGTGGATGTATTTGGACTTGGTTTTAAAATGCAGCCGGGTCCACGTGTTTGGGTTGCTATTCAATGCACTTTTGAGTTTTTCCCTCCTCGACGAATCTGAAAACATTTGCCCTTTACCATATTGCATTTGTGTGGGGAACTCAGACGCCACAGACCTTGGGCTGAGTTCTGGCCTGGTGACTTTCATTCACTTTGTTACCCTGGTGAGTCCTAACCCTGTGAGTCTCAGCTTTCCTCATCTTTAAACGGGATGATATTTATCTCATGGAATTACTTTGAAGATGCCTAATTCAGCATTCCATGCACGGTCGTCACTCAACAACACGTTGGCTATTATTTTCCACCCTAATGCTGGCTTTCTGCTGTGATCTGTGTGCTGGGGGATTGGAGGAAAGAGCAGAGGTCCTGCTCTCTCCGTCCTCTTCCAGGACTGTGGAAGTTTACTAAGGAGCTTCACGCGGCATCCTGCTGGAGCGCTCGGGGGAGTGCTGCTGACGTGATTAAGCCCAAAGCCACCCGGGTGCAGGCAAAGAAATGATTAATTCAGGCTCCCCGCGCCGTTCCCTGACCTCCGCATAAGGCATTGCAGCCTGAGACTGAGATCTGGTTGTCAGCACAGACTGGAAAGGTGCAGCTGGAGAAAGCTCCACCTCTCTTTTGGTTTCCTTCCTGGTCCTTAAGGGATCTGAAGGCACCGGTGCAGACCAGGGGCCCTGTGAACGTCTTCCAGTGTGAGACCAGGGGCCCTGTGAAGTGTGAGACCAGGGGCCCTGTGAACGTCTTCCAGTGTGAGACCAGGGGCCCTGTGAACGTCTTCCAGTGTGAGACCAGGGGCCCTGTGAATGTGAGACCAGGGGCCCTGTGAACGTCTTCCAGTGTGAGACCAGGGGCCCTGTGAACGTCTTCCAGTGTGAGACCAGGGGCCCTGTGAACGTCTTCCAGTGTGAGACCAGGGGCCCTGTGAACGTCTTCCAGTGTGAGACCAGGGGCCCTGTGGGGAGTCACAGTGAAACAATGAAAAAGTAACCTTAGACCCAGGCAGTGCATCCTGACCTGAACTTCTATCTTTGCGCTCAGTTTAAACTTTTTAAGGTAAAATCAAAGAGGATCAGTAGTCCTGGGAGAAGCAGTCATTACCTTTGAATGTAGGTCTCTGCCGTCTACAGTGGCAAATAGTCTTGCTTATTTTCACCAGATGTGTGTATAAAGTGATCTTTGGCACCGTGCAGTAAAACAGATTAACTTGTGAAAATGTTATCGAACAAAAAGAATTGGAATCCCGGCACTTTGGGAGGCTGAGGCAGGAGTATCGCTTGAGCTCAGGAATATGAAAGCAGCCTGGGCAACCTGAGATCTCAGCTCTGCTAAAAAGTCAACAAAATTATCTGGGCGTGGTAGCTTGTGCCTGTGGTCCCAGCTACTCAGGAGGCTGAGGCGGGAAGATCACTTGAGCCTGGGAGTTTGAGGCTGCAGTGAGCTATGATCATGCCGCTGCGCTCTAGCCTGGGCAGTACAGTGAGATCCTGTCTCCAACGCCCCCCTCAAAAAAACACAGAAAAACCCACAAAAGACAATCGGAGTTGTCATGTGAATGACCGTCTTGTGCTGGGGGCTCCTAACTTGAGGAGGACTGAAACTCAGCCCTGAAGGTGGTTCCTGCAGAGGGTGCCCTGAGGTTTCCCACCTGCGTGGGCAGTGGGGAAGCTGTGGGTCAGAGCCTCTGCTGGCCTTCCAGGTCGCCATCAGGGAAGTGACACCAAGGTGGCCGGTGCTGGGGTCCTGGGAGGGATTCCAGGTTTGGGGGTCCTGGTTCAGGGGGCTCCCTCAGCTTCTGAAAGAGTTTCTGAGTTCTTCAGCCTTATTTGGGACTCCTCTCTGTGTCTCCCATGTCCCCTCTTACCTCGTACTCTCTCCTCCTGGGCCTCTGTCTACCCAGCATCAGGGGACTGGAGTCTGAAGCTCCATCTCACCATCGTCCCCTGATTCTTCAACTTTAGGTTTGTATCAGTCCCGATTCACGCTGCTGATAAAGATATATCCGAGACTGGGAAGAAAAGGAGGTTTAATTGGACTTAACAGTTTCACGTGGCTGGGGAGGCCTCAGAATCATGACGGGAGGCAAAAGGCACTTCTTATGTGGCGGCAGCAAGAGAGAATGAGGAAGAAGCAAAAGCGGAAACCCCTGATAAAACCATCATATCTCATGAGACTTATTCACTGTCATGAGAACAGTATGGGAAAGACTGGCCCCCCTGATTCAACTACCTTCCTCAGGGTCCCTCCTGTAACACGTGGGAATTCTGGAAGATACAATTCAAGTTGAGATTCGGGTGGGGACACAGCCAAACCATATCATCCTGCCCCGGCCCCTCCGAATCTCACATCCCCATATTTAAAACCAATCATGCCTTCCCAGTAGTCCCCCAAAGTCTTAACTGATTTCAGCATTAACCTGGAAGTCCACAGTCCAAAGTTTCATTTGAGATAAGGCAAGTCCCTTCTGCCTGTGAGCTTGTAAAATCAAAAGCAAGCTGGTCACTTCCTCCTTACAGTAAGGGTACAGGTATTGGGTAGATACAGCTGTTCCAAATGGGAGAAATTGGCCAAAACAAAGGGGCCACAGGGCCTACGCAAGTCCAAAATCCAGCGAGGCAGTCAGATTTTAAAGCTCCAAAATGATCTCCTTTGACTCCAGGTCTCACATCCACGTCACACTGATGCAAGAGGTGGGTTCCCATGGCCTTGGGCAGCTCCACCCCTGTGGCTTTGCAGGGTACATCCTTCCTCCTGGCTGCTTGCACAGGCTGGTGTTGAGTGTCTGCATCTTTTCCAGGCACACGGTGCAGGCTGTCAGTGGAGCTACCATTCTGGGGTCTGGAGGAGGGTGGCCCTCTTCTCCCAGCTCCACGAGGCCGTGCCCCAGTAGGGACTGTGTGGGGGCTCCTACCCCACATTTCCCTTCTGCACTATTCTGGCAGAGGTTCTCCATGAGGGCCCCACCCCTGCAGCAAACTTTTGCCCGGGCATCTAGGCGTTCCCATACATCTTCTGAAATCTCGGCGGAGGTTCCCAAACCTCGATTCTTGACTTCTGCGTACCAGCAGGCTCACGCCTTGGCAGCCTCCACCCTCTGAAGTCACAGGCTGAACTGTGTGTTGGCCCCTTTCAGCCACGTCTGGTGTGGCTGGGACACAGGGCACCACGTCCCTAGGTTGTACACAGCACGGGGACCCTGGGCCCAGCCCACAAAACCACTTTTTCTTTCTGTGCCTCTGGGCCTGTGATGGGAGGGGGCTGCTGTGAAGGTCTCTGACAAGGCCTGGAGACATTTTCCTCATGGTCTTGGAGATTCACATTAGGCTTCTTGCTATTTATGCAGATTTCTGCGGCCGGCTTGAATTTCTCCCCAGAAAATGGGTTTTTCTTTTCTGTTGCATAGTCATCCTGCAAATTTTCCAAACTTACATGCTCTGCTTCTCTTATAAAACTGAATGCCTTTGACAGCACCCACGTCACCTCTTGAGTGCTTTGCTGCTTAGAAATTTCTTCCGCCAGATGCCCTAAATCATCTCTTTCAAGTTCAAAGTTCCACAGATTTCTAGGGCAGGGGCCGAATGTTGCCAGTCTCTTTGCTACAACATAGCAAGAGTCACTTTTGCTCCAGTTCCCAACAAGTTCCTCATCTCCATCTGAGACCACCTCAGCCTGGATTTTATTGTCCATATCGCTGTCAGCATTTTGGGCAAAGCCATTTAACAAGTCTCTAGGAAGTTCCAAACTTTCCCACATTTTCCCGCCTTCTTCTGAGCCCTTCAAACTGTTCCAGTCTCTGCCTGTTACCCACTTCCAAAATCGCTTCCGCATTTTTGAGTACCTTTTCAGCAGTGCTGCACTCTACTGGTACCAGTTTACTGTACTGGTCCGTATTCACCCTGCTGATAAAGACTGGGAAGAGAAGAGGTTTAATTGGACTTACGGTTCCACACGGCTGGGGAGGCCTCAGAATCATGGCGCGGGGCAAAAGGCACTTCTTACATGGCGGCGGCAAGAGAATGAGGAAGAAGCAAAAGCAAAAACCCCTGATAAACCCATCAGATCTCGTGAGACGTAGTCACTATTGTGAGAATGGCACGGGAAAGGCCTCGTAATTCTATTACCTTCCCCGGCTCCCTCCCACGACATGTGGGAATTCTGGGAGATACAATTCAAGTTGAGATTTGGGTGGTGACACAGCCAGACCGTATCAAGGGTTAAGAGTGGCGCTGAGAAAATCAGAAACGCAGCAAGGGCGTCAGGGATGCCGAATGCCCTTGTCTATAGTTTGGGTTAGAGAATGCCAGCCTGCGGGAGGAAAGGCCTGTGGTGGGAACATGCTTTCAGAGGTGGGAGAAAGAAACTTGCCACCTCTGCCACCTCTGCCCATGGCCTGGGACCTGGGCCTCTCTCCACCTGCTTGTTGGATTCTGTCTGTGATTCGAGTTTATTAGTTTCTCATCAAGCCGACCTGCGGAGTCATATGGGAAAAATACCTTGATGCTTTGCTTTAAACTCAAATGCGCTAGCGGCTCCGTCAGTTCATGCCTCGCACGGCATTGTCAAACTGCTAAAAAGCTAGCAAATTTTCCACCTAAAATTTTGTGGGGGAGGCCAGGGTGGGGGTGTGGGGAAAAGATGTAAAAATAAATCCTCAGATTCTGGGTTGCTTGGTGGCGTGTGTATTTTTCCGTGGTGCGGGAGGTTAGAAATAGCATTGCTTTTTATGGGATTCTCAGCAGCAGCTTGAAAATTTGGCTTTGAGGGTTTGGTCTCCCTGTGTGGGTGAGGTGACTCCTGCAGCACGGTGTGGGGGGCAGTGCGCCCCGGCACCTCCCTGTCCCTTTTCTGCCTCCCTGCCCCTGCTCGAGGCCACCTGGATGAACTGTGCTCAAGTGTGAAACACGCTTTGCCAAGGTCAGGTTCCTGAGATGATTCGCCCGTGGCGGCTGGTGCCAGTGGTAACAGACTGCATCGCAGCAGTCCCCATAAGTCACATTGGTGCATCTGTGAGGGCAGTCGCAGGGAGAGGGGCATCCTTTGGGGATGTGGCGTGTCAGACCGGCTGTGCCTCTGAAGCCGATGTGAGACGACCTCCCCTTGACATCCTGACACGGGTGGGGGGCGTGGGCCGCCCTTTCAGAGAGAGTCCTGAGGGATTCTTGGGATTTGTTAGAGTTACATAATTCTTACACAAGGAGGGAGGTTGCAGCGTCCCTCTCAAGTGCGGTGCGGAAGGGAAATGTGAAGGAGACGGAGTTTGTCGGCCCCAGGGGTCCAGGGGCATCTGTGAATTCCTTGAAATGTTGCCAGTTGCTGGGGAGAATGCCAGGGCTTTGATAGGATTCTCAGTAAGGTTTTGACCTCCGGAAAGGGTTAAGAGCACTCGCAGTGGAGCATGAGGCGTGTGGTTCATTTGGCTTGGGGCAGCCACTTCAGCGATGGCCAGATTGGAGGTGTCACGAGTGGGCCGAGGGTGACAGACAGGCTTGCCGAGGACGGTCAGGGGATAGGATTCTGTTGGCAATTGTGTAACTTAACGTGGGGGCCGCTGGACGGATCCGCCGGGCTTTTCCTTTGTAGGTTTCTTCTTGAACTTCATATGAGATTTTAGAGTTGGCATGCTTGCTGCAGGAGGCTTTGTGGTGAGGCTGGGTTAGCTTAGTGAGCTCGGTGCTTGGGAGAGGATCCTGCTGTGCACAAGGGGTCTGGGGTCTGTTTGCTCAGCCTGACACTTTAACAGTTTCCCTGTTTTTCTCCTGGGATCTGGTTTCCCAGGGCTCTCCACATTTCTCCATGTCTTTCTTGAAACTCGGGGGTTGTGGTATGGACGTCAAGGCTGCACCCTTGTTAGAGGATGGTGGGGGAATCTCAGGCCAGTCCTTCAACCTGGCTTTCACAGCACACTGTTAACTTTGTTTCTCAAACTTTTTGTCCCTTCTTAAAAAAAGACTGTGGTAAGATATACATAACGTGGAGAAGCTGGAACCCTTGTGTGTTGCTGGAAAAAATGTAAAATGGTTCAGCTGCTATGGAAACAGTATATTTTAACCATTTTTAAGCGTACGGTTCTGTGGCATTAAGTACATTCACGTTGTGCAACCGTCACCACCATCCGTTTGCAGCACTCTTCTCCATTTTCCCAAACCAAAACTTTGTACCCATTAAACGTTAACTGTGCGTCCCTCTCCCTCCAGCCGCTGACACCACGATTCTGCTTTCCGTCTCTGATTTTGACGGCTCCACATACCTCGTAAGTGGAATCATGCGGTATTTGTCCTTTTGTGTCTAGTGTATTTCACTTATAGCATGAAGTCTTCAGGATTCACACACATTGGAGCCTGTCTCAGAATCTCCTTCCTTTTTTTTTTTTTTTTTGAGACGGAGTCTCGCTCTGTCGCCCAGGCTGCAGTGCAGTGGCCGGATCTCAGCTCACTGCAAGCTCCGCCTCCCGGGTTTTTACGCCATTCTCCTGCCTCAGCCTCCCGAGTAGCTGAGACTACAGGCGCCCACCACCTCGCCCGGCTAGTTTTTTGTATTTTTTAGTAGAGACGGGGTTTCACCGTGTTAGCCAGGATGGTCTCGATCTCCTGACCTTGTGATCCGCCCATCTCGGCCTCCCAAAGTGCTGGGATTACAGGCTTGAGCCACCGCGCCCGGCCATCTGCTTCCTTTTTAAAGCTGACTCATATTATGTTGTCTTTGGAACAGGAACACGATAGCTCGAGATAAAGTTGGAAAAGAAAGTGAGGGCCGAACTATCGAGTTTTGTTTATTTATTTTTAGAGACAGGGTCTTGCTCTGCCACCCAGGCTGGAGTGCAGTGGCGCAATCATAGCTCACTGCAGCCTCAACTTACTGATTCAGGCAACCTTCCTGCTCATCCTCCTGAGGAGGTGGCAGTACAGGTGTGTGTCGCCACGCCCAGGTAACTTCTAAAATGTTTTGTAGAGATGAGGTCTCACTATGCTGCTCGGGATGGCCTCAACCTCCTGGCCCCATGAGGTTTTGAACGCGCTGTATAGATTATCCCGTAGGGTGTGGGAACCACTACACTTTTCAGAGGAGACAGCGTCATTCGATGCGTGTTTAGGAAGCTGAGTCTGGTGGCCGAGGGTGGGAGTCAGTGGAGAAGGAGACGGAAGCCGAGAGGGCCGGCCGGGAAGGGCAGTGAGGAGCCGTCCCTGGCCAGGGGGACAGGGCCTGAGCTGAAGCAGGAGCTGTGGAGAAGAGGCCTTGGGGTGGAGGCATCCGTGTGCCGATTGTGTTGGTAGCTGGACTGTGCAGGGCAGGTGGGGCAGAAGGTGGGTGGCAGAGTGACTTTTGGGCTTCAGTCTTGGGTAAAGAGATGGTGGTCTGAGGGGAGACAGCAGCCTAGGAGGTGGCGCTCACTCCGAGTGGAGGGTCTGGATGGAGCCGGTGTGGCTGGACGCGTCTGGAGGGCGAATGTGGGGAAATGACTGGAGATTGGATAGAAAGCAGTCAGGCTGGGAAAAGTCACAACACGCTTGGAGACTTGGTGTCACCCGCAACGGCGCGATCCCCACCAGGACGTAGAGGAAATAAGAGCGCAGCCCTCTGAAGAGCGGGAGAAGTCTGCAGATATCTTAGTGTATCCTTCTGTGAAATACTGTCCAATAAAATACAGTAATATACACTCCGATATGTTGATCTTGGTGCTGTAATGACCTTTGTCATAGTATAATGAGGATGATCTGTTCTGTTGTCAAGTTTTTGTCTGTTTTTCATGATTTTTCGAAAACCAGTTGTTACACTTTTTAACATTTAGCCGAGGCAGGAGGATCACTGGAGGCCACGAGTTTGAACAGTAAGGTTGAAATGAGTTTGCCTTCTGTATCTCTTTTTTTTTTGAGATGGAGTCTTGCTCTGCCACCCAGGCTGGAGTGCAATGACGCATCTCCGCTCACTGCAAACTCTGCCTCCTGGATTCACACCATTCTCCTGCCTCAGCTTCCCGCATAGCTGGGACTACAGGCACCCACGACCATACCAGGCTAATTTTTTGTATTTTTAGTAGAGACGGGGTTTCACCGTGTTAGCCAGGATGGTCTCGGTCTCCTGACCTTGTGATCTGCCTGCCTTGGCCTCCCAAAGTGCTGGGATTACAGGCGTGAGCCACCGCGCCCGGCCACCTTCTGTATCTCTTGAGTTGTGTCTGATGAAGATAAATTCCTGGTACTTCCCTTTGGAGAGTGGGTGTGGGGTGTGGACATCCTCTGGATAAGTAATTGGCTGGTGACTACGACGGCACCACCCTATGGTGTGGGCTCCTGTACCGTTCTCCACTGTCTGCCCTCAGGTTATGGGGTGGAGCGGGGGGTGCCCAAATTCTTACTCCTACACTCTCAGTGTGATTTCACATTGACCTTAGTGTGGCTGGAGAGAGAGAAACACTTACTATGAGGACTGGATTTAGTCCCAGTTGAAACCTGGTAATCAAATATTTATTTCAGAGAAAATACAAGTAATTAATATAAGCTTCCTACAATTTAGAGTAATTAATGAAAGACTGACTAGAAAATACTGACGTTGGTTCAATACAGAGAAAAACATGAAAAACCTTATCTGACAAGAGGCAAAGAGATTAAGGCAAAATGTGCCGCATAGCTAGTTTTAATTTAATAATTCGGGTGTTTAGGTATTTTTAGAAAATCTCATGTAAACCTAGAAGCCATCAGATAAATGACCAGATGCTAGTATCGTCTTCTCCAAAGTGATTATTCTGTGAAGAAGGTGGAATGGGAACAATTATCAATTTGTATTCCTTTCACATTTCAAACTGAGGATTTGCTTCTGTAATAATCCTAATTGTAATATTTGGGTGGTGTTTTTAATCAATAAAATGTCTGGCAGTTTTATAATCCTCCAGATAAATGTGAGCTGATTGTAATGCAGAATCAAATAGCAAATGTCCCAAACTCAACTTCAGGTGAATATGGGAAAATGATATCCTTTTAGCCACCTTCTGTTAGCTTAGCCAGAATTACACAGATAAAGGTCTCTTCCCCATCTGTTGTAAGGACATGTGTATTGAAATTGAAAGATTATTTTAGCTATCCATATTAGAGTTGTTTATATTAAAATTGTGTCAAATTTATAGTAAAGAAAAATTTAGTTGATAATAGGACCAGATACACAACTTTGGCTATTTCAAGTTAAAATATTGCTGAAAAATACAGTTTGAACAATCTAAAAATAATCTGTAAAGGTATCAGCACAATCTAGTGGCTATGGATGAAAAGCCGTGTGGAAACCACCCTGCAGGGCGAACCACGGGCCACGGGAGCAGCCGTGCAGACCACGGCAGTTGACGGTACCTTCTGCGCTGTGACGACACCCACAAAGCATGAGGACCTCTTGATGCGACTGTTCTACTTAGAAGCACCTAAAACACCACCTAGAAAAGAAAGGAATAGGCACAGAGCTTTGGCAGGAGAACAGACGCTGTGGAAACAGCCCCGTCCAAGCCCCAAGCCTTCAGGCACTTGGACATTCGGGGGCTTTTAGAGACGCCGGTCAGGCCTCATGAGGAGCTGGGCCTCTGCTCCTCTTCACAGCCATTCAGAAGGCTCCACTGCTTGGCAGTTTCCACATTGCTGTCACGGTCCCAGCCCTAGACCTGGGTAGCAGTTGTTTTGATTATGCTCTTGTGTCATAGTCTTCTGAGTTCTAAAAGTAAAACTGTTCGGTTCCAGCATGCGTCATGGTTTAGTTCCTAGGGGTTTAAATCACATTGTACTCACTTTCTCATTTGTCTCGTTGTGGAGGTGTATAAACAGGCAATGAGAGACTACATGAGGCCTGGACTCTCTGTGATGACTCTAACAGTGTTAAAGGGAGTAAAAGCATTTTGTAGATTGCAGGACATTGAACTGTTCAAGGATTCGTAAGTGTGTAAATACAAGTAGAAGTTAGTGCTAGATGGCCAGTTACTTGTCTAATCACTTAACATGAAATCTTCAGGAGCGTCATCCGTCTTTAATTTACAGTTGAACAAAAACACAGACTCTATCTTTTAGGAACTTCAGTGAAGAAAGCGTAAATAAGGCTATGATGAAGTTTGCTAGTTGGCCACTGTCATACTTTGCAAAGTTAAAGAGAGATGAGTCATTGCTAAAATTATGGGGCCGTCTGTCTCCATGCTCGGCCACAGACCCAGCTGTGTCCAGTCCGGAGCCACTGGGACTGCGTGGAGAGATGGGATGCGGGGAGAACAGCCGGGTCGCAGAATGCCAGATGTAAACTCCTCCTTGCTGAAGTCGGGTGCTTGAGCTTCTGGGGGTGAAGACTTACATTCAAGAGCAAGCTTCCTCCTATGTGAAGAATGGTCCCACCGTATCTCAGCCTTCCTCGTGATGGTGGGGGCTACTGGGAGAGGTTCAGCAGCCTCTAGGAGAACCACTGGAACATTCTGGATGTTCTGTTTAGGACAGCAGATTCCTGCCCTTCCCGTACCCTGTCGGGGAGTTTTACTGTGTGGGCAGACGTGCTGGGCTCGGTAGCTGTGTGGGGCTGTGCCCCGTGGGGAGACCTCAGTCCTCCCGTGGGAGCACAGCTGGAGGAGCGGGGAGGGCCTGGGTGGCTGGCGCCTCCTCTTTGCGATGGAGCGTCCATTCCTCCCCCGGTTATCGTCAAACTGGATGATTCTGTTTCTCCGTATTTCTCAGGGGCCTCAGTGCCTCGATCCTTGAAGAGGAAGAGGGGCTGGGGATTCCTTCCTGTCCCTGATTTTCCATAGAAAAGTGTTAATTAACCCTTTACGTGCCGGGAATGTTTGGCTCGCGGTCAGGTTCAGAGTTTGTAGCAACCTCCTGTCCGTTAATCGTTGTTTGTATCTTAAGCATTCTCCAACTATCTCAATATGTCTTAACTTACTCTGGGTAAAACGATCCTGAAACCATTAGAACCCTAAATTATACACTTTTTGCTTGGCTGGAAGAATTGATAGCTATTGAAAGTTTCCATTAATTTGCTTCTTCATTTGCTTGTTTTTCTTTATTTATTCTCCAGACAGGTATTCTTAAAAAAAAAAAAAAAAAAAAAAAAAGATCTCGGTTTGTTTTAGGCTTTTTTTGGGCGCCTGCTGCTTGTTCATGTAAAAAAATTACGGTATCTTAAAAGGGTTTTGTTGTTTACCATCCGATGTGTGAGCTACTCCAGATTTGTGGATTTAGTGAGATATGAAAGTAAAGTAGAAGTCAGGCGCTGGTGCATTCTCAGAAGTTGGATTATACCGGAAGAACAGAAACACCTTTTATCCATTAATTTAAATCACAGTTCATTTATACCAAACTTTGCCTCTAAGATCACAGGCCTGTTAGAAGATCGGAGGGTGCCGTCTGCATAAGGACCACGTTTTCAACCCCAGTGAACGGACCCAGAGGCCCTGCCCTGCGCCGTGGCTTCCCGAGTGGAAGGCGGCTCTGCCCAGGGGCCCAGTCAGCCCTTCTTTTGTGACACACGGGGATTTTAATTTCCGGGGGCTAACTAAACTCTGAAGTATTTTCTCAGTTTATGATCAATAACAAACCTAAATAAAACTAAACCGGGCTGTTGACCAAGTCTGGATGGGGTTTGGGCCTCTGAGTCACAGCCCAGTATCTGCTCAGAAGAGCGTCTGAAGAGTGGCACACACGTCCACGCCGCCTCTCCTTCCCCAGCCGGTCTGTTTGCTGACGTCTTTACACCTCTCCAACTGAGGCTCAATCTGTTGTGCTCCAGAAAACAAAATGACAAATGACATAATCAGCAGCGAAGCCCTCTGCCACCAACAGGGGCGTCAGAAGGCAAAAGCGATTGTTAGTTTGGAAGCTCATTCACTCATTCACTTATTTATTCAATACATAGTTATTGAGTATTTGTTGATGGAAACTATAAAAGGTTGGTCCTGGCCGGGCGCGGTGGCTCAAGCCTGTAATCCCAGCACTTTGGAGGCCGAGACGGGCGGATCACGAGGTCAGGAGATCGAGACCATCCTGGCTAACACGGTGAAACCCCGTCTCTACTTAAAATACAAAAAACTAGCCGGGCGAGGTGGCGGGCGCCTGTAGTCCCAGCTACTCGGGAGGATGAGGCAGGAGAATGGCGTGAACCTGGGAGGCGGAGCTTGCAGTGAGCCGAGATCCGGCCACTGCACTCCTGCCTGGGTGACAGAGCGAGACTCTGTCTCAAAAAAAAAAAAAAAAAAAAAGGTTGGTCCTGGCAGAAGCCTTGGACAAATCACATTGCACAGGTGCAGAGGGTGAGGCGCAGATGGCTGCGATGACTGGGCTGTGGTTGCAGAATGGGTAGCTTGAGCTGCAGGGACCTGGCCGGGTCCCTGGGTGTCTGGAGCGCCTCTCCCCTCCTCACAGGTGCAGCTCTTCCTTCCCCCACAGTAGGCTCTGGGGCTGGCCCGTCCGAATCCCAGCTGAGTTACCCCAAACCCACAACGAGATCTGTTCCTCTCGGGAGCAGCGCGGGTCTCACCGGGGTAAGCGTGATCAGTCTTTAAAAACTCCTGAATCGTAATGAACAAATGTTTCTGAGGAATTAAAATGTGCCATTTCATGACCAGTGTGATTTTCTCTGGCATTCTTGAGCATACAGTTTTTCTTGAAGATTGTGCTTTTTTGTGCTGAAGGTTGACTGGGTATCCCAAGCAGAGGTCCCAGTATGGGGCTTTTTCCATTTACCAGGAAAACATTGCCCTGAAATCTGTTGGGCTGACTGCTTGGTTGCTGTTTGAGCCAATTTGATGAAATTTTGGAAGATGTCCCGGTGAAAGAAAATTTTCCCTTCTGGGCTACCAAACAGAAGTTGGTGTTTTCAGTGTGGTCTGTCCACACGCGTTTGCTGTGTGCCCTTCAGGGGCGCAGCTGGGGTCGGTGACGCACTGTGGGGTTCAGAAGTTCCCTGGCCTCCAGGAGCTTGCCGGCTGTCTGGCCGTCTCTCACACAGCAGAGACTGCGGGTCTGCGGGCCGGATTACTCTCCTCATTCACTGGCTTGGGTGCCTCAGTGGCACGTGGCAAACAGCAGCACTGGGTGCACCTTGCTGTGCTCATAGCCGTCTGTGGGTGGGCCGCTGGCACGATGCCTGGGCGTGCCCTGGGCGTATTTGTGGCCCTGTGATCCGCGCTCTGTTCCTGTCACTTTCTCCCGCTAATTCAGATGGCTGTGTGGCTTGAGATGACGGCAGGTCAGGAGCAGGAGAGTTATAAAGTATTTCTGGCATTTAGAAAGATTCTAGACATTCCCCCGTCTGTAGGCTGTGGGTTAGCCCTTATAATACCCCATGAAATAAAACATCTCCAGTACGTTTTGAGAAAGGAGAGGATGCCGTTGGGGTGGGCTCTCTCAGGCCCGGTTCTGCTCCTGAATATACGATGGAAATGTCGAAAACCTTCACAGATCATGCCTCTAGGTGCAGAAATTGAAGCACAAGGGAGCCCAGGAGGGACTGGACACCACGAGGCGTGGAAGGACCTTTCTTTCTTCACTTAGCAGCACATTGTTTTCTGGTTATTGCAGGAGGATTTGTTTGCAGTTAATGAGGCAGCAGTAGGTGGCCTTGTACTTTGGGAGATCAACACTTCTGATACAGGTTTTCACTGGTGATCATTTACTTACTCCTCAGTAATTCCGGGGCACAAAGGCCACTGGAGAGAGATCTAGGACTTTTCCAACCTAGGGGATGCCTGGAAATGAGACAATGATGGAGGCCACGTGGATTCCAGGAGTTCAGCGCTGGGTCTGGGAAAGAATGCCCTGGAGGCAGGTGAGCTTTGGTTCTGCGGCTCGGGCATCACGTCCCAGGAATGCTGTGAACCTTCACTGCTGACATCTTCCCTTAGGTGGACGCATGCTGAAAACAAACCTGAAATCACTGGTTGAGCTCTTGGCTACGTTACAGTTTTTGACAGTCGTTGAAGCATTGAAATGTGTAATGCGGTTTTATGTCTTTCCTATGGCCTGTGGTCAGTTTTTGGAAAACTGACCCTTTTCTAGACATATTAATGTAGTCCTGGGTGGGGTAAAAGGAGAGGAGACAATATTCCAGGTGGCTGCTGTGACGCTTTTGCCACACAGATGACCTGTAGCCAATCTCCTGTGTGAGTGTGTGTGTTCGTGAGCTTTCTCTAAATCAGCAGTATTTGACTGTGATTGTTTTATGGCTTCGGTTTCCCCTCTACCGTCTCTGAATAGATACCAAAATTATTGAATTAAGGATAGATGCATGGAGCAAACACCTCCTCATGTAGAAGTTATGCAGATCTATGCAAACCCCATACAAATGAGCTGGCCAGGCCAGTGTCTAGTTGGGAAAAATATCGGAAATGTTGTGCGCACCAGCCTGTCACTGCCGTCACGGGAGAGCAACAGGGAGAAGGGTTATATCTCTGGTGCGTTTCTGGATTAAATCATAACTTTAGAATACTTTTCTCTTTCACAAAGTCTGACTGTCTCTCTAAGTAAGACATCTTGAATAAATGTCCCTTTCCCTCTCCACGTTTCCGCATTGCATGTTAATTTTCAGGTGGCCGTTTTATCTCATTAGTCATTGTCACTTCCACTGATCACCCCTTTGAAGCCACATGTAAACTTTTAAACTTTCTAAAAATGCTACCTTCCCCCCTTGCTTTAGGTTCCAGAAAACGCTTTGTTCCTGGCACTGTCCGACCTTAGGGATCACGTAGGAGTCAGGCTCACGGGCTTCTGGGACCAGAGGAGCACTTTAATACCGGGTCAGCGGTCACTCAGTTGTTTCTGAGGTTGAAATAGCAGATTTGTCTTAGTGGTTCGCCTTTTAAACCCGTTTATGCCGGAGGTTGCAATTTTTTGAATTGCAGACATGTGTGAAAAATCAGACCTTCGCAGTGACCTTGAGCAGTAGGATATAAATAACTCCCACATGCTTAGTGTTCCAATAATGGAACAGTACACATAAATGGGTTAATTAACCTCTGATGATTTAAGTTTAACTCTGTAAAGTAAGCTGAGAAGTGTGCATGGGAAGTGCAGTTTCTGCCCACGATGAAAGGGCCGAAGGTGGTCCAGGTGGCTGCTCTTGGCGGCACCTGAGGGCTTGGGGCACGTCAGGCAGACGGCCCAGCCGGCGTGCGGAAGCGCTGACGAAGGTAACGGCCCCTTCTCCACAAGGCTTAATCCTCGACCTGAATGCGTGGCAAGGCGTTTTTGTCATCAAAAGGATGATGTCTGTGGTGGCTTAAAATATAGCTGTTATTATAGAATAGTGAGTTATGTCTTTTCTTTAGAACAGAAAGAGACCAAAGCTATCTCACAGAACTAAAACCCCTCCATGACAAGTGAGGAAGTAGATGTGAGAGGTCACGCGACCTTCTGGGGTCCCCGTCTTCGTAGGCGGTGGAGGAGAGGGCTCTTGGCTGCCGCCTGGCCCGTCGGGGGTGGCCTGCGCTGGGGGACACGGATGGATGAGGAGGACGCCGTGGTGCCCACTGAAAATGAGAGACTTAATGGTCACTAGGAAAGTTCCGGTTGTACACTTTTTATATTATGCTTGGTATTAGGACAGCCTACCTGCTTGTTTGAGTGTCACAGCCCAATGTATAGAATAATTTAAAAAAAAGAAAAGGTTGTCTTTTTAGCTTGGTTTTTACGTGGAATAGCTGAGAGGTTGTATTCGTGACGGACGTGAACGTGAATTCTGTCGTTAGAAAATGCTCAGGAGAAGGGAGTGTGTTGGGGGCTGGCTGGTCTGATTTTAGGCAGATGCACAAACACAGTGAAAGTCATACATTGGATTCACAGGTAAACCCTTCTTGCCCTGAAAGAAGCAAATTGTGGAATCTGTTTCAGGCGGAGGAACTGGACCAACAGCGTTCCTAAGGGGGAAGCTGCTCCAGCAAACATGGCAGCAGTAGGGAGACCCCATGTTGGCATCTGCGCATCGTAGAAACTCAAGCTACTTTCTGTCTTGCTTGAAATTCCTCCTCCCACAGGGCTAACCCTCCACACACCAACATGCATATTCCTGCATGACATGCTCACATCCTGGGAAGCTGAGCTGGACCTTGTGGCTGGGAAGGCCTCAAAGTTGATGATGTTGTAGGGTTTCTTCTGTAGAAGCATCCGCTGACCAGCTGCACGTATGGGGTCACCCTGTGCCTGAGCCCGGGGAATACCAGTGGCTCCTGCATGTGGCGTGAGTGCAGGGCTGCTTCACCAACTCCCTGCAAGTCACTGCATCGTGCATGTCACCTGGACTTACTAATAACATCAAACATATCTTCCCTATCCAGGGGTCTGTACACAAGGTTAAACCTGTAGAAGAAGCAGAATGTTCAACTGGCACCTTGAAATGTTAAGCCGTGTGTACTGACGGAGCTGCGATGGTGTAGTCCGGTGACTCCCAAGGGGGAAAAGTGACTTTGTGTGGTTTTTCAGGGAATCCATATTCTTGAATACCTACAAGAAACAGCATAGCTGCTGTGGCTTAAATCTACATGCTCCTATGAGGCTAAAGGCCTTCTCTAGTACAAACAAACTATCATGTATATTTTCAAATGTATGCTTTTAATGATTGTACGAAAAGAACTGCATTTGGGGTTTAGTGTGTGAGTCGGAGGAGTGTGTGCTGACGAAGGCAGAATTTGTAAAGTTGGAGCTTTGGGGCTCCCAAGTACCCTGAAAGATCACTGACTCGCCTCTCATATTGTGCAAAGAGAAGATCTGAGGCTGCGAGGCGGGGTGCCTTGCCCAGGACCTCACCGGCAGCCCAGGGTGGAGGCAGGAGCAGAACCAGCACTCTTGCCTCTTTCGTCAAGGGCTCCCGTGCCTGGCAGGCATCTCGCGCGCGTCCCTCCAGCGCGGTTTCACGAGTGCTGTGCCCCGAAGCCAGGAGGTGTGACCTGCCACGTTAGAGCAGGAACAGAGTGCCGTCCATGACCTCTGCTTTGCAAGAGGCGCCAAATCAGACCGGGCTGTGGTTCTTCTGTATCAGCTTGTGAGATGTTTTAGGGTCCTCTGTCAGGACAGGCTGAGGTGTATGAATCTGCTCGGGCCGTCCTAACAAAATACCACAGACCAGGTGACTTAAATAACAGAGATGTATTTTCTCTCGGGTCTGGAGGCTCCAAATCCAAGATGAAGGTGCCGTCAGGGTTGGCTTCTGGTCAGGCCTCTCTTCCAGGCTCGGAGACGGCTGCCATGTCCCTGGGTCCTCATGTGGCCTCTTCTCTGGGCACACACGAGGGGTCTGTTCCTTTTCTGATAAGGACACCAGCCCCATCCGATGAGGGACCCGCCCCAGGACTTCGCTTAACCTTACGTTTTTTTAAAAACGAAGAACTCCTAGGCTAAAGCAATCCTCTTGCCTCAGCCTTTCAAAGGGCTGGGATTACAGGTGTGAGCCACAGAACCTGGCCACAAAGAGCCTTTTATTATTTAATTTAAAGCATTTTAAAATAATAAAAATAAGAACATTTAGAAACAAAGAGAAGAGCAGAAGCCGTCCGTGTTGCCAGTATTTTCACACAGCCACATTTTCCTTTCTGTGCATTTCTTTTCAGCCTTTAACAGTTGTTCTAAGACCTGCTTTCCACACAGCCGTGTGAGGAGGGCGTGAGCTTCGAGGGCAGGCCGCCCAGGGTGGGTTTCTGGAGCCACTGTGGACTCGTCGTGTGCCCTGGGCAGTCACTTCACTTGTCTGCACCCAGGTTCTTTGTATGTGTAGCGAGGGGGTTCCTTCCCCGCGAGCGGGTTCTCGTGGGTTTGCGGGAGATGGTGTTGATGAGAGCGCCTGGCCTTTCGTGGTGCACCGTTCACCACTTCCTCTTCTCACCTATGCGCTTGTTTTCAATCTTGCTTCGTGTTCTGAAAGGAAATCACTGCCCTCTGATGAGACAAGGCTCCTGTCCCCGAGGATGTTTGCTGAGTGGGGATTGGGCTCAGCCACTCTGGGAACTAAGGGGCCTCTGCATTTTGGAAGGGACTTTGCCACTCGGGCCCGAGGTGGGGGTCGTAGCACCCTTTGGTGTGTTCTGGTCAGCAGAGTCACGCGGTCCTTTCTCTGTTGCTCTGTGGTGCACCTGCGGGTGCTGGGACCACTTAACCCTCATTACCTACCAGAGCTGCTGGCCAGCACAGGGACCTTGTGTAAGAGCAGCGCCTCTTCCAGTCATCGAAACACCATCTCCTGAATCCAAAGCCATGATGTCGGTGCCCAGATTTAAAGTTTAATGTCGGGCCCAGCGCGGTGGCTCGTGCCTGTAATCCCAGCACTTTGGGGAGCTGAGATGGGAGGACGGCTTGAAACCAGGTGTTCAAGACCAGCTTGGGCAACATAATGAGACTCTGTCTCTACAAAAATGTTTTTAAAGAAATTAGCTGGGCATGGTGGCGTGCACCTGTACTCCCAGCTACTTAGGAGACCGAGACAGGAGGATCACTTCGGCCCAGGAGGCCGAGGCTGCAGTGAACTATGATCCCACCACTGCACTCCAGCTGGGGTGACAGAGTGAGACCCTGTCTCTGAAAATAATGATAAGTCCCGTGTTGAAGTCCCTGCCAGGCCCACCTGTGGTATCTAAGATGCTGGACAGGCCTTGCTTTGATGGCTCAGGTGCTAAGGCATGTGGCCGGAGCCAGGATTTGGGCTGAAGCTGAAGGTGGAGGCTGGGCCCTCTTAGTTGTAGGTGCTAACCAGGAAGATGCACGGGGCATGCAGCAGGCAGAGCCTGGGTAAGACATGGCCATGGCCTGACATGGGGACATCCTGGGGGACAGGCCCACCACAGTGATGGGGAAGCCAGATGGTCACTGAGAGGCAGCCTCTCTTCAGGGCCAGCGCTCTGGTTCCAGGGTGCAGTGGTGCACAAGCGGGGGGTGGGGATCAGTGTTCAGAGACCTTGGAGATTCCTGGCATCTATCAGTAGGAAGCCAGCATTCTGGTCCAGGTAGGAATCCTGGGGCTGGAGGCCTGCCTGGAGCTTAAATGGAAATGCACAGGGATGGAGCTGCTCTGGGCACAATGATGGGTCTGCTCCGGGCACGGCGATGCCGCTGCTCCGGGCACAACTCCTTGGGGGTCACTTGATGCGGACAGGACATGCTGCAGAGCCCCTGGCCTGTGGCAGTCTGGTTGAAGTCCATCCTGCTTCAACTTGGGATTGCTCTGAGACCATCCATGGGCGTTGCCACACTCTGGGAAGGCAGACATCCATATGTCATGCGTAGTCTGACCATGTGGGCTTGTCCAAAATTACTCCATTCTTGAAATTCTGGAGGAGCATCATGGGCTGCCTTCATCACTGCCTCTGACGTTCTAAAAGCGAGTGCTTAACTTAGAGTCATGATTTTACGTAGCATGTAGGCATTTAAGGGACGTTTGTAGTATAACAAAAAAAGGAAGGGGTGTTGATGTCCTTGGAGAAGTGACGATCATTTCTCTAAACTCGTGCCCAGTTAGTGTGAGATCAGAACACCCTTCCCTGCCCAGGGCTCGCCTCCTCTGTGCTGGATGGTGGACGGGGTGACTGCAGCTCAGTGCTGGCCAGACCCTCTTTCTGAAATGGACACATTTTAACAAAAGTAGTGGAGTTTCTCAAGCATATGGTGTGCCTGTTTGATATCTTAAAGCAAAAGCATTTAAAAATCTGTGTTTAGCGTTTTGGTTTTGAACACGTGCCCTTTCCTTGCCTCATCACAAGGTGGGTAGCATCCGTCCTCTGCCTTACACCTCTCCACCTTAGAGGAAGAAAAGCCTGAGCAGCTGGCTGCAGGAGCCAGACACCAATGGAACTGGGACAAGAGCACTCTTGAGCCCTGGGTTTGAGACTAAAGCCCTCTGTGACACAGCCTTTCATTTTTAGTGGGGAGACCAGGCTGGTGTGACACTTAAAAGTGAATTTCAGGACTAGGTGTGGCAACTCACACCTGTAATTCCAGTACTTTGGGAGGTTGAGGCAGGAGGATCACTTGAGCTCAGGAGTTTGAGAGCAGCCTGGACAACATAGTAAGACCCCATCTATAAAAAAATAAAAACTTAGCCAGGTGTAGTGGTACACACCTGTGATCCAAGCTACTCAGGAGGCTGAAGCAGGAGGATCACTTGAGCCTGGGAGGTTGAGGCTGCAGTGAGCTATGATCATGCCACTTAACCCTCCAGCCTGGGCAATAGAGCAAGACCCTCTCTCTTTTTTTTTTTTTTTTTTTTTTTTTTTTGAGACGGAGTCTTGCTCTGTCGCCCAGGCTGGGTTGCAGTGGCCGGATCTCAGCTCACTGCAAGCTCTGCCTCCCGGGTTTATGCCATTTCTCCTGCCTCAGCCTCCCGAGTAGCTGGGACTACAGGCGCCCGCCACCTCGCCCGGCTAGTTTTTTGTATTTTTTAGTAGAGACGGGGTTTCACCGTGTTAGCCAGGATGGTCTCGATCTCCTGACCTCGTGATCCGCCCGTCTCGGCCTCCCAAAGTGCTGGGATTACAGGCTTGAGCCACCGCGCCCGGCCCGACCCTGTCTCTTAAAAAAAAAAAAAAAAAAAAAAGGTAAATTTCCGGAAGCAGATTTGTGACTTCTACGTGGCTGCTGGTGGTGATGTCTGCCTTGGTGGTGGCGGGTGTTCTAGGGTCCTCATGTCTGGAGGATATTTTTCCCCACACTGAAGGCAGCGCACCTGTGTTCCCCTGGTGCCTGCACACATCAGCCGCTCATGGCTCAGTTCCTGGCTTTATGTGAACACAGAGAGACAATGTGCTTGATGTGGGAACAGCTGGTCACAGCCTGTGTGGCTCTGCCCCGTGCTTCACACATCTTGGTGTCTGCAAATTCTGTGCCCCAGCTCCGGCTTCCGGTTCCCGCTTGACTCCGGAGAGCCGTGGTTCCAGGGCCAGCACGTGCCTCCTTACAGTTGGAGCCTGTCCAGGCACAGCGGAGAGCCAGGGCTGCAGAGGGGCCGGCAGCCTCTTCCTACTCTCCCGCCCACCCCACACATGTGCTCTGCCTCAGCCTCAAGGCCACCTCACCAGGCAGAGCAGATGGCGGTGGTGAGGGCTGGAGCCCTGTGCAGGGCCTGGGAACTAGAGGGCAGGCTCCGTTCTGATGGCCTTTTTTCTCAAGGACGTGACGTTCGCGGGGTCAGCCATGACTGCTGCCCCAAGGGAGGCCTGCAATGGGGCACCCGCTGCCAGCACGGAGCCCCATTGTCCTCTGTCTTCCTCCTGGGCCTGTCCTGGTAGAGATGCCCGGAGCCCGCTCCTTCTCCTGGCTTATTTCGGGGTGGGTGTGTGAGAATTGGCTGTGAGATGAGTGACAGCAGGATGAAGGAATTTGGCATCTTTAGTTCATCTTTATATGATCAGTCCCTGCACCCGAGAATTCCTTGGTGGCATTCTCACTAAGATGAGTCAGAGTGGGCAGAGGGAACGCACTGGGTTGTGTTTCAGTGAGGGGTCTGGGCTGCTGAGGATTTCTCTCTGGAGGCCTCCATCTGGTCTTGCATTTCTGAGGCTGAACAGACACCTCTCCTGATAAGAGATGGGAGTGGGAAGGAAGGAAGGGTGGTGAACAGGGAGCCGGCAGCAAGTCCTGGTGCTGATCCCATGGCACCTGGCTGCGTGGCTGCGTGGCTGCGTGGCTGTGTGGCTGCATGGCTGCGACCTTCCAGCGCCCGAGTCTCCGCCGTGAGCGCCCTGGGGAGCGTGTGTGTCTCCTCATTGTGCCCTCAGCGGCCGCTGGAGTGGGGCTTGTGTGTGCCCTGCGGCTGAGGGAGAAGGAGGCCGAGCTGGCTGGGGTGTCCTGGGTGGAGGGGCTACGGGTGTTGGGAGTGGGAAGCATTTCCAGCCAGTGAGTTGAGGGATGCCGCCTACTTGGTCCTGCCTTGGAGAGCCTCAGTGTACCTTTAGTGTGCTGGAGACACTGGTGGTCCTGCGGTGCGGAAAACCTCAGCGTTATTTAACCCAGAGTGTCCTAAACGTACGCAAGCCCAGAGCACTCTTTCCCCACAACTCCAGTCAGCCCAGAGTAACCTGTGCCAGACCGGATGAGCTTGAAGGAGACTTCTTGCTGGAACATTCTGGAACTTGAGAGTGGGGTGGCGGGTGCTGTTGCGTAGTTAGAGGGGTGATAGGGTGACAGAAGGCTGGGGCTAGGGGTGAGGGTGGGGTGGGGAAGATTCTTTCAACAGAGCTCCGGCTCCACATTCTAAAATTGAGTCCTGTGGGCCACCTCTGCACCCACGGTGCCAGCAGGAGCCACCTCTGCACCCACGGTGCCAGCAGGAGCCACCTCTGCACCCACGGTGCCAGCAGGAGCCACCTCTGCACCCACGGTGCCAGCAGGGACCGTCGGTGCGGCCTTATCTCTTCAGCTGAACTCCCACATGCAGAGGCAGAGGCTCACTTTGTCCCCAGGAGCCGAGGGCAGTGGCACGAGACCACCACGTTTCTGTCATGCTCGGGCGCTTTTTACTGTCCCTCTCCTTAACGGATTGTAAGTTTCTTGAAGCAAGATTCTTTCAGTCTAAATTCTGTGGCCCTCACTAGGCACCATTGCCCATCGTGCACCTCCTGTGGAGTAAGTGATGGATGATGCTAAATAGACTGTAGGGACCGGCGTCTTCTGTCCCCTTCTTTCTCTGCAGGGTCCGAGGTGGGCGTCATCGGGCAGACAGGCAGGAGAGCCCCCGGGAGGTTCTGTGGGTTTCACGGCAGGGAATGTATCAGCCCTGCTGACCAGTCCTCTCCTGACAGCCCACCCCTTGCTGTCTCGCCCTGCCCCAGCCCTCAGTTTCCCTCCACTCACTCCCCCTCCCAGATACGTACATATAAATGTGATTATGTTTAGAAGCTGAGGCATTTGAATAAATCAGATGCTTTGCCCAACCCTGGGATAAAGGCTGTAGTTATTTTAACAACAACAACAACACAAACCCTGCAGTCTTCAGCTATTTCTGGATGTGGACTGGTAATTAGCATGCCACTTGTAATTCATGGCTGTCGCCGGCATTTGTTTCCTTGTTTCCAACGCAGCCCAGTTTGGGAGACTGGGTTTATTTCATTTGGAAATGTGATTCTGTGGAGACCTCTAAAATGCCATCACAAGATTAATGGTTTTCTGTAGCCAGAGTTTGCCAAACCTGGCGTTTGAAGCCTGATGATTAGTTTTCAGCAGCTCTGTGCAGGGGAGTAACAGCTTGCTGCGATGGTATTTCACTTCAGAGAAAACTGTTAAAAGCAACTGCTTCAAGAGGGACTGGCACTACCTGGGGAATGGGATGTTTGAGGGGGACAGATTTTGGGACAGGTTAAAGGAAACTCACAGGGCTTTGCTGTTTCAGCCTTAGAGACCTTTTACATTTTCAGTTACCTACTTACTGATGTGCGTGGAGGTCAGATGCAGAGGAGTGTCCAGCGTGAAATTTATTCTGCCCCAAGTGGAAGGGGAATGTGGGCCCTGGTGAGAAGGTTCCTGGAGGCTAGAACTCCTTGCTAGCTCTGCAACTACGGAGGGAAAGGAGGAAAATAAGCACTTACTGTTACGGGCGGTTATGCTACATGCAGTTATGTTTATGCAGTTATGTTACATGCAGTTACTGCTACATGCAGTTACGGTACGTGCAGTTATGTTTATGCGGTTTTGTTATACGGAGTTATGGTACGTGCAGTTATGTTTATGCGGTTTTGTTATATGGAGTTATGGTACGTGCAGTTATGTTACATGCGGTTTTGTTATACGGAGTTATGGTACGTGCAGTTATGTTTATGCGGTTTTGTTATATGGAGTTACGGTACGTGCAGTTATGTTTATGCGGTTTTGTTATACGGAGTTACGGTACGTGCAGTTATGTTACATGCGGTTCTGTTATATGGAGTTATGGTACGTGCAGTTATGTTTATGCGGTTCTGTTATATGGAGTTGTGGTACGTGCAGTTATGTTACATGTGGTTTTGTTATACGGAGTTATGGTACGTGCAGTTATGTTTATGCGGTTTTGTTATATGGAGTTATGGTACGTGCAGTTATGTTACATGCGGTTTTGTTATACGGAGTTATGGTACGTGCAGTTATGTTTATGCGGTTTTGTTATACGGAGTTACGGTACGTGCAGTTATGTTACATGCAGTTTTGTTATACGGAGTTATGTACATGCAGTTATGTTTATGCGGTTTTGTTATATGGAGTTAGGATATGTGCAGTTACGTTTATGCAGCTTTGTTATACGGAGTTACAGTATGTGCAGTTATGTTTATGCGGTTTTGTTATATGGAGTTACGGTATGTGCAGTTACGTTTATGCAGCTTTGTTATATGGAGTTATGGTACGTGTAGTTATGTTTATGCGGTTTTGTTATACGGAGTTATGGTACGTGCAGTTATGTTTATGCGGTTTTGTTATATGGAGTTATGGTACGTGCAGTTATGTTACATGCGGTTTTGTTATACGGAGTTATGGTACGTGCAGTTATGTTTATGCGGTTTTGTTATATGGAGTTACGGTACGTGCAGTTATGTTTATGCGGTTTTGTTATACGGAGTTACGGTACGTGCAGTTATGTTACATGCGGTTTTGTTATATGGAGTTATGGTACGTGCAGTTATGTTTATGCGGTTCTGTTATATGGAGTTATGGTACGTGCAGTTATGTTACATGTGGTTTTGTTATACGGAGTTATGGTACGTGCAGTTATGTTTATGCGGTTTTGTTATATGGAGTTATGGTACGTGCAGTTATGTTACATGCGGTTTTGTTATACGGAGTTATGGTACGTGCAGTTATGTTTATGCGGTTTTGTTATACGGAGTTACGGTACGTGCAGTTATGTTACATGCAGTTTTGTTATACGGAGTTATGTACATGCAGTTATGTTTATGCGGTTTTGTTATATGGAGTTAGGATATGTGCAGTTACGTTTATGCAGCTTTGTTATACGGAGTTACAGTATGTGCAGTTATGTTTATGCGGTTTTGTTATATGGAGTTACGGTATGTGCAGTTACGTTTATGCAGCTTTGTTATATGGAGTTATGGTACGTGTAGTTATGTTTATGCGGTTTTGTTATACGGAGTTATGGTACGTGCAGTTATGTTACATGGAGTTTTGTTATACGGAGTTATGGTACGTCCAGTTATGTTTATGCGGTTTTGTTATATGGAGTTACAGTATGTGCAGTTACGTTTATGCGGCTTTGTTATATGGAGTTATGGTACGTGCAGTTATGTTTATGCAGTTTTGTTATACGGAGTTATGGTACGTGCAGTTATGTTTATGCGGTTTTGTTATACGGAGTTATGGTACGTGCAGTTATGTTTATGCGGCTTTGTTATATGGAGTTATGGTACGTGCAGTTATGTTTATGCGGTTTTGTTATATGGAGTTATGGTACGTGCAGTTATGTTTATGCGGTTTTGTTATACGGAGTTATGGTACGTGCAGTTATGTTACATGCGGTTTTGTTATACGGAGTTATGGTACATGCAGTTATGTTTATGCGTTTTTGTTATATGGAGTTATGGTACGTGCAGTTATGTTTATGCGGTTCTGTTGTATGGAGTTATGGTACGTGCAGTTATGTTACATGTGGTTTTGTTATACAGAGTTACGGTACGTGCAGTTATGTTTATGCGGTTTTGTTATACGGAGTTACGGTATGTGCAGTTATGTTACATGCGGTTTTGTTATATGGAGTTATGGTACGTGCAGTTATGTTTATGCGGTTTTGTTATACGGAGTTATGGTACGTGCAGTTATGTTACATGCGGTTTTGTTATACGGAGTTATGGTACGTGCAGTTATGTTTATGCGGTTTTGTTATACGGAGTTATGGTATGTGCAGTTATGTTTATGCGGTTTTGTTATATGGAGTTACGGTACGTGCAGTTATGTTTATGCGGTTTTGTTATATGGAGTTATGGTACGTGCAGTTATGTTACATGCAGTTTTGTTATACGGAGTTATGGTACGTGCAGTTATGTTTATGTGGTTTTGTTATACGGAGTTACGGTACGTGCAGTTATGTTACATGCGGTTTTGTTATACGGAGTTATGGTACATGCAGTTATGTTTATGCAGTTATGTTTCATGTAGTTATGTTACATGCAGTTTTGTTATACGGAGTTATGGTACGTGCAGTTATGTTTATGTGGTTTTGTTATACGGAGTTATGGTACGTGCAGTTATGTTTATGCGGTTTTGTTATACGGAGTTATGGTACGTGCAGTTATGTTACATGCAGTTTTGTTATACGGAGTTATGGTACGTGCAGTTATGTTTATGCGGTTTTGTTATACGGAGTTACGGTACGTGCAGTTATGTTACATGCGGTTTTGTTATACGGAGTTATGGTACGTCCAGTTATGTTTATGCGGTTTTGTTATACGGAGTTATGGTACGTGCAGTTATGTTTATGCGGTTTTGTTATATGGAGTTATGGTACGTGCAGTTATGTTACATGCAGTTTTGTTATATGGAGTTATGGTACGTGCAGTTATGTTTATGTGGTTTTGTTATACGGAGTTATGGTACATGCAGTTATGTTTATGCAGTTATGTTTCATGTAGTTATGTTACATGCAGTTTTGTTATACGGAGTTATGGTACGCGCAGTTATGTTTATGTGGTTTTGTTATACGGAGTTATGGTACATGCAGTTATGTTTATGCAGTTATGTTTCATGTAGTTATGTTACATGCAGTTTTGTTATACGGAGTTACGGTACGTGCAGTTATGTTTATGTGGTTTTGTTATACGGAGTTACGGTACGTGCAGTTATGTTTATGTGGTTTTGTTATACGGAGTTACGGTATGTGCAGTTATGCGCAGTTTTGTTATATGGAGTTACGGTACGTGCAGTTATGTTATGTGCAGTGCAGTTATGTTACATGCAGTTACTGTTATATGAAGTTACTATTCCTGTTTTGGAGCCCGACCTGCTGCTGACTATAAAATGAGAACTTGGCCATGGTCCAAAAGCAAAGCTTTGGGTTCCTGCTTTTTAGAAAGATTTATTAGGGGTGGTCTTTAATGAATAGACAGATTCTCTAGACTTCTCCAGTGGCCTGGGGCTGTCTTCCCTGGGTGCTCAGCTGACCTCAGAGCTGCCCACAGGGAAGGCACCGGAGGGCGGGAGTGCACCCCTACAGGGCACATGCTGGACAGCAGCCATGTGGTGCCTAGACCTCGGCCCAGATGTCTCCTCAGATCCATTGACGGGGAAATAGGTTAACTTTGTCTTCTGAAGACCATTTTGTTTTTCTTCCTAGAGGCAGGGTCTCACCCTGATGCCCAGGCTGGAGTGTGGTGGTACGATCGTAGCTCACCGCAGCCTCAGCTCCTGGGTTCCAGCAATCTTTCCCCCTCAGCCTTCTGAGTAGCTGGGACTGCAGGGGCACGCCACTCTGCCAGCTACTTTGTTTTGCTTCCTTTCTCTCCCTCGTTCTCTCTCTCTCCCTGTTTCCTTCCCTACCCTCCTTCCCTCCCTTTCTCCTTCCTTCCTTCCTTCCTTCCCTCCTTCCTTCCTTCCTTCCTTCCTTCCGTCCGTCCGTCCGTCCGTCCTAGAGGGACTCTCATTATGTTGCCTGGGCTGGTCTCAAACTCCTGGGCTCAAGCAGTCCACTCGCCTTGGCCTCCCAAAGCCCTAGGATTGCAGGTGCGAACCACTGCGCCTGTCCAAGACTTTCCTTTTGATGAAAGGAAAAGGGAGTTATTTTATACATGAGCTAAATCTTTTAAATGAATTCCCCTCCTCCTCACTCCCCAAGAAAAAGAGAAAGGAAGATGAAAAACCCCCAAAACAGAACAGAACCCTCTTAGGAATGCGAAGCCCGTGCTTCGTTCCGGGGACCTCTTGGTGAAGGCATTAGCTAGATCAGCACCAGGTTCTCCTAGTAAGAGGGCTAAGGTGGTCCTAGCTGCTCCATCAGATGTGATGAAAAGAAGGAACGAGCTTCAGTTGTACAAAGGCCCACGAGTCATCCACAAATTATGGCCTGAAGTGTCGGTAGACAGTGCAGTTGTCACCAGGAAGTTATTTCTGGAATTTTTTAGGCAAAGCGAGCCCCTGGAAGGATTTGAGTAGAGTCCTGCACTGCCAGGGGTGGATCCAGGGTCCTGGGGTCTGGTCCCCCGGGGAGGCAGACCTGCTGCTGCGGTCCTGGACTCCAGTGCAGAGGCTCCCAGGCCAGGACCTGGGCAGCTTTCCAGCTTCCACACTCAGGGCTCATCGTGGTGGATGTCGCACAGGAGTTGGACCTTAGATATTCCTGGAGGTCTCCACGTCTCAGCACCTCTGGCTGAAAGGTGGTTCGTCTACAGGATGTTGTGACTGTATGGTGGGGGCAGTGTGGGGAAGGGGAGGAGGAGGAGTTAGTTTTTCAGAGAAGGTTTGCCGAGCTCACGTTGGTTGGTACTGACGTGTTGAAGAGTGCAGAGCTGGGAGATGGCCCTCGTGGTGCTAGTGTCAGGTCTGTATCTCTCTGTTGGGCCTGGCTTGGCCAGAATGGTCTCGTGCGGCAGGGATGACTGCTGCCGCAACTCAGGCTGTGGGGAAGGCTGCCTGGAAGCTGCTGGGGAGGGCTGGGAAGGTGGTTCTTTCAGACTCCCCTGAAGAATGAGGCCAGGCAGCCACTGCCCTGTGTACACCGACACATGCTTCAGTCCTCGTCATGGCAGCAACATCAGCCCTTTTGAGTTTAACCTGGTGCAGGTTTGGGCAATGGGCCCCATTTGTTTTGGTTTCAAATTATGATATTTAATAATAATTTCCATTTTCTGAAACTCTTTATCATGGACACAGACCTGAAGATGGGAGACTGCTAGACCTGGTCCTGCTGTGGGGGTGTAGGAAGAATCCCTAGGGATGGGGACAGGGAAGATGACACAGGAGACAGAAGCAGTGTGAGGAAGGTAGACTCAGCCTGTATGCCTCAGCCTGCTGACGGAGGGCGTGGTAAGAAAGACAGCTGTCATTTCACAGTTGAAAAACTGAAAAACTTAGTTGACTGTTGAACAACATGGGTTGAAACTGTGTGAGTCCACATGTATACAGATTTTTTTCAGTAAATATATTGGAAATTTTTGGAGATTTTCAAATATTTGAATAAACTTGCGTATGAACCTCGTAGCCTAGAAATATTGAAAAAAATTAAGACAAAGTTAGGCATGTCATGAATGCATAAAATATATGTAGAGACTAGTCTATTTTGTCATTTATTACCGTAAAAGATGTGCATACCTGTTATAAAAAGTTAAATCTTATCAAAACTTATGCACACAAAAACAGATATGCATGGCACCATTTGCAGTCAAGAAATGTAAAGCAAACACAAAGATGTAGTATTAAATCATAACTGCATAAATTAACTGTAGTCCATGCTATGCTACTGTAATAATTTTGTAGCCACATCTGGTTGCTATTGTGGTCAGCTCAAGTGTTTTCTGTGTCCACTTAAGACACCGTGTGATCCCTATCATCTCCGCATGAGCAGTTCTTCTCAACAGTAAATTTCATGTCACAGTGAAAAGGAATCTCTTGAGGATCTTGCATATTTTCACTGTATTTTGTGCAATACCATAAGCCTCGAATGACAACATGGGACCCAAACCCGTAGGAAGTACCCCTAGTGATGCTGGAAGTGCTCCCAAGAAGCAGAGAAAAGTCATGACATTGCAAGAAGAAGTTGAATTGCTCGATTTGTGCTGTAGATTGAGGTCGGCAGCTGTGGTTACCTTGTGCTCCATTTCAAGATAAATGACACCAGCATAAGAACCATTGTAAAAAAGAAAAGGAAATTTGTGAACCCGTCACTGCAGCTGTATGCCAACAGGCACAAAAACTTTGCACTTTCTGCAAAACACCTTTTTATCTTGTATTGAAAATGCAGCTTTTGTGTGGTAGAAGAATGGCTGTTAGAAAGACCTACCTATAGACTCTAATATGATTTGAGAAAAAGCAAAGTCATTATATGACAACTTAAAGCAAAAGAAACCAAAGGATCTAAAGATGGAGAATTCAGTGGCAGCAAAGGATGGTTTGATAATTTTAGAAAGAGATTTGGCTTTAAAAAAGTCAGGATAATAGGAGAAGCAGCTTTTGCTGACCGAGAGGCAAATGGTGTCTGACTGAGTTCCCAGATACCATTTAGAAAATCATTGAGGAAAAAGAATATCTGCCTGTATAAGTTTTCAAATGCAGATGAAAGTGGTCTATTCTGGAAAAAAAAGCTACAAAGGGTATTTATTAGTAAGGAAGAGAAGCAGGTATGGATAGGCTAACTATCATTTTGTGCAAATGCAGTTGGGTTTATGAACAGGACTGCCCCTGAGCCTCGAAGGGAAAAGGTGAACACCAGCTGCCAGTCTTTTGGTTGCAGAACAAGAAGGCCTGGACAGTGAGAACTCTTTTCCTGCATTAGCTCCATCCACGTTTTGTTCCTGAAGTCAGGAAGTACGTTGCCAGTAAGAGATTGCCTTTTAAACTTCTTTCAATACTGGGCAGTGCCCCTGGCCACCCAGAACCCCATGAGTTCAACACTGAAGGCTGAAGACTGAAATGGTCTATTTGCTCTCAATTAAGACATCTCATATCAGCCTCTAGATCAGGGTCTCAAAGGACCTTTGAGGCTCGTTACACACGGCATTCTACGGGAAGGATGATAACGCTGTGGAGGAGAACCCTGATAGAGGGAAGGTCCTAAAAATCTGAAAGGATTTCACCATTGAAGGTGCCACTCTTGTAACAGAAAAAACCGTGAGAGTTATCAAACCCGAAACAATAAATTCCTGCTGGAGAAAACTCTGTCCAGATGTTGTGCATGACTTCACAGGATTTGCAACAGAACCAACCAAGGAGATCATGAAAGAGATTGTGGCTATGGCAAAAAAAGGTGCGCCGGGGGGAGGGTGAAGGAAGGATTTCAAGATACGGATCTTGGAGAAATTCAAGAGCTAGTAGACACTGCACCGGAGGAATTAACACAAGACGCCTTAATGGAGATAAGTACTTCCAAACCAGGGCCAGGTGATGGGAAAAAACATAGAAGAAGCAGTGCCACAAAATGAATTGACACTAGACAGTCTGGCAGAAGGGTTCCGAGTTTTCAGACTGCTTTTGACTTCTTTTACGACATGAATCCTTCTGTGATGTGGGCATTGAAACTAAACAAACAATGGAGGAAGAATTGGTACTGTGTAGAAACACTTAGATAAATGAAACAGCAAAAGAGTCAGATGGAAATTACAGTGGGTTTCGTGAAGTTACACCAAGCGGACCTGCCTCTCCTGTCCCGGTTCCCACCTCCTTCGTCGCTTTGGTCTCTGCCACCCCGAGACAGCACGGCCAACCCCGACTCGCCCTCCTCCCCTCAAGGTACTCAGTGTGAAGATAACGAGGATGAAGAACTTTATGGTGGTTCAGTTCCACTTACTGAATAGTAAATATATTCTCTTTCTTAAGATTTTCTTTTTTTAACTAAAAAAAATTTTTTTAGAGATAGGGTCTTGCCCTGTTGCCCAGGCTGAGTGCAGTGGTGCAATCTTAGCACCCTGTAAGCCTTGACCTCTCAGGTTCAGGTGATCCTCCCACCTCAGCCTCCCGGGTAGCTGAGAGCACAGGGCGTGTCACCGCTCCTGACTAATTTTTACATTTCTTTTTTTGTAGAGAAGGGGGTCTCATGATGTTGCCCAAGCTGGTCTCAAACTCCTGGCCTCAAGTGATCCTGCCCCTTCAGCCTCCAGTGTGTTGCGATTACAGGCATGAGCTGCCACGCCCGGCCCCTGAGTTTTTAAGTCACATTTTCTTTTCTGTACTATACTTTGTTATAAGAATACTATAAGTATATGCATAATACATATAACATACAAAACGTGTGTTAATTGGCAGTTTGTATTATCTGTAATTGTCAACAGTAGGCCATTAGTAGTTACATTTTTGGGAGTCTAAAGCTGTACTTGGAATTTTTACTGTGGAGGGGCCTGGCACCCCTAACCTCCATGTTATTTAAGGGCAACTGTAGTTGATACTATCAGGTGGTTCAAAAATAAAATCAATTATCAAAGGCATTCGTTCAAGCCTGCTGCTATCCACTGTGTCCCCGCCCTGTCTCTGCAGTCATGTTTCTTAGGTATCCTTCTAGAATTTCTTTATGCATTTATAAACAGTGTTAAAAACAAATTAGCCACCCCCACCCTTCATCAAACCCATTTTCCTTTACCACACTCAACGTGCCTTAGAGATCCTTCCACATCCGCACACAGAAAGCTTCCCTTTTTCTTGTCCCACCCCCTGCCCCACACCGCTCCTCTCCCTTTGTTTACAGCCATCTGGTGTCCCATTTAATAGACACTCCAGTTTATGTAACCAGTCCTCTATTGGTGAACCTTTGACTTAATTCCACATTTTGCTATTCTAGACAAAATACAACAGATAATACATTTTATTTCTCTTAATTTCAGTTCTCAAACATGCACGTGTACCTTTAGGATGAATTCCTGGAATTGTATGTGCCAAGGCCACAGCGTGTGCATTTGTGGCTTTGGTTGACATGACCAAGTCGCCCTTCCTGGGGCCTGTGCCGGTGTGCTCCGAGGCACGATTGTGTGCAAGGTGGCGAAGGTGGCTACTCGACCACATCCTCGGTGGCAGACTGGGTCACCACAGTGGTGGGAAATGGTATCTAAACGTGGTTTGAATTTGCATTTCTTTACTGGAAGGGAGGCTGTGCGTGTTTCACACGAGAGCCGTGTGTGTTTGTGGTGGTTGAACTTTCTCTCGGGGATTGCTCGGAGTGCTATATGTATCAGGGAAGCAGACTTGTGATAACACATGCAGATACGGTTTCCAGGTTTTTGTCATTTGTCTTTTGACCTGATTTTTGCCAGGCTGAAGTTTTGATGTTTACGTGGTCACGTGTATGAATATTTTCTTTCGTGGTTCTGGATTTTCAGACATAGTGGCTATAGAACCACTATAGCCAAAAGTTACGTTTGCTCTCGGTTTCGTGTGCTTTGCTTTGGTCCTGTCCTGACTTTATTTCAAATAATAAGATACTCTTACTACATTTTTCCATTGCCCATGGCTGGAAGGAGATTGTAGTTGCCATCAAAGAGGAAAAACTAAGGCATGTTCTCAGCAGAGGCAGATTAGGCTGTGAGTTAGAGGCTGGTCCTTGGTGCAGAGGCCTGTGAGCGTCCCAGCCCCACTTGCCCTGCACGCCATGGCGTGGGGCGTGGACAGCCACGGGAAGACCGCTGGCTTTGCTGGAGCGGGGGCACGGTTCCTCCAGTGCCACTCTGGAGTGCCTCCGTGTACCGGTGATGAACGCCCATCAAGTGGCCTCGGGAATTCATGAGCTGGATGCCGATGACTTCGCCAGTGAAACGCAAATCCCAGATAGGTTGTTTTCTGTGCATTCCAGTTCCAATTTCTCTTCCAAGTAATTATTCGATGTGCCAAGCCCGTTATGTTTATTACTTTCAGAATTGTTTTTCTCTGTGTGAGTTTACCAAGGACTTAGGGGTTGGTATGTGAGGAGGGGTCCCAGAGGACACAGCCCCCCTTCTCCGGTGGGCTCTCCAGCGGTCTTAATAATCAGTATTAAACATGTGGAAGGCCATAAAAGAAATAACCTTCTCTTAAAAACAAATTGGGGTCAGTCAGAAAACCGTTTGCCTAGACCTTGATCGCTTAAAATAAGATGTTCGATGTGATGTGTCATGTGGAGTGTTTGCTGTGGCTCGGGAGATGTGCGTGAGAGTGGGGTCTGAGGGACAGGGAGGGGTGGAGGAAGGTGGAGAGAGGCCCTTCAGTGACTGTACCAGAGACTCACACACACTGGCTGTCTTGGTGATGGCCGCACATGGCCCTCCTTTGGTGACTGAAGCTGTGTGGCCTTCATCCCCAGGGTCTGCCTTCTCCAGATGATTCTGTCACCGAACTTCAAACTGTTGATGGGACAATGGCGCAGTCTCTTAACAGTGCTTCAGGACAAGTAATAGAGCTGTATGGGCAGCCTCAGTGACAGTGCTGGACGTCTGCAGAATGGCTTTCCCCACTTCTTTCCTTTCAGAGCCAAGAGGAGACACTGAGGCTCGGCCTGGTGGCTCACGCCGGGAATCTGAGCCTGTTGGGAGGCTGCGGGGGGGATGGGATTGCTTGAGGCTTAGGAGCTTGAGGTCAGCCTGGGCAACATAGTGAGACCCCTGTCTCTACCAAAATAAATAAATAAAAATTAGCTGGTTGTGGTGGTGCACACCTGTTGTCCTAGACACGCGGGAGACTGAGGTGGGAGGATCACTTGAGCCAGGAGGTCGATGCCGAAGTGAGCTATGATCATTGCACTGCGGCCCTCCTCCAGCCTGGGTGACAGAGTGAGACTCTGTCTCTTAAAAACAAAAAAAAAAGGAGATATTGGTGGACCTGCCGGGGCATGCAGTTGGATAGAATTAGGGCCGTCGGTGGCATGGTGATAGATGTTGTGGTTGAAAAGGAAAAAAGACAGTCCTTGCCCTGAGGTTCTGCGTATAATCTAATCAGGGAGGCCGGCAGCACGGGTGTGGAAGAACCAGGTCTTTGTGGATGCTGCTGATGGTGTGGAGGAGGCAAGGACAGCCGGCTGGACCCCTACTCAGCCCTGTCACCTCCTCTTCCTCCCTCAGTCTTGACGTTGGCTCCTCCTCAGGAACCTGAGGATTCTAAGTCACTCATTGTTCATCTGGAATAATAGCTTCCAGGTGGGTTTTGAGCGTCAGTTCAGTTGTGTGCTTTGTCATGTTTTGGCTTATATTATTTACTGTAGATCATCTGAGATTAAATCGATAAATTAACATATTTATTTTTCCTTATTCTTGTATTTTACTTGAGAAATTTTACAGTCAGACATTTGCTAAGGAGATGATTTGACATGTTGGAAAGACGCAGATTCTGGATCCAGAGAGACATGAGTTCAATCCCTGTTCCATCCGCTAGCATTTCTGTAGCCTTAGGCGTATTACGTAACTCACAGAGCCTCGGCTCCGTCCTCGGTAAAATACGGAAAGTGATACCTCCCTCACAGGGCAGATAAAGGATAAGGGCAAATAAAAACTCTGTTGCTGGGGAAGACAGAGGATGGATATGGCCTTTCCTATCTTACATTTCAGATCCATTCATTCATCTGTCCGTTCAGCTGTTGAGTCCATGAGAGCTTACTGGGTGCCTCCTGAGTACCAGGACATGCAATGGGTGGGACACAAACACAAATAAGACCCCATCCCACCCTCAAAAAGCCAGACAGGGACTGACTTCAGTCTTTGTCGGGGGGATGGTGGGTGCAACAGAGCGCGCTCAGGCCTCTTGGCGCCTGCCTACCGCTCCGCCCCTCGTGTGAAAGAGTCTTTGTGCATTCTGGTGGCAGGAAGCTCTGATGTCCCTCCAGGCTTGGCTTCCGCCACACTCCCAGGGACTGCTAAGGAGTCCCTTTCCAACCGCAGGTGACACTGCTGGACACCTCTCCGGTGTCGTCCTCAGAATGCCAGCCACGCTGGGCGATGTTTCCAGCTGGTTGTCACCGTGTTCTCGGGGGATATTTCGTAGAGGTCTTTAAACGCTGAAGCATTGGACATTGTGACAGCTGGTGACACTGCTGGCCTCACTGCTGTGCTCTCGAGGGAAGGCGGGCCTGGATGTGGAGGGCATGCCCACAGGCCCGAGTCCAGAAAGGAGTTCTCATGCCGACGCTGCTTGAGGCTCACCTGGAAAATAAAAACCCGTAGGAGTAGTTAGAGGTTGAGCATCACTTAGCTGAGAATCTGAAATCCCAAATGCCCTCAAATCTGAAACTTTTTTTTTTTTTTGGAGATGGAGTCTCGCTCTGTCGCCCAGGCTGGAGTGCAGTGGCGTGATCTTGGCTCACTGCAAGCTCCGCTTCCCGGGTTCACGCCATTCTCCTGCCTCAGCCTCCCGAGTAGCTGGGACTACAGGCGTCGCCACCAAGCCTGGCTAATTTTTTTTATTTTTATTTTTGTGTGTGTGTTTTTAGTAGAGACGAGATTTCACCATGTTAGCTAGGATGGTTTTGATCTCCTGACCTCGTGATCCGCCCACCTCGGCCTCCCAAAGTGCTGGGATTACAGGCGTGAGCCACCGCGCCCGGCCAAATCTGAAACTTTTTGAGTGCTGACTGCAAGTGGAGAATTCCACACTTGACCGTGGTGCTGGGTGGCAGTTTAAACTTCGTTTCATGCACATGATCACTAACAATATTGTATAAAATTATATGTGTAAGGTGTATGTGAAACATAAATGAATTTTGTGTTTAGGCTTGGGCCTCATCCTGAAGATACCTCATTATGTACATGCAAATATTCCAGAATCTGAAAAAATCCAAAATCTAAAATGCTTCTGCTCCCAAGCATTTCAAATAATGTTATTCAACCTGTATATACTTAAAGGACCACAGGAAGGCATCATAAACGAGTTCAGGGCCAGGCGCAGTGGCTCTCACACTGAAACTCTGGGAGGCTGAGGAGGGAGTATCACTTGAGGCCAGGAGTTTGAGACCAGCCTGGGTGACATAAAGCGACCCCATCCCTACAAAATGTACAGTTACCTGGTGTGATGACATGTGTCTGTAGTCCTGGCTACTCGGGAGGCTGAGGCAGAAGGATTGCTTGAGCCTAGAAGTTCCAGACTGCAGTGAGCTGTGATCGCACCGCTGTGCTCCAGTCTGGGCAACAGAGTGAGATCCTGTCTGTAAAAAAAAAGCAAAGAAACAAAAGTATGCACAAAACTGAGTTCAAAGTTAAAGATAATAATACATATGTTTCCTCCTGAAAGTATATCAATGAGATACCTTAAATAATCGTAGCAAAACCACTTGGGAAAACTTCCGAAGCTTCAGTTGCCTTGTATGTTCCGTGATGTTTTCTGACCCATCTGTACTTTGAAAAGATGGTAAAATATTATAAAAATAACACAAGGTTCCGTGTGTGTGTGTTCTCCATTTTTCTTCTTTACCTTGGCCACTGACTTTGTTAAGAGGAGGAGGGACTGCTTTGCATGTTGTGTGGCTTGATGTTTGTAAGGATTTTTACGGGTCACATGCTGAAGAGGGTTCCACGCTTCCTAGAATTTTGGGCGGCTAGAAGGATCTGCTCTTTTGTACATGTTCTGTTATCTTTAGTCTTTGGAAAGAAGGGCAAGCTTGCAAACTTTCTGCATCGTTATTTGCACAGAGTCCTGTTTGAGTTGGCGTTGTGCACGTGACCTGCGGCCGACCTGCTTGGGTTAGGACGCCAGCCTAGGTTAGTCCCACAGCAGAGGCTGAGGTGTTATTCCCTAGCTCTGACTGCAAGAAAGCGATTCCTTCCCCACAGCCCGCTCACACACAGCACACTGAGTTTTCCATACCTGGGCTGTGTAGACAAGGGCTTCAAAAACCATTCAGATGTGCCCTCGAACATTTCTTCCTGTCGCAAGAGCGTGCAAGCCTGAGTCGTTCTTATCTCTGTGGTGAACCCGGTTGTTTTAAGCCCACAACCCAGAGCTTCAAAACTGCTTCCCCCGCTGCCGTCCCCCGCTGCCATCCCCCGCACGGGGAACTCAAGTTAGGCTTCTTGGCACGTATGTGTGCATTTCATTTGAAAAAGAACGTTTTGCACCTGTTGATGTACTGCGTTTTAATTGTACTTAGCTGTTTTCTTTGGTTTTTTTCCTCTGTGAAATCATAGGGACTTTGAGGACAGTGACGGTTTCTGCCTTTGTTCCCTGCACCCGCAAGACATGTACCTGTGCCTTGTGAAAATCCAGCCATCAGCATGGGCAGGGAGGTGCCCACTGATGATGTATTTTAGTGTTTGGATTAAGGGGAATTGTTTTTATTTTATTTTATTTTATTTTTTTGCAGTTTATGTGTTGTGATGTCAGAAAGGGAGGGAAGTAGGAGAAAGCATTATTATTTTATTGCAATTAGATGTGACCAAAATACATTTTTCCCCTGATCTCAGCACATGCCTTACTGATATTACCTGAGGAGATTTAGTACAAGCCAGTGTTTAAACATTGGTTTCTAAATTGTTGGTATCAGGTGAAGAAGCAACACCTTCAAGTAATTTTGGTAATGAGTTTGGCAACCAGTGGGCCCCGAGGGGAAATAACTTAGTACGATTTATGGTGATTTTGGCATGTTTCCTAATGACTCTGGATTTCTGAGTTACAAAGTGGTAAATCAGAAAGGAGGTTTTAAAAGAGGCAATTTTGTTCTTACTTAGTGGAATATTTTACAAATTGGAAGTACCAAAGTTCTGTGAGTTATTTTCTGGAAAAATTGTAACTTACGTTTTTAGATTGTTATCTTGTGTCAAATAATTTATTGAAAAAGTGATTTCTTAATTTTAACATTTTTCTGTGATGTGGCTGTTCCTGTTTTAATAATGTGTCTGTGTGTGCGGGCACACCTTGGAGATGTTGTGGAATGCCCTGTAGACCGACATTCTCACAACAAGATCTTGAAAAGCTGGACAAAGTACAAAAGAAAGGTGGCCAGCACTGGAGGGACCAGGTCCTGAAAGCAGGAAGCCTGTGGGCCGAGCGCAGTGTTCTGTGATGCTTTTCCTCTTGAGATGTTTGCTGGCTCATGAGGGGCGTGGAGCTGGATGGGTGAAGAACAAAACAGAAAGTGGTGTCCGGAAAACTGGGACCGTGCATGGAGCTTTTGGCAAGGCACAGGTACATGTTTTGCGGGTGCAGGGCTCCATGTAGGGCAGTCTTGTAGGGCTGGGAGACAAAACTTAAGAGTTTTAGCTACGAAGGCTACGTGAGAGTAAGAGACCAAGATCCTGGGGAAAAGGGAAAATATTAAGGTGAGCCCAGTAATCTGCACTTGTGTTCTCCTCAAGGCATTTGCTGATGTGTTACTCAGAGGCTGAGAAGGGAAAGCTATTATTATTGTTGTTGTTGTTGTAGAGACAGGGACTCATATGTTTGTTGCCCAGGCTGGCCTCAGGGATCCTCCTGCCTTGGCCTCCTAGAATGCTGGGATAACAGATGAGAATTACTATGCCCAGCCAGAAGGCTATTCTGAAAGACTAGGGGAGACAAAAATTGGAGTCCAGGGCATGCCAAGGAGCAGGAACCCTGGTAAGCACCTAGATTTCCTGTTAGGTCCTGACCCCAACCTAGGAATGAGAGTAAACTTGAAATAGTTTAGCCTTCACAAAAGACTGGGACTCAGCCTTGACCCCACTCACTTCAGAGAGGATTACGGCACCCTGCCCTGCTCTGCCTGCCAGAAACCAGAGTCAGTGCTCTCTGAAGGATGATAACATTGGCCAGGGCCTCCAGTTCTCCTGTTAGTTTGTAATACACAGTGTTTGGTTTTCAATAAAAAATTAAGGTTCAAATGATTAAAAGATGAAGAAGAAAGAATAAAAGCCAGCGATGGAAACAGCAACAGGTGATGTAGTTATTGGAATAATGAGATACGGATTTTAAAAGCATTGCCATTAATATATTCAAGAAAGTAGATGACAAGATGGAGAATTTCACAATAAAATGGAATGTATAGGCTGGGCGTGGTGGCTCACACCTGTAATCCCAGCACTTTGGGAGGCTGAGGAGGGAGGATCACCTGAGGTCGGGAGTTCAAGACCTCCCTGACCAACATGGAGAAACCCCGTCTCTACTAAAAATACAAAATTAGCCAGGTGTGGTGGTGCATGCCTGTAATCCCAGCTACTTGGGAGGCTGAGGCAGGAGAATTGCTTGAACCTGGGAGGTGGAGGTTGCAGTGAGCCGAGATTGTGCCATTGCACTCCAGCCTGGGCAACAAAAGTGAAACTCTGTCCTAAAAAGAAAAAAAAAAAGGAATATATAAAATGGAACTTAAATGGAAATTCTGGGAATGAAAATTACAATAAATGAAATGAAGAATTAAACATAAATTGGATAGCAGACTGCACATAGGAGAGTGAACTCTGCAATGTAGACTGATAGAAAATATCCAGAATGAGGCATAGAGAAGAAAAGAATAAAAACTAGAGGAAAGAGCAGGAGAGCCACAGAGACATGGAGAAAAGGCTCAGTCTGAGAAGCTGAGGGACGGCGAGGGGGGAGACGGGGGTGCCAGCAGGATGTGAAGTGATGCTGGCTGAGAAGTATCCCAAACCCTGTCAGACATGACACCATAAATGCAAGAAACTTTACAAACTTCAAACATGGTAAATACACAGAGAACCACACTTGACATGTCATTGCAAATCTAGAACACAAGGCAATGTGGAAACGTAGGCGGAGCTGGAGGTGCATCTGAGTGAAAGGACAGCTCTATGGCTGACAGCTGACTTTCCCACAGAGATCTTAGAATTCAGATGACAATGAAATGACAGTCTTTGAAGTGGAGAAAATAACTCTTTTCCTAGAATTCTATTCAAAAATGAAGGCCACCAAAGGACATTTTCAGACAAACAGAATCAGAACTTGTCACCAGAAGAACTATAGTAAAAGAAATTATTAGGGAAATTCTTCAGGTGGAAGGGAAGAGGGTCCTGATGGAAGCATGGAAATGCAGAAGGAATGCAGAGCCATGAAAACAGTAAAGCCACGGGCCGTTCTGAGTGGACAGTGACTACCCGGCACCAGCAAGTCACAGCAGTGCCTCGTGGGGTGTGATGTGCAGGCAGAATTAAAACACACAATGGTAATGGCCTTGAGGGTGGACGTGGAGGGCGGGCCCTGCTGTTGTTAGGGAAGGTGTTGGAGAACTAATTTCTCTTGGGTGCTAGTGAGTTAGGACACGTGTTACAATCTCCAAAGTAACCAGTAAAATACTAATGAATGCATGATGCGTGTGGCGACAGAGGAGGGAAAACTGAACCGATAAGAAGTACTCAGTGAATCCAAAAGAAAGTAGGAAGAGAGAGATACACAAACCAAACAGATGGGATAAATAGAAAACAGCAACATGGTCAGTTTTCACTTAAACACTGCATAATTACAGAAAATACAGCTGAACTAAATATGCCAATTAATACTGAGATTGTCAAACTGGATATTTAAAAAATGGCTGCTTACAGTAGACGTGCTTAGATGAAGGAATCCGGAAGGCTTGATAGTGAAAGGATGGAGAAGGATGCTCCGTGCACACACTAGCCGTAGGGAAGCTGGTGCACTGGTGTCAGGTGAAGCAGACATCAAGGTGTCAGGCATTGCCAAAGACACGAGCTTCTCACCGTGGTGACAGGTGAATTCCCAAGGAAGATAGTTTACTGTGAAGGCAGGGTCTATAGCCACAAAAAGGTATGTCTTAAATTGCCCCTACATGTATCCTAAGCTCTCAGGGACAGCTTCGATCTGTAGAGACTCCCAGCTTCTTTAGCCCCAAGCCTAAGGTGCACATCCCCACAGCAATTTGGATGGAAGATCCTGGCCTGCTCAGCTATTCAGATGATTTTTTTAATTGAAAGACTATTTCATTTTTGTCTCGATTCATTTTGGTGGATTTACAAATAAGATTTCTTCACTAGACGGCATTCATCACTTAAATTAATATTTGAAATTGGTTATCCTTTATCCTTTGAATAAACTGAAGAATTAGGATTGGTTGAACAATTGTTGGTGCACGTGTCTGTTTTCTGTGGATGCCCCTGGGAAGACCTTACAGCACCGTTGAAGTGTATCTGTTGAACCTGGCAACGTTCAAGGCAGGCTGAGTTAAAGCGCGTCACAAGGCAGTGTGTGCACTGTGATCCCACTTCAGTTAAAAATGTGTATGTTTATATTCATATAGAGAAAAGTCTGGAAGAATAACCCAAAATATAAGAAATGTTTCTGTCTGAGTGGTGGGATTATGGGTGATTTTATCTTCTCTGTTTATCTCTATTTTTGTATTTTCTCCAATGAACGTTTGTTACTCCTATAATAAAAATAAAAGCCATTTAAGAAAAAAATTTTTATCATATGACACCAACTGTTTCTACTAGAGGAATCTATGTCTTCTTTTAATCTTTATCAGTGTACACAGTTGAATTTCACATTATGTTAAATATTTGTCTCTCTGTGTCATCTGGAATAGAATTTTCTACATTACCGTGTGGTTAAGTGCGCATCTGCCACTCGTCTGGCCCCTCGCGTCCTGTCCTTCGCTTCCTGTGCTTGTGGAGTCGCTGTTCCCTGCGCGTTGTCAGCACTGGGCGTGTTCAGTGCAGGGGTCCCTTCAAGGCAGGGCCACTCGCCTAGAGCTGCTGGCTTTCCTGCCCACCACTCCCTCCTTCCCCTGCTGCCCGTGGCCGTCGCTAATTTCTGGGGATGGAGCTTTAATTCATAGTGAATCTTTTTTTCTGTTTTTTTGTTTGTTTGTTTGTTTGTTTTGAGACAGTCTCCCTCTGTTGCCCAGGCTGGAGTGCGGTGGCACAATCTTGGCTCACTGCAACCTCCGCCTCCCGGGTTCAAGCGATTCTCCTGCCTCAGCCTCCTGAGTAGCTGGGACTACAGGTGCCCACCAACATGCCCAGCTAATTTTTGTATTTTTAGTAGGGGCGGAGTTTTACCATACTGGTCAGGCTGGTCTTGAACTCCTGACCTCAGGAGATTTACCCGCTTCAGCCTCCCAAAACGCTGGGATTCATAGTGAATCTTAAGTGTGTCCTCATAAAATAGAATAAATGCCCATCCATAATAAGACTAATATTTCTTGTGTTTTTCTCCGTCTGAGATTAAAATGGCACTGGATGACAAATGGGAAGCTTGATGCTGCTCTTCATGTGCCGCTAGGCATTCCAGGGGTTCCAAAGCCAGTGGACGGGAGGTGGCCTCTGCCAGTGTCCGTCTGGTGTCTGTCCATGTCGCCGTGGTGCTGCTCAGGCCACAGACCTAGGCAGGACCCTGGGTGATGGAGCCTCCTGTCTGGTGAGTGCGTGTGGGCAATGCTGTTGCCATCCACGTTAGAAAAGCCCTCGTACTTTACACTGAGTCATGTTCCCTCTCCACCACGGATCGCAGTCCCCTTCCCTGGTGACTCGCTGTCCCCTTCCTTCGTTGCGCAGCTTTCTGGCTTTAAATCAGGAGAGCTTCAGAACGGATGGGGAGCTCAGCACTCGCAGTAACTGTTGGTGAACTCAGAGCCTGCTGCGTCTGGAACACATCAAGCTGCTCAGAGGCAGAGGTCATTCACTGTTTTTAAATGCTGCTGCAGCTCTTATTTCTCGTGAAGCCCTTTATACTTACGAAGTACTTCATAGTATTGATTGACCTAACGGCTGCCCCTCTTTGTCAGGGCCCCTTTGGCTCGTGTGGACTTGATGGTGTAGAAACACGAAATCAGTTGTTGTGATGAACGACACCCCTCTAAAGTGGCCACGGCGGTTACGATTCGTCCCAGTTCGCGGACAAGGAACACCGTTGCGCGGTGGCGAGGCGGCTGGACCAGGTCGTGCCGCTGCTGTGCCTGAGCCGGGTCGCTCCTGAGTTTGCTGTTTGGCAGCGTTTTGTTTACAGACATGACACCAATCCTTGGTCTTGGATACGTCAGAAAAGTTGGACTTTTAGAGACAGATGGAAGCAGAACTTGTACCACAGCAAAGACAAGTTCATGAAGCATTTGAGACGCTTGTTCAGTTCAGTGTGTCTCTCCCTAAAAGTTGTCAGCAGATGACTTTCTCGTTGTGTGTGTGTGTGTTTTAGATTTGCCGGTAACTTACGACCAGTGATACTGGCTTTCTATTTATGGTAGTAATAGAAATTCTCCTTTTAAATAAACGTATTTTCAGCCAAAAGAGTGATTAGGTATATCAAAAAATGATAAGGAAATAAACAGTACAGATGGTCTATATTTACGGCAAAAACCATGAAAAGGGCATTCCAGGGGCTGAAATTTTGGAAACTCCGAATGAGGTGACCTTTGAGGTAAGTATTTCAGGGAACAATTGCCTCATGGCTCTGAGACTTACGATTTGAAGCTAAGGTCATGAGACATTACTTGAGGCCACTATGTCTAATTTTTATTTTATAATTTTTATAATAATTTCATAATAAACGAGTTACTGACTGATACACCCAAGGGAAGAAAGGATGAAAAACCAAAAGCAAAAAACTATGTGTGGTCCATTCACAGATCATACAAAATTATGTTCTGAGTTGAAAACTATGTTCTCTGCACTGTTGCAGGAATCATGGTTGACTCCACCCTGAGATTTCAACTTTCTGATGAGATCACGTATTTTATTGCATGTCTGATCATAAGCTCTTCTGTAGTTTTATACATCGTTTCTGTTTACAGGAGAGAATGCTGTGCCTCTGAAGGAAGATGATCATTGGCAAGTCTTTTAGCTGCATCTCTGACTTGGCCAATCCTGCTTTCAAGCATTAGTCGTATCAGGTGACTGACGCTGTGAAGTCCTGTGTCGACGTAATCTGTTGCCTTTTCTTTATTTTTATGTTTCTGCTGCCTCTCATCTAGGAAGGAGCCTTAGGAACCAACACATTGAAAAGTCATCCTTTAATTGAGGGAAGAGGCTGTTTTTAACCCCATCTGAGCCTGCTGCTCTCCGCCTGGGACTGCAGTGACCAGTGCTGCCGCACTGCTTGGCACAATTCCTTGTGGAAGAATGAATCTCCTCTGATAGAGGGTAATCCTGACTTTGTTGGAATTCTTCCAGTAACAGAGAGCTCACCCCGTAAGATGGCGGCCCAAGCTGATTTTGGACAGTTGTAGTTTTGAAGCGTCTTCTGTCCTGTGACGGTGAGGAAGGTCACTGCAGTTCCCAGCGGCAAGGCTCAGCACAGGCTGGGGGAATCCGCTGCCAGGTGCAACGGCAGGGCGGAGCCGGGGAGCAGCAGGGCAGCTCCGTGCTTGAGTAATGTGTGTGTTGACCTCATTGTCCCCTGAGTGTCACACATGCCCGTGGCATCTGGCACTTCGTGTTCAAGTTTAATTCAGGAGTTCAAAGCCTAACAGGAATGTTGTCATTCCCTCCCAGTGGGACCCCCCAGAAGGTGGCTTCTCTCGGTGACTGGATATGCCAAGCCACGCCTGTGTCTGCAGGTGGAGAAAAGTAAATTGGAGGCCGGGCGTGAATGCACTGTTTCGGTGAGCCCTAGTGAGTTCAGTGTGGAGAGCGCAGTTTGAGATACTTGGTTTTGCAGCTGCTTTTCTATAGCAGCCGTTTCTGCCCTGCCCTCTCGTGTTGGTGAAGGCAGCAAGCAGAGGTGGTTAACTTTGGCCCGGGCTCTCTGCAGAACTCCGAGAGACTGGCTCCCCGGGTCTCCTCTGGCCCAGCAGACAGGCTGCCTGCTGCAGACGGGCCGGTCTCCTGCCCCTGCCTGCCGTCTGCACACTCAGCCCTGCATCTCCCACAGAGGCCTATGTGCGATTTGGCTGCCTGGCCAGGTTCCTCCTGAACGTTGTGAGTCTGTGATTTCAGATGTAGCTGCAAATGTTTCCAAAGCCTATCTCTGGGCCTATCGCCGTGTGATGTTTTAAAATGGTAGTTTATTTGGCTTTTTGTGGCCATTTAATTCTCGTTGGGACTCATTCATCTCTCCACATTTTAAGTGGTTGTTTACAGCTCTGAATTATTTTCTTTGTGTCCTCTTGTTTCTAGTCTTTTCCATTCAATTTTACAGCTGTCAGGTTTGGATAATTCTTCCAAAAATAAGGTATTAAGAATAAACACACAAGGCTGAGCGTGGTGACTCACGCCTGTGATCCAAGCACTTTGGGAGGTCGAGGCGGGGGGATCACCTGAGGTCAGGAATTCGAGACCAGCCTGGCCAACATGGTGAAACCCTGTCTCTACTAAAAATACAAAAATTAGCCGTCGCGTGGTGACGCATGCCTGTAATCTCAGCTACTAGGGAGGCTGAGGCAGGAGAATTGCTGGAACCCAGGAGGCAGAGGTTGCAGTGAGCCAAGATCGTGCCATTGCACTCCAGCCCGGGCAACAACTGCGAGACTCTGTCTCAAAAAAAAAAAAAAAAAAAAAAAAAGAAAAGAAAAGAAAAGAAAAAGAATAAACACACAAACTTAAAATCCTTATTTCTGCAGAAAGCAGTTGAAAGCCAGAATAGTTATATTTAGAATTTTTTTTTTTACAAAAAAACTAGCCATGCTTGTTCTTTTTAGTGAAACACAGAAAATATTAATTCACAGCATAGATAACTTTATCCTAAGAAAAAAGTCAAGTGGTGATCTCATCAGAGTCTATGTTGTATTGCCACACACTTACATAACTTGAAAATTACTTCTTTGTGAAAAATTGTCTACATTTCCCTTCTTAATTTTTTTATGTAAGGACTTTTACTTCACAGCTGATTTTTAAAATGGCTCTCATTTCTTTATATCTATTATTTAAGCCAGTCACTTTTCTCACTTTTTTTTTTTTTGGTTTTGAGACAGAGTCTGGCTCTGTCTCCCAGGCTGGAGTGCAGTGGCGTAGTCTCAGGTCACTACAACCTCCGCCTCCCAGGTTCAAGTGATTCTCCCACCTCCGCCTCCCCAGTAGCTGAGACTACAGGAGTGCACCACCACGCCCGGCTAATTTTTGTATTTTTAATAGAGACAAGATTTCGCCATGTTGGTTGGCCAGGCTGGTCTAGAACACCTGACCTCAGGTGATCCACCCGCCTCGGCCTCCCAAAGTGCCTCCACTATACCTCACCTGTCATCCATATTTCTTTTCTTTTTCTTATTTTTTGAGACAGAGTCTCTGTCATCAAGGCTGGAGTGCAGTGGCGCGATCTCAGCTCACTGCAACCTCTGCCTCCTGGGTTCAAGCGATTCTCCCACCTGAGCCTCCCCAGTAGCTGGGACTACAGGTGTGCACCACCACACCTGGCTAATTTTTTTTTTTTTTTAATAGAGATGGGATTTTACCATGTTGGCCAGGCTGGTCTCGACCTCCTGTCCTCAGGTGATCCGCCTGTCTCGGCCTTCCAAATTGCTTGGATTACAGGCATGAGCCACTGCACCAGGCCATATCTCTCACTTCTTTTTGTACTCGGCTATACCCCTTACAGATGGATAATGTAAATTTGTGTCACAAAAACGCTTTGACTCAGTTTTCTTTTTCTTCCAAATACTTACAAAATTGGTAGCAGCATCTCTCTGGATTTCTGCTTTTATGAAGCTTGCTCAGGGGGAAGCAGTTGGGAAGGGGAGCAGTAGAAAGAAAACCCCTTCTCATTCCACAGAAAAAGCTTTTGTGTTTTAGAGATTTGCCTTTTAAAAGATACGTCTTTATCCATTTCACTTTTCTGCATACATTTTCTTTTTGTGGACACAGGATCTTGCTTCATGCTCCGGCCTCCCAAGTAGCTGGAGCTGTGGGCGCCGCCCCTGCGCCTGGCCGCAGCGTGTCACGTGTTCGCTCTCACCAAGGATGACCCTTTTTGTCCTCAGCTCCTGAAAGTGACCCTCGTGCTACGGAAACGGCGGCACTGGCAGTTAGGAGAGGGCTGGATGTGGGAAAAGGAACGAGGATAGTTTTTGCATCCTGAGCTGGACGTAGCCACTGTGTTCACATTCTTTGCTCTTTTCTTGCTTCCACGTCAGGTCCTTATTCGGCAGGGCCGTGCCTCAAGTGAGGTGCCACGTTTAAGGAGGCACCAAACTCCAAACAAAACAAACACCCCTCAGCAACTGAGTTAAATAATACTTTAATGTAATATTAAAAGTAAAGGAATTATGACAAACGTGCATGATGAACAAAGTATTCAACATATGGGATTGTGACTATCGTTAAATGTATATAAGGTATAAGGATTTCCAGTGAATACTCTGAAATGTTTGGTTAATCTATTCATATTGGTATTTTTCCTTGATGAACATTTGTAATAAAGAAGGAAATAATCAAGTTCAGAGAAGGATATAATCTTCAAAAAGTCATCAGTTTATCATCTGAGGTCAGGAGTTCGAGACCAGCCTGGCCAACATGGTGAAACTCCATCTCTACTAAAAATACAAAAATTAGCCGGGCGTGGTGTCACACACCTGTAGTCCCAGCTACTTGGGAGGCTGAGGCAGGAGAATCACTTGAACCCGGGAGGCAGAGGTTGCAGTGAGCTGAGATTGTGCCACTGTACTCCAGCCTGGACAAGAGTGAGAAGAAAAAATCATCAGGGTTCGTATACCAAATCTTGAAGATGAATTACATGTGTGTGCTCCATTAACCATCTTGAGTTCAAGTGTCTAGTTTTTTTTTTTTTTTTGAGACAGAGTCTCACTGTGTCGCCCAGGCTGGAGTGCAGTGGCGCGATCTTGGTTCACGGCAAGCTCCGCCTCCTGGGTTCACACCATTCTTCTGCCTTGGCCTCCCCAGGAGCTGGAACTACAGGTGCCTGCCACCATGCCTGGCTAATTTTTTGTATTTTTTTTTTTTTTTTTTAGTAGAGACGGGGTTTCACCGTGTTAGCCAGAATGGTCTCCATCTCCTGACTTTGTGATCCGCCCGCCTCGGCCTCCCAAAGTGCTGGGATTACAGGCGTGAGCCACCGCGCCGGCCTCAAGTGTCTGTTTTTTGACAAAGTTCTGAAATTACTGACTCTCTGAGTATGTCCCGAGGACCTTCGGTGTGCAGAGAACAGTGGCAGAATGGGGAAGAGGGAGAAGCAGGCTGTGGGTTGTCAGCTGGTGGCTTCTCGCCGGAGCTCGTTGACTTTGAGGCCTCTGGGCAGCGGGGGAGGGACTGGTGGGGACTGAGGCTGCTGCTGATCTGGAACCTCCAGCCCCGTCTGCTGTAAGCCAAATAGCGGCTGAGACAGGCCTCAATCAAACAGCGGCTGAGACAGGCCTCAATCAAACAGCGGCTGAGACGGGTCTCAATCAACTTAGAGGCTCATTTTGCCAAGGTTGAGGACACACTGGGGACAAAGACACACGTCACAGTAGGATGCAAAAAGGGCTTTGACAACTTCATTATTTAAAGAGGAAAGAGCAGACAGGAGGGAAAGGAGGAGAGCAAACAGCGGAGGGTAGCTGGTGAGGTGAGTGGTCACGTTCTTGTGAGGCTTTGATTTTCGCTCACTGAATACACGTGATATGTGAAAGGAGGGGTAGAGGCACGTCGATGACGCCTGCGCCTCTTGTTCAGTAAATCTGCATTTTGCACGGGATAAAGTCAACACAGAGCAGAGGAAGTCACGTATGCGTTTGTCTCAGGGCAGCAGAGGGATGATTTCCGGTCTTGTCTTCGTGCCATGCCTGCCAAGATGAGCTGTTAACTTACACTGTGAGGGTGAAGGAGGCCTCCTGGGGAGACACGTGGCCTCCTCTCTGCAGCAATCTGTATGGGAATAAAAGGAAAGTTAGCTTTTTGCATGACTGTTTCCCAGCTTAACTTTTCCCTCTGGCGTAGTGAGTTTGGGGTCCCAGGATTTTATTTTCCTTTCACATTTTGAAGTGACACTTGCAGTCGTGTGTGTGGACTTCTCAGGGAGGCCGACAGCAGAGCTTTGATCCTGCAAGGAAGATCCAGAGGAAGATTTCAAGAGGGGGAGATGCAGAGTGCACCAAGCCTTTGAGATGCCTCCAGCCAGAGCTCTGCCCGGTCCGCTCCCTTGGTGGAAAACCAGCTTCCAGGCCCACCTGGCACCACACGCACCTCCCCTGGCTGCCCGGCCTGACTCCACGGCTTGTAGTCCACCCACCCCTTTAAAGGGGGTTTTGGGGCCACGCCCTTTCCTTGCTTCCTGTGGACCCCTCAGCTGCTCCGTGTCTCCTCCACTCTCCCTTTCCGCGTGGGCAACGCTGAGGGCCCTTTCCAGGCCGGTCCCCACACTCAGCTCTGCCGCGTACCTGCCCGTCTCGGAACTGCCGAGTACTCTGGAGCCAACGCTAGTTTCCTCATCTGTAACATGGGGATGGCAGTATAACTTTTATATGGTTACATGTGGCTGATGGCTGAGATGAGTGACTGAGGCAAAGGTCTCAATCGTTGACGTTTATTAAGCCAGCTTTAGGGCTCATCTGGAAAAATAATACTGGCCACAGACGCATCTGTATCTGTTTTGTAAAGAGGTTTTTAGGAGGCTCAGTATTTATAGGTTTCCTTAAAGGGGGGAAGGCGCGGAAGAGGGGAAGGTGGGCTGTAAGGCGAATGATGACATTCTTGTGAGACTTTAGTTAGTGCCAGTAAATCTGCATTTTACACAAGATAAGGTGAATGTTTGAAGAGAAAAAAAGGGCGTAAAGGAAGAATCAATTATGCGGATGTCTCGGGGCAGGTGGAGGAATGACTGATCTCGTCTTGTCTTTGTCCTGCACCTGGGAAGCGAAGCTTGTGATAGACATGAGCAGCGTGGAATGGAACAGACTCCAGTTTTAAGCTAGAATCCGATTGTAGACCTGAAGTTACGATGAGATGTTCTTGTTTATATGGGATGCCAGCAAAGAACGGACTCAGGGATGATCTGTTGGGCAGCCCTTCCGAAGCCCTGAGGCTTTTGTCTTTCTGCGGGGTCTGATGCCCAACGCTCCCAACGCTCCCAACAGCCGTTCCTGGGGAAGAGGGCGCTGCCTGGCGCACCCTCTTGGCTTAACTTTTCCTTTTGCATAAGGAATTCGGGGGTCCTGAGCTTTTTTTTTTTGAGACGGAGTCTTGCTCTGTTGCCCAGGCTGGAGTGCAGCGGCGCGATCTCGGCTCACTGCAAGCCCCGCCTCCCGGGTTCACGCCATTCTCCTGCCTCAGCCTCCCCAGTAGTTTCCTTTACGTGGTTAAACGAGACCAAGTGCTGACTGAAGTGTAACACAGCAGGTGTTGATGGGAAAGGCAGACATCTTTTTCTTCTCGTTATCACTGTTACCGTCATCAATAAGCTACTTCCTTGGCATCTGGTGCTCCCTCTGCTTTGGGAACCTTCCTCATGTCTTATTCTCAGAAGTCAGGGCCTTGTTCTGGGTGTTGCTTTTCTGTTTGACTCGTCTGTGGGCCGTGGACTCCACGGCAGAGTCCTGTCCCCTGGCTTCTGTATGGTTATCCCCCGTCTTCTGACGAAACGATGATGTCAGTGACGGACCAGTTTGGTTAGCGTTTTGTTAAGCGGCGCGATGCTATTATCTCCAGGGCGCAGCATCTGGACCTTAACCGATGATGAGTATTTGTGGCCCCGAGGGACACGGGGCCGCTGAAGTTAAGGAAGGAGCTGCAAGCAGTGGACGAGCAGCAGCACCACCACGCGGAAAGGTGACAAGTTGGATAAGGACTGGCTGAGAAAATGCCATCGGAGTAGCAGGAGGGGGTCATTGTTGAAGAGCACAGCTTCAGGCAAGTCTTTGAAATCAAAGCCAGATTTCAAGGAAGTCGGAAGGAGCAGATGGAGAGGAAGTGGAGAGGTTTCCATATGGTGCATGTGTTTTTTTTTTTTAATTAAGGATTTTGGTGTTAAATGGAAGTGGTACTTGATGGCCTAGCAGGATGAAACAAAGTTTGTTTCTAAAGATAGGGGGACATGGGCTCACTTTTAAAGAGAAAGAAAGTAGGTGGCCATTGAGTTATGAGAGGTTGAGAAGCTGGAGATGACGGGCCCGGAGACCCACAGAGGAGAGGTTGAGAAGCTGGAGATGACGGGCCCGGAGACCCACAGAGGAGAGGTTGAGAAGCTGGAGATGACGGGCCCGGAGACCCACAGAGGATGAGAAGCTGGAGATGACGGGCCCGGAGACCCACAGAGGATGAGAAGCTGGAGATGACGGGCCCGGAGACCCACAGAGGATGAGAAGCTGGAGATGACGGGCCGGAGACCCACAGAGGATGAGAAGCTGGAGGTGACGGGCCGGAGACCCACAGAGGAGGCCCTTTGAGAGCAGCAGGTCTTCCTGCTTGGGGCCTCCCTGGTGCTGTCACGAGGGTGTCACGAGCCGCATACCCCGGCCTCCTGCTTTGCTTCTGGGCTCTCATCACTCTTTTGTGGTGTTGTCTGAGAAATGAAATGAAATCCTAAGCTCCCAGCCGAATGAATGGACCCCCTCTTGGCCAAGGGGCACCCAGAGAAACATTAGAACTGAGTCCTGGCCGTGACAGGAGGGAAACATGCCTCGTGAGACCCCCACCTCACTGACCACCATCGGGCTCTCCTCCCTGCGGGCTGGAAGCTCCATACTCATTTCAGCAGCGGCCTGATGCTGTCCCTCCCTTTTGTGGTTTTGACCAAACAACTCACCAGCATTGTCTTCCTGATCCGAAGCCACTGACCTTGGAGTGGTTCTGTGAGTGAACCACTGGTGCACAGTGAGGGCTCCTGTGTCCTCCGCTTCACCTTTTGACATCATGTGGCTGAAAACTCCACCCCAGGTCTTGCTCATGCCACCGTGTTTCACATATGGATCCCACAGAGGCGTGGAGCTCAGTGTGCGTGTGCCTGTGTCTCCTTTCATCAATATTCATGACTCTTCCTAGAGCTCATTGAATATGCATATTTGGCAGCCCCATTCAGCATAAATCCCTGTCTTCTTCTTCCCACCCTTGCAGTGCTTGTTTCTGGCTTCTGGCTGGAGGCTGCACTTCCCAGCCTGTCGGAAGAGCCACCTGCAGGCTGCAGCCCTGTCTGAGAAATCATGCCCTCCTTTCCAAATGCATGAACCTCATCATTCTTCAGCCGATACGTCCTTACCCCATGTAGAAGGAAGGATCTTAGCATTTATTGAGCGTCAACTTTGTATAAGGCTCTGGGTTATCTTATATGATCTTCACAACAATTGTAGAATATATTCGTGTGCTCATTTATACCTTTCATTTTTAAAATAGGCCTTTTTAGTCAAGCAGCTCAAAAACATATAAAAAGATGTTTATTGAGAAGTCTTCCTCCTATGTCTATTCTCCATCCATCCAGTTTTCCCACTTCCCAATATTTAGTCGTTTATTATTTTCTTGTGTATACTTTCCAAAATTTTAAGCATATAAACATAAAAAGATTATTTATCTTTTATGTATAAATTATGGATTCTGTATACACTGTTTTACACCTTGCTTTGTTTCACTTAAAGTTAACCTTGGAAATCCTCACGTATTGGTTCCCAGAGAGCAGCCTCATTCTATTTTACAGTTGCATAGTTGTGACTGAATTGAGTGGATACACCAGATTTTTTAACCCTGTGTAGTATAAATAGATGTTTGAGTAGCTTGCAGTCATTGTATATTATGTACACATATTTTCCCACATGTGAAAATGCATTTGTAGGATACATTCCCAGGAGTGAAGTTGCTGGGTTATGGGTATATTTATTTGCAGTTTTGAGTGATTATTACCGAGGCCCATCCTTAGGCTTGCACCAGTTCACACAATCATCAGCAATACACTCGAGGCCTGTTTCTCTGCATCTTTGCCAACAGAGCATGTTATCAGGTTTTTAAAGGTTTCTGTCCAGCCTACTAGGAAAAACAGGAATAGAGTTATTTTACTTTGCATTTATTTTTTATTACGAGTGAGGTTGTCTTTCCACAGGTTTATGAGCTGTTTGTATTTCATTTTCTTTGACTGTCTGTTCTTATTCCTTTCCTCTTTTCTGGCCGGATCACGGGTCATCTTGTAGATGACGTGGTCAGATCTATCCGTCCTTCCTGTTGTGACTTCTGCTTTTACAGTTACAGTTAGGGAGCATTTTTCAAAATCATAAAGGAATTCTTCCAGGTGTTCTGTTACTTTTAGAAAGTCATTTTTTTTTTTCAAACAAGACAAAATACCCCAATCGTTTATCTTTGAAATGTATCCTGGATTCCTGAGTTACAAATCCAATGTCTCCCCTAAATAGTTACCAATTCCAATATCATTTATTACATAATCTATCTTTTACTCACTGATTTGAAATGCTGCCTTTACCATATACTGAATTTCTGTTTGCATTTGGGTCTAGTTTTTGGATTCGTTATTCTGATTCATTGGCCTGACTTCCTGTTCTTTTAACCATTATTCTTCTTAATTAATCTACTAATTTTTGAGGCTTTCTACATGTATCCTTGTCTGAGGTAACTTCCCACTCCCCTCCAATTTATTTGTTTTTTTTGAAACAGAGTCTCACTCTGTTGCCCAGGCTGGAGTGCAGTGGCACGATCTCCGCTCACTGCAAGCTCTGCCTCCCGGGTTCACGCTGTTCTCCTACCTCAGCCTCCCAAGTAGCTGGGACTACAGGCGCCTACTACCACGCCCAGCTAATTTTTAAAAATATTTTTTAGTAGAGACAGGGTTTCACCATGTTAGCCAGGATGGTCTCCATCTCCTGACCTCATGATCCGCCTGCCTCAGCCTCCCAAAGTGCTGGGATTACAGGTGTGAGCCCCTGCTCCTGGCCTGCCCTCCAGTTTTTTTGGTACTACTATTTTGTTAATTTTTCCCACTTTAGCTTTATAATCAAGCTTGTCTAGTTTTCAAAAATATGGTATTTTTAATTTTGATCCTAATACATTATACATTTCAGAGAGTAGAGAGTTGGCATCTTCAGGTTGTTAAGTCTCCCTGTCCTAATCCTGGTGTATCTTCCATTTCTCCAAGTCTTCTTCTGTGTCTGTTGTTTCTGTAGTTTTCTTCAGAAACTTTATTAATCTTACTGGTGGTTATTCCTGAAAACCCAATCCTTTTTATTGCTACCGTAAATAGGATCTGATTATTTGTAGCCTACAGCAATTATTTGCAAGTAGCCATCTGTGATATTATAAAATAGGCGTTTGGTCTCCAACCCCTTTTCCTGACATACAGCTCTGAAAATCCTTAGAATCTCCGCAGTGATGTCTTTTGTATTTTAATGACTGACTGGTGGGTGGCAGCCCCTAGATATCTCCAAGATGGGGCTGGTCACCAGAAAGACCAAGGCGTTACCAGAGGATGGGGACCTTCAGCCCCACCCCCACCCTCCAGGGAGGGGAGAGCAGATGAAGGTTAAGCTGATCACCTGTGGCCAGTGATGTAATCAATTATGCCCATATAACGAAGTTTCCATAAAAACCCAAAGGACTGGGGCCCAAGCGTTTCTGGATAACTAAACACATGGAGGCTCCTGAAGGGCTGCACCCCTGGGGAGGGCATGGAAGCTCCACGTTTCTTCCCCCATACCTGTGCGTCTCTTCATCGGTGTCCTTTCTAATAAATGCTGTGTAATAAAGCAGTAAAGGTAGATAAGTGGTTCCTTGCGTTCTGTAAGCTGCTCTAGCTAGTTAAGCAAACCCAAGAAAGGGGATGTGGGAGTCCCGATTGATAGCTGGTCAGCTAGAAGGACGGGTCACAGTTGGGGGCAGTCCTTGGGGACCGAGCCAACAACCTGTGGGGTCTGGCGCTGTCTCCAGGTAGGGAGTGGCAGAACCGAGTTGAACTGGAGGACAGCTCACCCAGGCCCCCTCCCCACATTTGCTCTCAGAAGATGTTGATTGTTGTGTTGTGAGAGTAGAGGAAAAGTTTGAGTATTTTTCACACCATGATGTTATCTTTTCTTTTACAAAAAAAAAAAAAAAAAAAAAAAAAGAGCCCTCCGGTTTCTTTCTGGAACAGTGATCTGACCACATTAATTGGTACCTCAGTACAGCGTTAACATACGGTGGTGATGGAATTACTCATGTCTTCTTCTGAGTCTTGCATCTGGTGTTTATTAAACATGATCGGTGTAACTAATTTTGATAATAAATTTCTAACGTTGAACGATGTTTTCATTTCCTAAATAAACTGCACTTGATTATGTTTTGCTCTTAGTTAATGTTGGATTATTCTTGCAATGCTTTATGATTTTTCCACTGAATATAATCAGTGAACAGTACACTTTTTGTTTGCTCTTTGTTAGTCTTTAACATCAGTGTTATTTTTACTTCTCGTAACAACTTGGAGGTGTCTCTGTTTCTCTTTTCTGGATAAGTATAAGCAGCTTTATAATTTTCTTTTATTAAAATAATTTTTATTGAGAGACAAGAGCTTGCTGTCTTGCCCAGGCTGGTCTTGAACTCCTGGGCTCAAGTGATCTTCCTGCCTCAGCCTCCCAAGTAGCTGGGACTCCAGATGTGTGCCGTGGCCCCTGGCAGATGGCTTTAGAATTGTGAGTAGTAGTTGACTACTCCAGAGAAACTGACTTAGCGCTCCTGGCGGTGGGTGTGTAGCCTTTGATAATCTCTTTCTTCCTGTGGAAGTCAGTTCAAATAGCTTGGTACAACAAGTTTTGGTAAATTATACTTTCTTAGACACTTCATTTTATTCAGAATTTAAAATTTATTTGTAGCAAGGTGAGCAAAACATTCTTTTTTGGGTTGAATTTTTTAACAGTATTTTTTAGAGCAGTTTTAAGTTCACAGCCAAATTGAGCAGACATGACAAAAATTTTCTCAAATACCTCTCACCTTCTCATAACCAGCCTCCTCCACTATCAACATCCCACATCGCAGTGGTACGTTTGTTACAATTAACGAGCCCACACTGAAACTTCATCACTGAAATTTCGCAGTTTATGGTAGAGTTCACTCTTGGTGTTGTACATTCTATGGGTTTGGACAAATGTTTAATGATGTGTTCACCATTAGAGTATCATACACAGTAGCTTCACTGCCCTAAAAGTGCTCTGTGTCTCACCTGTTCATCTCCCCCTCCCCTCAACCTGTGGCAACCACTGATTCTCACTGTCTCCATAGTTCTGCCTTTTCCAGAATGTCATATGTTGGAATTGTAGAGTACGTAGCCTTTCAGAGTGGCTTCTTTCGTTTAGTAATATGCGTTTAATGTTCTCCCATGCCTTTTGTGGCTTGGTAGCTTTTTTTTTTTTTTTTTTTTTGGTGCTGAATAACATTTCATTATCTGGATGTGCTGCAGTTTATTTATCCACTCTTCTACCAAAAGACATGGTGGTTACTTCCAAGTTTTGGCAAATATGAAAAAAGCTGCTATAAATGTCCATAAGTAGGTTTTTGCATGGTTATAAGTTTTTAACTTTTTTTTAGTAAATACCAACGAGCACAATTGCGGGATCATATGCTAAGAGTATGTTTAGTCTTTTTAAGAATCTGTCAAACTGTCTTCTGAAGTGACTGTACCATGTTGCATTCCCATCGTCAATAAATGAGGGTTCTGTTGCCCTACATCCTTGCCAGCATTTGGTATTCTCAGTGTTCTGGATTTCAGCATTCTAATAGGTGTGCGGTGGTATCTCATAGTTTTTTTAATTTTCATTTTCCCGATGACCTGTAATGTGAAGCATCTTTTCATATGCTTATTGGCTATCTCTATATCTTTGAGAAACTGTCTGTTAAAGTCTTTGTCCTATTTTTAAATCGGGTTGTTTGTTTTCTTATTTTTGAGTTTTAAGAATTCTTTGTATGTTTTGGATAACAGTCTTTTATCAGATGTGTCTTTTGAAAATATTTTTTCCCAGTATGTGGCTTGTGTTCTCATTCTCTTGGCATTGTCTTTCACACAGCAGAAGTCTTTAATTTTAATGAAGTCTAGCTTATCAATTATTTCTTTTATGGATCATGCCTTTAGTGTTGAATCTAAGAAATTGTTGCCATTCCCAAGATCATCTCCTATGTTATTTTCTGGGAGTTTTATAGTTTGTGTTTTACATTGAGTTCTATGATCTGTTTGGAGTTAATTTTTGTGAAGGGTGTAAGATAATGTGTCTAGGTTTATTTATTTTTGCATGAGCCTACCTAGTAGTTCCAGCACGATTTGTTGAAAATACTGTCTGCTCCATTTTATTGCCTTTGCTCCTTTGTGAAAGATGAATTGACTATGTTTATGTCAGTCTCTTTCTGGAATTTCTGTCATGTTCTCTTGTTCTATTTGTCTATTTTTCATCAATACCACACTGTCTTGATTACTGTAGATTTATAATGAGTCTTAAAGTCAGGTAGTGCGAGCACACTGAATTTGTTCTTCTTCAACATTGTGTTGGCTACTCTGAGTGTTTTGCCCCTCCTTGTAAATTTTAGAATCAGTTTGTTGATTCCGACAAAATAATTTGCTGGGATTTTGATTGGAATTGTGTTGAATCTATTGATGAAGCTGGGAAGAACTGACTCTTGACCATATTGAGTATTCCTATCCATGAACATGGACCATATTTCCATTTATGTAGTTCCTCTTTTATTTCTTTCATCAGAGTTTTATAGTTTTCTTTATATCGATCTTGTATGTATTTTGTTAGATTTGTATTTAAGTATTTTGTTTTGGAAGTGATAATTTAAATGGTATTATATTTTAAATTTCATATTTCATTTGTTCTTTGCTGGTATATAGGAAAGCAATTAACTTCTTCTTTTTTTTTTTTTTTTTTTTGAGACGAAATTTCACACTTGTTGCCCGGGCTGGAGTGCAATGGTGCAATCTCGGCTCACCACAACCTCCGCCTCCTGAGTTCAAGAGATTCTCCCGCCTCAGCCTTCCGAGTAGCTGGGACTACAGGCACGTGCCACCCTGCCTGGCTAATTTTTTGTATTTTTAGTAGAGACAGGGTTTCACCATGTTAGCCAGGATGGGCTCGATCTGACCTTGTGATCTGCCTGCCTCGGCCTCCCAAAGTGCTAGGATTACAGGCATGAGCTACCACACCTGGCCTCAATTAAGTTTTATATGTTAACTTTGTGTCCTAGAATCTTGCTATAGTTGCTTATTAGTTTCAGAATTTTATTGATTCTTCTGGATTTTGTTGGTATCCGTACACAAAGACAGTTTTTTTCTTCCTTCCCAATCAGTGTGCCTTCTGTTTCCGTTCCTTTTCTTGACTTATTGCACTAGCTAGGGCTTACAGTACAGTGTTGAAAAGTAGTGGTGAGAAGGATGTCCTTGCCTTGTTTCTCATCTTAGCAGGAAAGTTTCTAGTTTCTCATCATTAAGTATGATATTAGCTGGTGTTTTGTAGATGTTCTTTATCAAGTTGAGGAAGTTCCCCTCAACTCTTTCCTTTCTGAGAATGGGTTGAATTTTACATGATAGCTTTATCTGAAAAGTTTGTCATTGATAAATTTAGCTCATTTATATTATTGATATGACAATTATGTTTTGTCTAAGGTATGTTACATTTTATGTTTTCTGTTTTATAGTTTTCAAGTCTTTTTCATTATGTGACTTATTACACTTTCATGTTTTGTCTGAGTTCTGTCATTTTATGTTTTCTATTTTTATAGTTTTTAAAGTGGTCTCTTATGGGGCCTATTTTAAGTTGATGTTTTTGGTATTTTTGAACGTTTGTATTTTTCCTAATAGTAACCTTTTTGATGATAACTTTAGGGACTGCCTTCACTCCTCTGGTTCATTAGCGGGACGCTTCTACCATGAGCACTGGTGTTGAGGACATATTCTCTTCCTTCGTGTCCCCTCACCACACTCCCTTACTTGTTATTAGTCAGTTATCAGTGTTTACTGTCATACTGTTAGATATGCTTATATGTGTATCACTTTCTTCATGACATTTAAATGATATCTGTTGATTCTCAGCCACTAGGGATAAGGCAGTCAGTGACATTACCCTGTCTCCCACTATCTTTTACTGCTCTCCCCCAACACTACAATTTTTGGTGGTCGTATGATTTTTACATTGTCACTAGTTATTACATTTAGATTTGGTTGACCACTTTAATCATCACATTTTTTAAAATCTTAGTTCTATCATTAAATGAATTCAATTGCCAGTTCTTTTGCTTTTGTTTTCCTGATCGTGTCTTGGATTCATGGGGTCAAGAATTCGGAATGCCTGTGCATTCAAAACTGTTACTCAGTGGTCTTACTGCTTGAAGGAATGCCTGGCTGGGTATACATTCTTGGCTTATACTTTATTTGCTTAAGTATTTTAAGTATGTCGAAGCAGTAACATATGGATTAGTGGCATAGAGTATTACTGTGAAGAAATACATGGCTAGTTTAATGCATTTCCTTCTTACAGATGACTTGATTTCTTTTTCTTTTTGCCTAATTACTTAGTCTGTGTAGTGTTACTATAAAGTGCTACCTGAGGCTGGGTAATTTACAGAGGTTTATTTGGCTCACAGTTCTACAGGCTGTACAAGAAGCATGGTGTCAGCATCTGCTTCTGGTGAGGGCCCCAGGAAGCTTCCACTCACGGCAGAAAGCGTAGTGGAGCTGGCATGTGCGGAGATCACAGGGTGAGAGAGCAAGCAAGAGAGTTGCAGGGAGGTGCCTGACTCTTCTAACAACCAGCTCCTGGGCAGCTAACAGAGTGAGAACTCACTCCCTAGGGAGGGCATTAAGCTATTCATGAGATTCCAACCTGAATCGAATGTCAGCATGAGGCTTGGAGGGATTAAATATACAAACCATAACCCTAGCCCAAGGGTTGTTCTTTATCATTAAAGTCAGATTTATTAAGTCCAGTTTTACTAGCACATGCCTGGTTGTTGACTGTTCTGGGTCCATTTTGGAATGGCCTGGGTGCCTCTTCAGGACGTAGATTTAAATCTCCTTGTATTTAGGACATTTTTCTTGAATAATACCTTTAAATATTTGTTTGATTCTATTGCTTGTTTTTATTTTGTTAGGAATTCCTTTTATGCATCTGTTGACTCTCATTTGTCATCCATCCAAACCTATCATTTCCTCCCCATCCTCTTTTTCGTTTTCTTTTACCTAAGTTTCAATTTCTAGGCTTTTCTAATCCATTTCTCTACCCCTTTCTGTGGATTCTGCAATACCTATTCTGTCTTATGCTCATTTAAACTTCATCTTCATTTCTGTGGCTTTTTTCCCCTAAGTATTTCTTTTCTGATCTCTTCTAGCTCATATTCTGCCTTTTCTTTTTTTCTATTTTTTCCTTGAGTTCTCATGTTTGTGCTCTGTGGTGATCCCTCCCTCCCTTCCATCCTCCTCCCTCTCTCTCTCTTGCGAGGTGATTGCCTCATTAAGTTTTAAAAAACGACAAAATTTTGGTCACAGCTTTCGTCTGCTCACTAGCAACATTCTAGGGAGTATTGGTCTATTGGTAAGTTTTATGGCTCTCTTTCGCTTTTTTAATAGAATAACTTTTTATTGCTTTTCCAGTTCCCTTTGTATTACTCATCATTGAGTGAGCTGGGTTTTCCAAGACCAGCTTTCTTGAAGAGATACTGTGATATGGAGAAGCTTCCAGGATGGCCTTCCAGGCTTTACAACCCAGAGCCTCTCTCCATCTCTGTTGCACTGGAGAGAGGGATGTTCCTACAAATGTAATCCATCTCTGAGATTTTTTACATGGTCTTGCCTCTGAATCTTTGAGATGACATAAGTCCTGGAGGGCTTCGGTCCTGTTTGCGCACTCAGACTTGCAGTCGTGGATTGCCTCTGACTCTTTGAGATGACATAAGTCCTGTAGCGCCTCGGTCCTGTTTGCGCACTCAGACTTGCAGTCGTGGACCAGAGCGCGTCCTTCGGGCTGTGTTCTTCACCTTCGTGCTTCTGCTGGTGCTGCTTGGGATCTTCCGTTTCTCTGTGCTCTTTGCCGTTTCTGCACAATCTCAGCTGCCTCTGGCAGACCTTACAGATACTTGGAATTCTGGAGATTATACCTGTCTCCTAGTTCCATGGAAAATGGAGGTCAAAAATTCCATGAAACTTTTTTCATTGTCTTTTTGCTGTTGTTTGATGTCGAGAGGAAAGGAAAAAGTTCTGTTTGTCCATTTCGTTACAGATAAGGAAAGTGGATTCACAAATGTTAAGCAACTTGATCAGTGTCACCCAGCAAAGGGCAGAATGATTTTCAACACTGAGTTTAAAAGTCGGCCAGGGGCAGTGGCTCACACCTGTAATATCAGCAACTTGAGAGGCCAAGGCGGTAGGATCGCTTGAAGCCAAGGAGTTCAGGACTAGCCTGGTCAATATAGCAAAACCTTGTTTTTACAAAAAGTGGAAAAAAAAAAAGCCAAATGTGGCATGCACCTGTGGTCCCAGCTACTTGGGACCTACTTGGGACAGTGAGCTATGATTGTGCCACTGCTCTCCAGCCTGGGTGGCAGCACGAGGCCATCTCTAAAAAAAAGAAAAGCTCATGCTCTTTCACTGTCCCATGTTGTTTCTTCAGTGCTGGAGATACAGTCACAGTGGGAGGCAGTTATGGAGTCAAAGCAACTTTAGTCTTACTGGGTATTTGTTATAGAGGGAGATGTATTTGAGTAGCAAGTTATGGTTATAGAAAATTATTGTGCCTTCAGTTAAGAACTTTATGATCACCTACAGCTTCAGGTACCCCTTTTCCCTTCTCTTTCCCTTCTCCTTCCTTCTGTGACCTCGAAAGGAGACTATAGGTCAACACGCTCTCTATTCTCATCTGCTGCCTAGCTCACAACTTCTCTGAATGCAGCTCGTGCTTCATATCATCCACCATGTTTCCCTTCTATTCTGTCTCGATTTTTCTTTTTCAGAATGGCACCCACTGCTATATGTTCTCCCCTGTTTTGTTTAAGGCGTCCTCCAGTAACACTGTTCTCTGGAGGTCAGGGATGAGTGGGTAAAATCAGATATCTTTTCTGTCCAGGTTCCCAAGTTGCTAGTGGCTGAGCTTCCTGAAACAGAGACCTGGAAACAGTTCCTGTTGTTGTTGACTCTGACAGGATCCTCAGCTCTGACCACTGCTGTGCCCTTCTTCAGGGGAGCGTTGGTGGATTTGTTTGTGAATGTGTCTGAGAGTGTAAAGGTTACTATCACACACATGTTTACTCGGTAAAGATAAGGTTCTGGTGAAAATAGAATCGAACTGTGCCCCGTCCTCTGTCTTTGCATTTCTGTGAAGAACACAGTTTAGTTTTTAAAAATCACTGGTGGTGGCCCTCTGTATGAAAAAATAAGGCTTACTTCTTGACACTTGAGGTCAAACTTAATTGTTGGAACATGTGAGTCCCGTTTACAAATTCTGGCTCATGTGTTTTTTTGTTTGTGTTTAGCTGGGTAGATTTGTGGGAGACTCAGGGTGCAGAAGGGAGGGAGAAGATGACGCTGTTTTAAAATGATGCTTTCCACTGGTCGTTTCCTCTAAAGAAGACAACGGTGAGTCCAGGGGAGCTTTTATTTGTTTTCCTGCTTAGGGATGGAAGGAGGGAAAAGACAATTTCTTTAAAAAAATTTATAAAATGTTTTGCACTTTTTAAATGCTTAATTTATATCTGTGACATGGAATTTGAGCAAAGTGGCCACGTATTTTGGTAGGGAAAAAGGAGGCATCTGATAGTTTTATTTTCCACATTTTAGGGACTACTTTCCATTGCAGCTTGAGAATGGTTTTCACTGATTAAAATAATGGCTTTTCAAAAATTAATGTGTTATATAGTGAGCACATGATCTTTTTAAATCTGTTATCCTTCTGTAGTATCACTTCCTTTTTTTTTTTTTTTTTTTTTTGAGATGGAATCTTGCTCTGTTGCCAGGCTGAAGTGCAGTGGTGGGATCTCTGCTCACTGCAAGCTCCGCCTCCTGGGTTCAAGCGATTCTCCTGCCTCAGCCTCCCGAGTAGCTGGGACTACAGGCGCCCGCCGTCACGTCCTGCTATTTTTTGTATTTTTAGTAGAGACGGGGTTTCACCATGTTGGCCAGGATGGTCTCAATCTCTTGACCTTGTGATCTGCCCACCTTGGCCTCCCGAAGTGCTGGCATTACAGGCGTGAGCCACTGCACCCGGCCATATCACTACTTAAGCTTTATGTCCTTTTGATATGTAAAGACAAAAAGTTAACATAAAAACATAAACAAGAACTTTATACAGCCAGAAAAGGTACAGTGTAATGCTGATGTTTTTGCTTTAAGTAATAAAATAAAACTTATTTTTTTAATTATAGAGATGGTAGTAAAATACTATCGAGAACAGTTTGAAAAGTGAATAATTTTTAAAAGGAGATAAGAATTGATCAGTCTAGATCAACCTAGAGGTACCATTGTTAATGTTTTCTTCTTATTGTAGTTAAATATATATAACATTAAAATTTACAGTTTTAGTAATTTTTAAGTATACAGTGTCATGACATTACGTACACTAACATTATTGTGCAACCATTATCACTATCTATCTTCAGAACTTTTTCTTCTTTTTAAACTGAAATTTCATATCCATTAAACACTAAACCCTGGTTTTGCCCCCTTACCAGCCCTGGCAACTGCCGTTCTACTTTCTATGAATTTGATTAGGAACCTTGTACATGAAATTATTTGTCCTTTTGTGACTGGCTTATTTCACTGAGCATAATGTTCATTTATGATGTAGCACGCATCAGAATTTCCTTCCTTTTTAAGGCTGAATGAAAACTGACTGTATGTAGATGCCACATTTTGTTTATCCCTTCATCCACTGGTGAACACTTGGGATGTTTCTGCCTTTGGGCTACTGTGAATCATGCTGCTATGAACATCGATGTACCCATGTCTGTTCGAGTCCCTGCTTTCAGTTCTTTTGAGTATAGCTCCAGAAGTGGACTTGCTGGCATATATCGTAATTCTATGTTTAACACAGAAGACAGAATTTCCATACTGTCTTCCACAGGGGCTGCGCCATTTTACATTCCTACCAGCAATTCATGGGGTTTCGATTTTTCCACATTCTTGCTAACTTTCTGTTTTCTTTAAGTAGCCAACTTAATGTGTTTTTGATTTGCATTTCCCTAGTGATTTGTGATGTTGAGCACCTTTTCATGTGCTTATTGGTCGTTTGTGTATCTTCTTTGGAGAAATGTCTATTCAAGTCCTTTGCTCATATTTTGTTTGGGTCTTGCTGCTGTTGAGCTTTAGTAGTTCTTTATCAATTCTGAATATTAAACCATAATCAGATACATGATTTGAAGATATTTTCTCCCATTCTACAGGATGTCTTTTCACTTTCTTCATATGTCTTTGGATGCTCAAAATTTCTTAATTTTGATGAAGCTCAGTTTCTCTATTTTTTCTTTTTTTGCCTGTGCTTTCAGTGTCATATCAAAGAAATTATTTCCATATCCAGGGTCATAAAGCTTTCCGCCTTTTTTTTCTCCTAAGGGTTTTATAATTTTAGCTTTCGTGTCTAGGTTTTTCATCCATTTTGAGTTAATTTTTATACATGGTGTAGGATAAGGGTCCAACTTCATTCTTTTGCGTTTAGATACTCAGTTTTCCCAGCCCGTTTGTTGAATACTATTCTTTCCCATTGAATGGCCCTGACACCCTTGTCAAAAATTGTTGGATCATATCTGTGAAGTTTTATTTTCTGGGCTGTCTATTCTATTCTATTGGTATATATGTCTATCTTTATGCCAGTATCACACTGTTTTGATTATTGCAGCCTTGTTCTAGCAAGTTTTGAAATCAGGAATTGTGAGTCCTCCAACTTTGTTTTTTTTTTCCCCCTAAAATTGTTTTGGCTGTTCAGGGTCCTTTGATATTTCATACGAATTTTAGAATGGATTTTTCTATTTTGCAAAAAATATTGTTGGAATTTTGATAGGAATTACATTGAATCTGTTGATCACTTCAGGCAGTACTGATATCTTAAAAATATTATTTTCCAGTCCATAAACATGGAATGTCTTTCCATTCATTGGTGTCCTTAATTCTTTCATCAACACTTGTAGTTTTTAGTGCCCAAGTCTTTTCCTTCCTTGGTTAGGTTTATTCCTAAATATTTTATTATTTCTGACACTGTTTCAAAAGGAATTATTTTAAAATTTCCTTTTAGGATTTTTCACTGTTAGTGTATAATAATGCAACTGATATTTGCATGTTGATTTTGTTTGTGGCAGCCTTGTTTATGTTTTATGTTCCTTAGGTCTAAAACTTTTTTTAAAAAAGGGAATCTTTAGGGTTTTCTACATAGAAGATCATGTCATCTGTGAACAGAGATAACTTTACTTTGTTCTTTCCAATTTGGATGTCTTTTATTTCTTTTTCTTGCCTGATTGCTCTGGCTAGGACATGTACTGTGTTGAACAGATATGACAAAAGTGGACTTTCTTGTCTTATTCCTAATCTCAGAGAAAATGTTTTTAGTCTTTCTCTTTTGAGTATGGTGTTAGTTGTGAATTTTTCATTCATGGCCTTCATTATGTTGAGGTAATTTTCTTTTAGTCCTAGTTTATTGAATGTTTTTTAAAAAATCATGAATGGTGTTGAATTTTGTCAAATGATTTTCTGCATCAATTGAGATGATCACATGGTGTTTGTTCTTCATTCTGTTAATGTGATATATTATGTTGATTTTCACATGTTGAACTCCTTGCATTCCAAGAATAAATTTTCCTTGATCATGTTGTATAATCCTTTTAATATGCTGCTGAGTTTGGTTTGCTAGGATTTAGTTGGGGATTTTTGTATTAATATTAATAAGGAATATTGACTTGAAGTTTTCTTATAATGTCTTGGTCTAGCTTTGGTATCAGGGTAATGCTGGTCTCATAGAATAAGTTAGAAAATGTTCCTTCCTCTTGAGTTTTTCAGAATAGTTTGAGAAGAATTATGTTAATCCTTCTTAAGTGTCTGGAAGAAGTCACCAGTGGGGACACCTTGTCCTTGTTTTTTCTTTCATGGGAGGCTTTGATTACTGATTCAGTCCCTTTACTAGTTAAGGTCTATTCAGGTGTTCTGTTTCTTCATGATTCAGTCTTTTTTTTTTTTTTTTTTGAGGTGGAGTCTGGCTCTGTCGCCCAGACTGGAGTGCAGTGGCATGATCTCGGCTCACTGCAACCTCCACCTCCCGGGTTCAAGTGATTCTCCTGCCTCAGCCTCCCGAGTAGCTGGGACTACAGGCATGCACCACCACGCCCAGCTAATGTTTGTATTTTTAGTAGAGATGGGTTTTCATCATGTAAGCCAGGATGGTCTTGATCTCTTTGACCTCATGATCCATCCACCTTGGCCTCCTAAAGTGCAGGGATTACAGGCATGAGCCACTGCTCCCAGCCATGATTCAGTCTTGATAGGCTGTGTGTTTCTAGGAATTTGTTCATTTCATTTAGATATAAAACTTGTTGACATGAGATTGTTCATGGTACTGTCTTTTATTTCTGTAAAATTGGTGTCATATCCCCACATGAATTTCTGATTTCAGTAATTTGAATCTTGTTTTTAGTCAGTCTAGCTAAAGGTTTGACTTTTTAAAATCTTTTCTAAAAACAGCTCTTGGTTTGGTTGATATTCTTTTTTTTTTTTTTTTTTTTTTTGAGACAGAGTTTCACTGTTGTTGCCTAGGCTGGAGTGCAGTGGCACAATTTCAGCTCACCGCAATCTCTGCCTCCCGAGTTCAAGCAATTCTCCTGCCTCAGCTTCCCGAGTAGCTGGGATTACAGGCATGCTCCACCACCCTGGCTAATTTTGTATTTTTAGTAGAGACGGAATTTCTCCAAGTTGGTCAGGCTGGTCTTGAACTCCCGACCTCAGGTGATTCGCCCGCCTCGGCCTCCCAAAGTGCTGGGATTACAGGTGTGAGCCACTGCGCCCGGCTGGTTTAGTTGATTTTCTTTTTTGTTTTTCTACATTCAGTTTAGCTCTATTCTAATTTTCACTATTTCCTTTTTTCTGCTAGCTTTGAGTTTAATTTGTTCTTTTTCTAGTTCTTTAACGTGTGAAGTTAGGTTGTTGATTTGAGATCTTTCTTCTTTTTAATATAAATATTTCTAGCTGTAAATTTCCCTCTTAGCGTGGCTTTTCCTGCATTTCATAAGTTTTGGTATGTATGTTTTCATTTTCATTTGTCTCAAAATATTGTCTAATACCCGTGTGATTTCTTTTTTGAGCCATTGGTTGTTTTAGAGTGTATTGTTTAGTTTCCACAAATTTGTAAATTTTCCAGTTTTTTTTTTGGTATTGCTTTCATTCCATTGTGATTGGAAAGATAACTTTGTATTATTTCAGTATTTTTTATTTATCCAGACTTGTTTTGTGGCTTACCAAATGGTTTATCCTGGAGAATGCTCCATGTGCACTTGAGGAAAATGTCTTCTGCACATATATTTTTGTGTGATGGGGTTCTGTATGTATCTGTTAGGTTATAATTGTTCTATAGGTCTATACTGTAGTTCAAATTCTTTATTTGATTTTTTGTCTAGTTTGAATCTGTTATTCAAAGTAGGATATTGAAGTCTCTGTCATTGGAAAGCTCTCTAATTTTCTGTCTTTCAATCGTGTCCATATACCCTTAGATATTTTTGAGCTCTCATGTTTGGTCTCTATGTTTATAATTGTTATAACTTCTTATATTAACCATTTTATCAATATGTAATATTCTTTTTTGTCCCTTATAATAGTTTTTTAACTTAATGTCCATTTTGCCTAATATTAGTATAGCCACCACTGCTCTCTTTTCGTTACTATTGGCATGGAATATTACAAATAGTATTTTCCATACTTTCACTTTCAACCTGTATGTGTCCTTAGAACCAAAGTTGGTCTCTTTTAGACAAAATATAGTTGGATTCTTTTTTTATGTTTTATTCCATTCTACCAACCTACAACTTTTGATTAGGGAGTTTAATCTGTTTATATTTAATATAATTATGGGTAGGGAAGGATTTATTTTGGTCATCGTTAGTTGTTTTCTGTTTTTCTTATAGCTTTTTTGTTTTTCATATCGTCCATTACTTTCTTAGTGCTAAGTGGATTTTTCTGTAATGACATGTTTTGATTCCCTCCTCGTGTACTTTTGTGTATAGTCTATAGATTTCTTTTGTTGTTACCTTGAGCATTACACATAATTTCCTAAATCTGTTGTTTCTTAAAGCAATAGATTTTAAATTAATATCAATTTAACATGAATGTCATACAAAAACTACTTTCACAGCTCCATCCCCTACTGTTATTGTTGTCATAGATTATGTCTTCGTATATTGTGTGTCCATTAACATGCACTTACGATTCTTTTATGCATTTGTCTTTTAAATCCGTTGGAATAATAGAAAGTGGAGTTACAGACCAAAATTACAATAACCCTGGTTTTTATATTTGTCCATGTATTTACTTTTACCAGAGAACTTTGTATTTCCATGTGGCTCCAAGTTACTGTCTAGTGTCCTTTCATTTCCATACCCTTTAGCATTTCTTGTAGGGTATGTTTGGTGGTAATGAACTCTCTCAGCTTTTGTGGATCTGAGAATATCTTAATTTGTCCTTCTTTTTTATCTTATTTTGCTTTAAATTCTGGGATACAAGTGTAGAATGTGTAGGTTGGTTACGTAGGTTTACATGTGCCATGGTGGTTTGCTGCACCTATCAACCTGTCATCTAGGTTTTAAGTCCTGCATGCATTGGCTATTTGTCCTAATGCTCCCCTTCCCCTCGCCCCCCACACCTCAGCTGGCCCCAGTGTGTGTTGATCCTCTCCCTGTGTCCATGTGTTCTCACTGCTCAACACCCACTTACGAGTGAGAACATGCAGTTTGGTTTTCTGTTCCTGTGTTAGTGAGACACGGTGACAACGTGCTAGCAGCCCTCACTCTCGGCGCCTCCTCAGCCTCGCGTTCACTCTGGCTGCGGTTGAGGAGCCCTTCAGCCCGCCGCTGTGCTGGAGGAGCCCCTCTCTGGGCTGGCCCAGGCTGGAGCCGCTCCCTCTGCTTGCCGGGAGGTGTGGAGGGAGAGGCACAGGCGGGAACCGGGGCGAGTTCCGGGTGGGCGTGGGCTCCGCAGGCCCTTCAGAGCGGCTGGCGCCCCCGGCCTCGGGCAGTGAGGGGCTTAGCATCGGGGCCAGCAGCTGCAGAGGGTGCGCTGGGTCCCCCAGCAGTGCTGGCCCGCCTCCCTGCGCTCATATTCTCCCCGGGCCTCAGCTGCCTCCCTGCGGGGCAGGGCTCGGGATCTGCAGCCCGCCATGCCCGAGCCTCCCCTCCCCACCCGCCCTGGGCTCCTGCGTGGCCCAAGCCTCCCCAGCGAGCGCCGCCGCCTGCCCCGCAGCGCCGGGTCCCATCGAGGGCCCAAGGGCTGAGGAGCGGGCGCACCACGCGGGACTGGTGGGCAGCTCCGCCTGCGGCCCTGGTGCTGGATCCACTAGGTGAAGCCAACTGGGCTCCCGAGTCTAGTAGGGACTTGAAGAATCTTTCTGTCCAGCTCAGGGATTGTAAATACACCCATCAGTACTCTGTGTCTGGCCAACCTAGTGTGGACTTGGAGAACTTTTCTATCTAGCGCTCTGGGTCTAGCTAAAGGATTGTAAACTGCACGGATCAGCACTCTGTCTAGCTCAGGGTTTGTAAATACACCCATCAGTACTCTGTATCTAGCCAACCTAGTGTGGACTTGGAGAACTTTTCTATCTAGCACTCTGGGTCTAGCTAAAGGATTGTAAATACACCAATCAGCACTCTGTCAAAACGGATCAATCAGCTCTCTGTAAAATAGACCAATCAGCAGGATGTGGGTGGGGTCAGATAAGGGAATAAAAGCAGGCTGCCCAGCCAGCCAGGGGCAAGCTGCTGGGGTGCCCTTCCATAGTGGGGAGGGTTCGTTCTTTCGCTCTTTGCAATAAATCTTGCTGCTGCTCACTCTTTGGGTCCACGCCACCTTAATGAGCTGTGAACACTCACTGCGAAGATCTGCAGCTTCAGTCCTGAGGCCGGAGAGACCACGAACCCACCGGAAGGAAGAAACTCCAAACACCTCTGAACATCTGAAGGAACAGACTCCGGACACACCATCTTTAAAAACTGTATCACTCACCGCAAGGGTCTGCAGCTTCATTCTTTAAGTCAGTGAGACCAAGAACCCACCAATTCTGGACACATTAGTTTGCTGTGGATGATGGCTTCCAGCTTCATCCATATCTCTGCAAAGGACATGATCTCATTCCTTTTTATGGCTGCATAGTATTCCATGGTGTATTTGTACCACATTTTCTCTATCCAGTCTATCATTGATGGGCATTTGGGTTGGTTCCATGTCTTTTCTATTGTAAATAGTGCTGCAATAAACATACAGCATGTGTCTTTATAGTAGAATGATTTATATATATTTTTTGTTATATACCCAGTAATGGGATTGCTGGGTCAAATGGTATTTCTGGTTCTAGATCCTTGAGGAATCGCCACACTGTCTTCGAACTAATTTACATTTCCCCCAACAGTGTAAAAGCATTCTTACTTCTCCATAGTCTCACCATTATCTTAATGTTTCTTGAGTGTTTAAAAATCGTCATTCGGCCGGGCGCGGTAGCTCAAGCCTGTAATCCCAGCACTTTGGGAGGCCGAGATGGGCGGATCACGAGGTCAGGAGATCGAGAGACGATCCCGGCTAACACGGTGAAACCCCGTCTCTACTAAAAAATACAAAAAAACTAGCCAGGCGAGGTGGCGGCGCCTGTAGTCCCAGCTACTCGGGAGGCTGAGGCAGGAGAATGGCGTGAACCCGGGAGGCGGAGCTTGCAGATCCGGCCTCTGCACTCCAGCCTGGGTGACAGAGCAAGACTCCGTCTCAAAAAAAAAAAAAATAAATAAAATAAAAAAATAATAATCGTCATTCTGACTGGTGTGACATGGTATCTCATTATGGTTTTGGTTTGCATTTGTTTAATGATCAGTGATGATGAGCGGTGTTTCATATGTTTGTTGGCCACATAAATTTCTTCTTTTGAGAAGTATCTGTTCATATTCTTTGCTTGCTTTTTGATGGGGGTATTGGTTTCTTTCTTGTAAATTTGTTTAAGTCCCTTATCGATACTGGATATTAAACCTTTGTCAGATGGGTAGATTGCAAAAGTTTTCTTCTGTTCTGTAGTTTGCCTGTTCACCCTGACGTGATAGTTTCTTTTTTTTTTTTTTGAGATGGAGTCTTGCTCTGTCGCCCGGGCTGGAGTGCAGTGGCCGGATCTCAGCTCACTGCAAGCTCCGCCTCCCAGGTTTATGCCATTCTCCTGCCTCAGCCTCCCAAGTAGCTGGGACTACAGGCGCCCGCCACCTCACCTGGCTAGTCTTTTTGTATTTTTTAGTAGAGACGGGGTTTCACCGTGTTAGCTAGGATGGTCTCGATCTACTGACCTCGTGATCTGCCCGTCTCGGCCTCCCAAAGTGCTGGGATTACAGGCTTGAGCCACCGCGCCCGGCCTGATAGTTTCTTTTGCTCAGCAGAAGCTCTTTAGTTTAATTAGATCCCATTTGTCAATTTTGGCTGTTGTTGCAATTGCTTTTGGCATTTTTGTCATGAAGTCTTTGCCCATGCCTGTGTGATTGCCTAGGTTTTCTTCTAGGGTTTTTATGGTTTTGGGTTTTACATTTAAGTCTTTTTTTTTAAATTATTTTTTATTATGATACTTTAAGTTCTAGGGTACATGTGCATAATGTGCAGGTTTGTTACATATGTATACTTGTGCCATGTTGCTGTGCTGCACCCATCAACTCGTCAGCACCCATTAACTCGTCATTTACATCAGGTATAACTACATTTAAGTCTTTAATCTATCTTGAGTTAATTTTTGTATAAGACGTAAGGAAGGTGTCCAGTTTGTTTTCTGCATATGGCTAGCCAGTTTTCCCAGCACAGTTTATTAAATAGGGAATCCTTTCCCCATTGCTTGTTTTTGTACAGTTTGTTGAGGAGAAGATGGCTGTAGATGTGTGGTGTTATTTCTGAGGTCTCTATTCTGTTCCATTGGTCTATATGTTTTGGTACCAGCACCGTGCTGTTTTGGTTAATGCAGCCTTGTAGTGTAGTTTGAAGTCAGGTAGCGTGATGCCTCCAACTTTGTTCTTTTAGCTTAGGTTTGTCTTGGCTATACAGGATCTTTTTTGGTTCCATATGAAATTTAAAGTCATTTTTTATAATTCTGTGAAGAATGTCAGTGGTAGTTTGATGGGAATAATATTGAACCTATAAATTACTTTGGGCAGTATGGCCATTTTCATGATACTGATTCTATCCATGAAGATGGAATGTTTTTCCATTTATTTGTGTCCTCTCTTACTTCCTTGAGCAATGGTTTGTATTTCTCTTTGAAGAAGTCCTTCACATCCCTTGTTAGCTGTATTCCTAGGCATTTTATTCTCTTTGTAGCAATTGTGAATGGGAGTTCATTTGCGATTTGGCTCTCCGCTTGTCTATTGTTGGTGTATAGGAATGCTTGTGATTTTTGTACATTGATTTTATATTCTGAGACTTTGCTGAAGTTGCTTATCAGCTTAATAAGTTTTTGGGCTGAGATGATGAGGTTTTCTAAATACAGAATCATGTTGTCTTCAGTTGAATCCCTGAATAGACCCATAACAAGTTCTGAAATTGAGGAATTAATATCCTACTAACCAAAAAACCCCAGGACCAGACGGATTCACAGCCGAATTCTACCAGAGATACAAAGAGGAGCTGGTAGCATTCCTTCTGAAACTATTTCAAACAATTGAGAAGGAGAGACTCCTCCTTAACTCATTTTATGAGGCCAGCATCATCCTGATGCCAAAACCTGGCAGAGACACAACAAAAAAAGTCAAAACTTGAGGTCAATATCCCTGATGAACATCAACGTGAACATTTTCAATAAAATACTGGCAAACCGAATCTAGCAGCACATCAAAAAGCTGATCCACCATGATCAAGTCAGCTTCATCCCTGGGACACAAGTCTGGTTCAAAATATGCAAATCAGTAAACATAATCCATCACATAAACAGAACCAATGACAAAAACCACATCATCGTCTCAATAGATACAGAAAAGGCCTTTGATAAAATTCAACATCGCTTCGTGCTAAAAACTCTCAATAAACTGTGTATTGATGTAACATATCTCAAAATAAATAAGTATTTATGACAAACCCCAGCCAATATCATACTGCATTGGCAAAAGCTGGAAGCATTCCCTTTGAAAGCTGGCACAAGACAAGGATGCCCTGTCTCACCACTGCTATTCAACATAGTATTGGAAGTTCTGGCCAGGGCAATCAGGCAAGAGAAACAAAGAAAGAGTATTCAAATAGGAATAGAGGACGTTAATTTGTCTCATTTTTAGTTCGAGTTTTGGAACATACAGAATTCTTGGCTGACAGGTTGTTTTTGTTTGTTTTGTTTTTCTCTTTCAGCAGTTTAAATATATCCTCACATTGCCTTTGGGCTCCCAGGTTTCTGCTGAACAATGTGCTGATAATCGTACTGGATATCTTTTGTATATGATGCTTCACTTCTCTCAATACTTAAACGATTCTGTCTTATGACAGTTTGAATATGTCTTGGTGTGGGTCTCTTTAGTTTTATCCTACTTTGAGTTGTTGAATTTCTTGGATTTGTCAATTTATGTATTTTCTCAAAGTTGAGAAATTTTCTGCTGTTATTTCTTCAAATAATATCTTCCTCTTTCTCTCTTCTCCTTCTGCAACTCTCATAACATGTATATTTGTTCCCTTGCTTGTGCCTCATAAGCCTCTTAGGCTCTGTTCACTTTTCTTCATTCTTTTTTCTTTATGCCTCTCAGATTCAGTAGTTTTAAATGACCTGTCTTTAGATTTTCTTATTCTTTCTTTTACCTGTTTGAGTTTGCTGTTGAGCTCCTGTAATATATTTTTGAAAATATAGTAGCATTTTTCATTTAGTTGTTGTGTTTTTCAGGTCTAGAATTTCTGTTTGGTTCCATTTTATAATTTCTGTCTCTTTGCCATTATTCTCATTTTGTTGTTAAATCATTTTCCTGATTTTCTTTACTTCTTAGTCCATTTTTCCTCTAGCTCTTTGAGCATATTTAAGACTCCTTGTAAAATCTTTGTCTAGTACATCCAGTGCCTATGTTTCTTCGGGGATAGTTTCCACTCTTCATTTCAATAGGCCATGTTTTTCTCTTTTGTCTTTTGTATGTTGTGTGCTTTTTTAAAATGGAAAATTAGGCATTTGAAAAAAAATAACCACTTCCTTCTGTCTTTCTAGAATAGCTTTGTGTTGGGAAGGACCTTTGGGATCAGCTGTGCTTTGTTAACAAGCTGAGCTTTGGGATAGCTCACTATGAAGTGAAGGCTTAAGGCCTTGCTAGGCCCTTTTCTGGGTATGTGTCTTATCTGGGCCTGTGTGTATGCTTTTCAATTCCCAGTACAGATGGTAGCTTTTAATTTTCTTAATTTCCCCAAGACTCTCACCTTGGCTGCTGGACCTTATGTATTCTGTTGTATTCCTCTGCCTGTAGTCTCTTGCCTTAGGTGTCTGTGGGTCTGTATTCTTACCGTAGCTCTCACTGTTGCTTCCTGCTTCTTGTGCCCTTTCCTAGCCTGGGAGCCAAGCTGTGGTGGTTTTTGCCTTCTGAGCTCCCAGTTAGGCAATGCAGAGACCACTCCTCAGGCAGTCCTCAGACAGGTTAAAATGTTGCAAATTAGGTCTGCTCTACTTCTTTCAGAGGGAGGAAATTGGAAACTTTGGCCACTGCTTCCTCCAGCCCAAGGCTACACCAGGCTGGGAAGCAGGGGAAAGAAGAGTGAATAAAAATGAAATGAAATTACAGACATTTTGAATGTGGCTTCTTCAGTAGGCATTTGCTCAATGACTGTAGAACTTTGTTTTCCAGCTCTTTAATAAAGTTAATGTGGCTAGTCTCTAGTTATTTTTCTTAAATTTTTCTTTGAGTGAATGAGGGCCTGGAGCCTCCTAGTCTGCTGTTTTGCTGATGTCACTCCTCCAGATAATATTCTTTTTTTTTCCTGGTTGATACAACAGTGATTTAACTCACAGGATTAAAATGTTTAGAGCTTTAGCTGGGCATGGTGGTGCACACCTGTAGTCCCAGCTGCTTGGGAAGTTGAGGTGGGATGATTGCTTAAGCCCAAGAGTTCGAGGCTGTAGTGTGCCATGTTTGCACCTGTGAATAGCCATTGCACCCCAGCCTTGGCAATATAGCACGACCCAGTCTCTAAAAAAAGAAATAAGAAAAAGCTTAGTGTTTAATTTCTTCAAGTACTTTGCACAATGTAATAAGAATGGTCAATTTTATGCTAAAATTTATCATATGGAAGTTCTTATTGTGCTGATTTAGTTGCAGCACAACTTTTTATTATGAAAAGGAATTTACTCTGAAATGGTGAGATTTTGGGGCCATTTCCCCAACATGAAATGGATATAATGGCAAATGTTCTTTTATTGCTGTTGGGTGCATACTCTTGCACATTCTGTAATTTTGACTTAGGCTACTGTGATTAGAAATTAAATCATTCGTGTGATGGAAAAATGTAGAGAAGTAGAGGCAGTCTGAACTAAATTACTGCTCCATGAAACCAAAGGGGCCTGAGATGACTTAGACACCATCCTTCTTGAGGATAGGGAGTGAATCGATGGTCGATCAGCTGAGCCTTCTGGTGGTGTGATTCAGACATTATTTAGCTGGGGTTCTGAACCCTGGATCCATGGATGGAGTTAAACTTTCTTTTAAAATATATTCCCAAATCATTTCACAGAGATTTATTCTCATTTTACTTAATGTGCAGTTTGGTCGGCACTGAGGGGAAGGGGTTGTGCTGTTCGATGAAGACAGATGTGCTGTAACCGTTCGTTGAGTCCTCTGGCAGCTTAGGGCGGACCTTGTGCCCCAAGGCTGTCTCCAGTGTCACCAACACCCATCTTCAAGGAGGTTCTGCTCTGAAACCTGTTGTCAACACAGAGGTTCCAATTTGATTTAATTAGATGCCTGAAAGGGAAATGAATGGAGAGAGGTGCTTGTTTCCACCCCATTTCTATGCCCATTTGACATGTTGGTCATAAACAGGATTGATGGGCAGATTCAAGTTGTTGGACTGTCACACTGCGGCAAAGATGCCTGGTGCGGCGTTGCAGAGGACCTTTCAGATGAGGCGTGTGCTCCTGTACTTTAGTCTATGTTGTTTTGTTTTTATGACATTTAATCAGATCTTACCAATTTTTAAAATCCAAGCTTGGAGTGAAACTTTGGCACCCTGACAGTGCTTAAAACTTAGGAAGACTGGAGGAATTGATGCATGTGGGGAAGCAGGAAGAGGCCAATTTTATCTTTCCATCTGGATAACTTGGTCAATTCCTGCTATGCTGTTGAACTAGCAAGACGGTTAGGACCCTTTACTCTTTGTCCTTTCTGAGGAGTTTCTGTCATAAGCCAATGGTAGAACCTGTTATATGAGGAAGTCAGTGGCTCATCCACACAAAGTAATAAAATATTTGGGGACATGCATTTAATGTTTCCAGAAGGGCAAATGCCTAGTTATTATGACTTACTAAGACCTATGCTGTCTGTCAATAATTCTTTTCTGTTATGCTGAAATCACTTTGGTCACTACAAAAGTGACTTTTCATTTCCACGAGTCTGTTTATTTTCTGAAAGGCAGTCTCACTCTGTTTCCCAGGCTGAAGGGCGGTGGTGCGATTACAGCTCACTGCAGCCTCAAGCTCCTGGGCTCAAGGGATCCTCCCACCTTAGTGTCCAGAGTAGCTGGAACTGCATGCACGTGCTACCATGCCTGACTAATTTAAAAAAAAAAATTGTAGAGACAGAGTCTTGCTTTGTTGTCCAGCCTGGTCTTGAACTCCTGGCCTCAAGTGATCCTCCTACTTTGGCCTCCCAAAGTTCTAGGATTAAGGCATGAGCCTCCATGCTTGGCCTCCAAGAGTCTTAAGTTGGGTTTTCTAGAAGCAGAGCCTGAGATCACAGTCCAGTTTCAGTGAGTTATTGAGGCCATTTTAATAGGAGCTGGGGATTGAGGAATGTGGGATGGGGCAGTGGAGGGAGGAGTTGAAGCAAGTGAGCAGACTCAGCCAGGCTCCTGCTTCAGCGCAATCCCATGAGGCCTTCAGAGCGTGAATTGCTCTATTGACTTGGTCCCACTTTGAGAAATACCCAGTACTGGGCACTATTGGCTCCTGGCTGCCTGAGAGTACCGGAGTCTGGGGCAGGCCACTGGGCATGACCTCGGTCGGGAGGAGGCTCCCATCCACCCAAGGGGAATCTGCTTGGAAGGGTGGCTGTGAGCCTTTGGCAGCAGGCACCCGCAGCTCTTGGGACAGGTGCACTGCCACCGCACCAAGTGTGCAAAGGACCTGGGTAATATAAATGCATCGCTTAAAGCTAGTGTAGCTTATTTGAGAAAAACAACTCTTATTACTTATTTTTAGTGTCTATTCTACTTCATCATAAGTCAGATTTAGAAGATGTAGGGCTGTAGAAAGATGAAAAAGTAGGACAAAACTTTTATTTGAAATTTAAAAGATTTTCCCATCTAATTAAAAGTTTTACCTTTTTATTGTAAAATAAGATACAGGTACAGAAAAGATAGGAAGCAAATACATAGTTTAGTGAATTATTTTAGACAGTCTCCCCTGGAACCACCACTCAAGTCAGGAGCTAGAAATGTGCCGCCCCCAGGATCCCCTGTGTGCTGCCCCTTTCCCATCACACCGTCTTCCTCCCTCCAGTAGCAACCCCTGTCTTGACCTTTCTAATAATGACTTCCTGACATTTCTTTATGGTTTTATCATCCAAGTGTGAGCTGTAGTTTGATCTTCTCTAATTAGAAACACTTGAAATGTCTTTTGGGTCAGGCGCGTTGGCTCACGCCTGTAATCCCTGCACTTTGGGAGGCCGAGGTGGAGGGATCACTTGAGGTCAGGAGGTCAAGACCAGCCTGGCCAACATGGTGAAATCTTGTCTCTAATAAAAATACAAAAATTAGCCAGGTGCGGTGGTGCACGCCTGTAATCCCAGCTAGTTGGGAGGCTGAGGCAGGAGAATCTCTTAAATCCAGGAGGTGGAGGTTGCAGTGAGCTGAGGTCGTGCCGCTGCACTCCAGCCTGGTTGACAGGTTGAGACTCCATCTCAAAACAAACAAACAAAACAACAACAACAACAACAACAAAAAACTTGATATATCTTTTAAGTTTCCGTTTTAACAGGCAGGCTCTCTACTTCTTTCTTTTCCTTGAAGTTTAATGAATTAATTAGAGATGAGGTCTTGCTCTGTTGTGCAGGCTGGACTCCTGGGCTTAGATGGTCCTTCTGCCTTATCCTCCCAAAGTGTTGGGATTACAGGCATGAGCCCCCACACCCAGCTTACTTGAAATTTATTTCTTATAATGGGTGGTTGGATGCAGGGAAAAAGAAAAAAAAAGGAAGTTTGTTTGTTAAAGACCCTGGACCTGTTGGCCTCTATAGTTTCCTTCACCCTGGATTTTGCTGACTGAAGACTTGTGGTATAATTGAACATGTTCGTCTGTCCTCTGTATTTCCTTTATCTTGGTAGCTGTATTAGGAAGCTTGATCAGAATTTGGTCTTCTTTGGCAGGTGTAGAAGAAGTGGTGTATTTTTTCATCAGGAGATATAATGTGTGCCTGTCCATATTTCTTTTAATGTTATCTTCCTAGTCGCATTCATTCATTGGGGGGTTATAAGATGGGCATCCTACAGTTCTGTTATTTTGTTTTTACTTACTAGCTGGAACATTTTTGTAAGAACATGCTTCCCTTCATCTACCATCTGGTTACCCATGGTATATGGCTCATATAAATGGTTGATGTTCCCTTTAGTTACCAAGTTTCCCAGTCATCCTCGAGAGATGACTGATTTTTTACATGTAATTATGAACGCTTGGATTTTAACATAGTTGAGTTTCAATCCATCACAATTATTATTATCATTATTAATACTATTGAAGTTCAAACTATCCTATCCCTGACCAGTGAAATCCTTTTCTGGTTGTTTCCTGAGTCCTTTTGATGTGGCCCTAGTCGTCTTGGATGGCTTCTTCTCTATTGAGTATGACAAGATTTTCCATACTCATCTTGTATATTTTTTACACCAGACCTGGAATCAGCCATTTGTTTCAAGAAACTCTAGTGTTTTTTTTTTTTTTTTTTAATGATAAATTACATTTCAAGAGCATAGTCTGCATACTAGGGATATTCACTGACACAAAGTTATTGTTTCTAGGACTTTTTAGTGGACAGAGCCAGGGATGTATGTGTGAATCTATATGCAAATCTATGCATCTATTTATATATCTATTCATTGATATGGATATGTAGATTATATATGTCTAGATTATTTTATATATATGTAGATTATATATATTTTTCACAAGATAAAAGATTTTGTGAATCCCTGTTGATATATCCAGTTCAAACAGAAGATTATTGAGTTTTTCTATATTACATGTATCTCCTTCCATCTACGCTGAGAATGCTGATTTTCAAGGACATGGGGGATGATAGTTAGAAATTTTATTATTACTCATTTGATTTATCCCTAAAACATGATAAATCAAATTTATCCCATTTATCCCTAAAATGGGATAAATCAGATTTATCCCATTTATCCCTAAAATGGGATAAATCAAATGTACAGAGTTAGATGAAAACTACTAATTCTACCATCACCAAGTGTGATGACTGGAAACAGTTTGTTGCAGAGGAAAGGTGATTCTAACCCTCCTCTTTCTGAAGTTTTTCTGTAATTGATACTTAGAAGACTGGCTTGCCGTATTTCCAGCTGGAAATAATCCATACATATTATTAAAAATCATAATTCAGAAAGATACTGGGTGGCTAGAAAAATCAGTTAACACAAATATGATGAAATTTAACGAAGGTGAAAATTTTCATTCTGAAATTCCATTATGTAATTTCAGGATGGGCGAGTGAAAAGAACTCTGGATGGAGAAAAGAATAGTAGCAAATCAAAACACAACAAAACCCCAGACTGTGATGTACACCAATAATATCAGGCGGCTGAAAACCAGCAGAATCCCACCCCTGGATTTTCAGGCTGTGTTCCTAGGAGCTTGGTGTTTTCATCAGTGCACGTGGTTACTCCATGGAATCCCGCATTGGTCAGACCAGCCTGTGCTCGGCCTCAGGCTTTGTGCACAAGGACAGGCACTGACACACTATAGGTGGCTCTGAGGCAGGGACTCCAGGGAGCCAAGAATCTGGACATTGTGTCACACAAGAAGCCGCTGAGGAGTTCAGGGATGGAGAGGACTCCGTGGTTGTAAGAGACCTTCCAGTAAATGGAGGAGCCTTTCTGTGGAGGAAGGGAGCAGGGTCTTGGCACAGCTTGAAACAATCAGTCTGGGGCCGGTGGGTGCAAGGTACAGGGAAGCGAAACCTCAAGCTGTTGTCAGAAGGTGGTTTCTAACAGCAGGACTTGCCCAACAATGGAATGGGCTGCTTGTCACATGATGCACTTCCCTGGCTTTACCATTGTTTAAGACAACTTGGGAAAAAAGCCATATTCTTACCTGCTAACTCCAATACTCTGCTGTTCCATTTCCTGTGTAATATTAGTAAGGAAGCAGTTTAATTTTTTAATCGCAGAGAGACGTGATTGTGAGCTCATTTTAGGGAGCTTAATTTCCTGGGAATTGTCTCTCACGAACGCCTAGTTAGGAGACACTGCCAGTTGGATTTGGTCTTATCATCACAGAGATGATGAACGATTTGAACGTTGGAGGTGATCGGAAAGATTGCCCCTAAGAAACCAGCTTTCTGGTGACATCTAGATTGAGCACTTCGTGATACAGGCCAGCTGCAGCATTGCAGAGGATTCTCATGCCTCCAACCCGCTTCACCCTCAGAAGACGCTGTTCTTGGCTTGTGTGTTTCCAGGATTCCCTTCCAGCCCACAGGCAGGCCTGAGGCACAATTGGAAATTGATTAGCTTTGTTCCTGGCAGTCTTTGGCGTTTGAAATCAGTGTGACTGAGGTGTTTTCAACTTCAGATGGAGCCTGACAGAGACTGAGCTGTAGATGGGCCACGGAGTGGAGAGATGCGGAACTTCAAGCTGTGGCGAACCTTGGAGAACAGTGTGTCTCCTGGGCGAGGGGCAGGCTCGGCCACGTGGGATCTCCACCAAGCTGGCCTTGCCTGGGACCCGGGCCTCTGACCTTCCTGCAGGTCTCGGAGCCACTTTGGAAACAGGTTTATTTTAGGGTCAGACCAAGAATAAAATATCCTGTAGATATTCCCTTCTCAGAAAAGTGCTGTTTGCCCTCAGGGAGCTTGTAGTCGCACGGGGAGTGCAGCGAGATGAGTCCAGGTGAGGAGGTGTGTGGTGTTACAGCGAAGCCGGCAAGGGTAAAGCAGGACTCACCTGCCACGATCCTGGCTAGTTTTCACTCTCAGTGCTGTTGTGCGTTTTGCCTGGTGACACCTGCTGCCCCTATTACAGATATCAACACTAAAAAAAGTACGACCAAAGATTCCTGGATTTTTAAGTCAATGGAATTTCCAGGTCATCAATAATAACCATGAATAGTCTTGAAAAGAGCATCAGTAGACATGATCTGGATTTTCCAATTTCTGCCTTCAAATGTACTGGCCATTTACATTTATATGAAAAGATAAGTTGATGTAAGAGAAAATCTCTGGTATCATTTTTCAAAAGGCAAGCAAGGCCACGGAGATGCAGGGCAGTTGGCCACCCTCTCAGACAAGGCTTCTCCCTGGTGTGGAAACGAGTGAGGGAGAGGCGTGGTATGTGCCGCTTTGATGCTACGCAAGTAAGAGGTGACGTGAAGATGAAAATTCCTGGCCCCTGGGAGAATTTCTGGTATTTTTCTGTCCCTTTTCTCCCCACTGATTTCTTTTTTCTCCAGAGGAGGAGGCAAATGAGTGGGAACTGAGTATAAAATGTCCATCACCTTTGCGTTCAGAATTCAGAATGGCCTTTAAGGTTTGCACCAAATATTTGGGTGTTGCATGTGCATTGTGGTGTCAGCTTGTCGTGGGAGGGAGTGGGGTCAGCAGTACATGCGACATCAGTGCGGAGCCCATCACTCATCAGGAAGACGTCAGCAGGGGTCCTCTCCCTTTTTGACTCAAAATACACTTCTGCAAGTTCCGCCTCCCGGGTTCATGCCATTCTCCCATCTCAGCCTCCCGAGTAGCTGGGACTGCAGGTGCCCACACCCGGCTAATTTTTTGTTTTCGTATTTTTAGTAGAGATGGGATTTCACCATGTTAGCCAGGATGGTCTCAATCTCCTGACCTCGTGATCCACCCACCTTGTCTCCTGTCGCTTTAACATACATAACATACCAGCATTTCTGGTGGTGATTTCTAATAAGGGATGTTGGATTTGAAGAGGAGTACATATCTTTCCTTAAAACATTGAGTACTTCTCGTTGCACCTCGCTTTGTTTGGTGGTTCCAGGCCCTCAGTACGGTTCTCCCGATGGGATAACCAAGTTCACCGTGGCCTTGAGCCGGACTTCTCTTGTCCCGTCTGCTGGGAGATGAGAAAGTTCTCTTCCTGGGCCTCTTCATGCCGGTTCTTTCGTTGGCAGGAGCGCGTGTTGTCTCGTAGGGGCCCTGGATTATATCACTGCCACCCACACCCATGCACGTGTTAGGGCTGGAGGTGAGGCCATGCTGAAAGCTGGGAAGGGACAGTTGCAACAGTTTGTAGGATGAGAAATAATGAGTTGCATGTTTTCCGGGAGGGGCCTCTCCATCGTAGCATCATGTCAGCGGCATTCTTGGTGATGTCTGCCCCCAGCCAGCCAGAGCAGGCTTGTGGTAGAGCGAGGTGTGCCTGCTTGGATCTGTTTGCAATGGGGTTTGACAGACAAGGCAAGTCTTGACTGTATGAAGGTTTAATAGAAGCGTCCCTGACATAGGAGGCGAGTGTTGGCTGTACGAAGGTTTGAGGGGAGCGTACACTTGTGATTGTTGCCCATCAAGGTCTGTGGGCAAAGACACACATTTGGAAGGTAACACAAGCAAAGGCACAAGTAAGAGGAGAGAGGCCGTCTTTTACATTTGTCATTGTGCCTTTGTCTCACACACTGAGTGTTCTGTTGAAGCTGGTTGTGGGTTGTGTGAGTTTGTGTAGGAACGTTGGACGGCTGTTCTAGTCTGATAGTCTGTCAGTGTGGACTGAAACCTCTGTTTGTCAGCATGGGAGTGAACTTCGTTCTTTCATATGGTTGTGCCAGCTGACTGTTCCAGTGACCTTATCATTCAGTCTTTTGCAGTCCAAGTAGACCTTGTCAATGGAGTTTTGGAATATGACTCTCCACGCTGTAGATGGAGGGAACTCACAGACAGGAGACCGAGGTATGAGGTGTAGCAGCCATTTAGGAGTCAGAGCCCGCTAGGGGCGGTTGGATTCCAAAACCTTCGTGCCAGCAGGGCGGCCAGGTGGCCTTCAGGTCGCAGTCTCCGTGCTCGGTCGCAGTCTCCGTGCTTGGCCGCGGTCTCCATGCTTTAGCTATGCACGTGGACACTTCTAGCTGGACCTTGGTAGAAATGTGAACACATCTTAGAAGATAAATTGAATAAAACAAGTGGAAAATTTAAAAGGCAAATGTAGCAGAAAACAGTTTGATAGATTAATGGTATGGAAACCAATTTAATAGAAATGAGAAGGGAAGACAAAGATGATAAACTAAGTTCTTCTTGAGTGAGAGTTAGTCTTTGGGTTGTGGGCGGGAAGGATCTTTCCGACTCTACGAAAGTTACCCAAGAGGGAGGTGGATTGCTGGACATGAGCTTGTTGGGTCCCTTTATGCCTACAGAGAAGAGCTAAACTGGAAAACTATTTTTTTTTCTTTGCTTGAGATATGAGAGCCCCACTCACCTTTGGGGAAAAATGGATCATATTTCTAACCAGTTCAGTGGTCTGTCTGTAGTTAATCAGGTTAGTCATAAAAATGCCAACCGGCAGCAAAGGCTGAATAATATTAAGAATGTGGAAGTGGGGCCGGCGCAGGGGCTCAGCCTGTGATCCCAGCACTTTGGGAGGCCGAGACGGGCGGATCACAAGGTCAGCAGATCGAGACCATCCTGGCTAACACGGTGAAACCCCGTTTCTGCTAAAAATACAAAAAAACTAGCCGGGCGAGGTGGTGGGTGCCTGTAGTCCCAGCTACTCGGGAGGCTGAGGCAGGAGAATGGCATGAACTCGGGAGGCGGAGCTTGCGGTGAGCTGAGATCGCGCCACTGCACTCCAGCCTGGGGGACAGAGCGTGACTCCGTCTCAAAACAAAAAAAGGCTGGAGAAGGAGGCGGCTAGGTGGGCAGGCTTCATGTTGTTTCCCTTAATGACGGTCTTCAGGACTGTGCCGGGAAAGGGAGAGTGGAAATGCAAACATTTCTCAAGAGTGCAAGGGCGTGTTTTAATTATTCCAGTGCCAAAAGGGGCTTTGTCTAAACAAAGCCAAACCTGTTATGCATCGTGTCGGAGGAGCCTCGGAGTCAGCTTTGAGGACCGTTTTGCATTTTTAACTATCACATTGTCTTTGGATCGGTGTTGGCTGATGACCTTGGGTTTCAGGAACTGTTTTGACAGCTGACAATGATGATGCTGGTTCTTATTTCCATGATAAAACATGTAGTGTCAGGAGGAGTAATGTAATAAAAATAAAATAAATAATGGTTGTGGTCTCACAGATACCTTGAGTCTTTATAATTAGTCGCATTTTTAAAGATGTGAAACATTTTAATGGCCATATTAACAGCACTAGAGCACTCTTCTACTGGAATTGTAAAGTGGCACCACACTTGGCTTTTTGCAGTGCTTGTCAGGTTCAAAAGTCTCTAAATAATGCCATGTACTATACTTGTTTCTTGTGGCATCTCTGCTAGACTGATCTTGTCAACAGGCTTTAAAGTAGTAAACATACATTTTTAAAGTTTGGTCTTAAGTATACTGAGGTCATAGAAATGTTCTGTTCTAAAGAATAAGTATAATTAGCATAAAACAAGTTTTAATATATATTAAGTGAAAATATCATATAATAGTGTCTGTAACATGATACTGTTTTTGGCAAAAGATACATATGCATAATCGTGTGCTTTCAAGGAGACGTGCCAAGCTACTCACATTGGTTAACTTTGGTCATGGGGTTATGAGTATTAATGTTTTAATTTACTTACCTGTATTTTCCATTTTTTTCCACAGTGAACATTATTGCCATTATTGCTTTTTAAGAAAAATGTTGTATAATGACATGTATTATTTGATTTTTTTTTTAAGAGACTAGGTCTTGCTCTGTCACCCAGGCTGGAGTGCAGTGGTGTGGTCATAGCTCACTGCAGCCTCAAACTCCTGGACTCAAGCCATCTTCCTGCCTCAGCCTCCCGAGTAGCTGGGACTAACAGCGTGTGCCACCACACCTGGCTTATTTCTTAAATTTTTTTTGTAGAGACAGGATCTCACTATATTGTCTAGGCTTGTCTTGAACTCCTGTCCTCAAGCAATCCTCCCACTTCAGCCACTTAAGTAGCTGGGATTACAGGTGCGAGCTGCCACACCCAGCTCTATTATTTGATTTTTTCTGTGTGGAGGGGCCATGTCATACAAACAGTAAATACATTTGAAAATCCTCAGTGGACGCACTTTGTTCTGTATTTCTTACATACCCGAGGCTGGCAATGCTGTGAGTTCCACTCGTGTGTTTGAAATGTGCAAAGTGTGATGGGGGCAAAGAGCACAGCATAGTGTCCTTGTCTGTAAGCAACTTACAGACTAGTTGGGGAGACACGACACACCCTGAAAGCAGCTAGTGAGCAACGCAGGTGCTGCTGAGTTGTGCAGTACAAGTAACTAAAGAAGCTGCTCAGGCCGGGATGCAGACGGTGGGAGTGATGGAGGGATACGGGGAAAGGAGTCATCGGAAACACGTTTGCACTGCTTTGTTTATTCTTCCCCTGGAGACAAGGAGCAGATGCCTGTCCTTGGAACAGGCTCCTGTATGGCCACACCGTCCGTGCTTCCAGCATTAATCCTTTGCTTTTTACCTTGAGAGCTGCTTCCATGAGAGTCTGTAAAATAGAAGGTTCCATTAACTATAGGTCTGGGTGCTGTCTTCTTGCAGAGATGCTGGCAAAACTTGGCTTCCCTCATGTGTATTCGTTAATGCCACCTGAGGATGAACCAAGACGGCTGAGTCTAGCACCAAGTCAGGCTGTTGTGGAAGTGATAATTGTCAATATTTGTAGTGTGCTGTGAAGATGGTGAAATCCGTGATAAAGAACCTTCTTCACCTCACGTGCATAAGAAAAATGGATAGTGCCACTTAGAAGACAGCCTTGTGCACGTGAATCCCCTCCGTGATGGCGTCCTTTTCTGCCCGCACACAGTTCTCACACAGCACCTCGCTGTGGCAAAATGTCCTGAGAGTAAATTGACCTGAGGCTGAAATGTACTTCGGGGAAAAGCCCATCCGTGGATGTGATTTCATTCAAGGCACTGCCTGTCCAGAAGTCACCAGGATTCCTTCGCTGAGTTTTATGTATTATTTATTTTGACCACCAGGATACACTGATTATTTGCTTGATTGATTTGAACCAGAGTCTTGCCCTGTTGCCCAGGCTGGAGTGCAATGGGACGATCTCGGCTCACTGCAACCTCCGCCTCCTGGGTTCAAGGGATTCTCCTGCCTCAGCCTCCTGAGTAGCTGGGATTACGGGCGCCCGTCACCACACCCTGCTAATTTTTTGTATCTTTAGTAGAGGTGGCATTTCACCATGTTGGCCAGGCTGGTCTCCAACTCCTGACCTCATGATCCGCCCACCTCGGCCTCCGAAAGTGCTGGGATTACAGCATGAGCCAGCGCTCCCGGCCCTTATCTTATTTTTTTAAAGAGACAGGGTCTCACTCTTTCCCCCAGGCTGGAGGGCAGTGGCACGATCATGGCTCACTGCAGACTCGACCTCCTGGGCTCCAGCGATCCTCCTGCCTTGGCCTCCCAAAGCCCTGGGGTTACAAGTGTGAGCCACCACGCCTTGTCCGATTATTTGAAATTCAAAGTAGATGTCTGTGTCTGTAAATCCTGAGCTCACAGGAAGTTATGTGTTGATCTCACAGTGAGTGGGTGTTTGGGAAGAGACCCTGGTTGCCTCTGAGCAGGCGGAGAGGATAATCCCTGGCACGGTTTCCTCCTGGTGGTGTTTCCCCAAAGACCACTAACAGGATGACTCCCGGGTTCTTCCCTCTGGAAAACCAGGCTTTCCAGATGCTCAGCTAAGTGTAAATACTGGATCTTTTCAAGATCGGTATTTCTTTGCCCTGCATTGACCACTGTGGGAGACACACTCTTGGAGATCAGGGTCTAGAATGTATTCATTTGATACCGAAAACTTCAACAGAAAAAAAATCCTTCTGAATAAATACGAAGGTTGTTTCATCTTTATTATCTGAATTCTGTCTTTGGTCTGATCCCTCTCAAAATAAAACACTTTAGAGCTTCTTGCTTCTAGCAGTAAGAATACTTAGGATTTAAGTCCCACTTTTAAGGTACAATCGGTGACTATTGGCCTTAGCTCCTGACCTCTGTCTGTGAATGGCCTCTGTGGGAATCTGGGTCCTGGCTAACCTTAAGGTTGGCATCAGAACCATTCATCAGGACGTGTCCCCGAGGTCACTGCTGCCCTCAGGGCACTGAGGATGTAGCAAAGGTTAAGCTGTCCACAGTTACTGTTTCTGTGAAGTCATTCGGGGTGGAGGGCGTTAGCTGCTGCAGTCCCATGCGATGGCCGGGCTCCTCAGCACCCACCACGGGCCGCTGGCCTCTCTCCAGCTCTGTGGTGGTGGGTGCTGAGGGCCCATGAGGCTGCCCTTTTGGTCTTGCAAGGTTCTTAATTATTAAAGAACAAAGACACGTTGGCGTGTTTCTTGTCAGTGCACGGAAGCCTGTATTCCCATATTTCTGCCTTGCTGGTCCTCATTCTGATCCTTGTGGTCAAAATAAATAAAACATAAAACCCAGCTAGGGAATCCTGGCGACTTCTGGACAGGCGGTGCTTTGAATGAAATCACATCCATCGAATGGGCTTTTCAGGAAGTACATTTCAGCATCAGTCAATTTACTCCTAGGACATTTGCCCACAGCGAGATGCGAACCGGGTGTCACACAGAAAAGACCTGTTTGCTGTCCACCGAGGAGTCCTGTGGTTGTGGGAAGGAGGCTTTGCAGTCCCCGCCAGCCCCACTCCGTCACAGCCGGTGGAGGTGGAACTTGGAATCTTTGAAATAAACTCCTCGATGATTTTGGTCCACACAGAGTCAGAACCGCCGTGGCCGTGTGGGGAGTGGTGTCAGGCGGTGTGGATGGCAGCTGGGGCAGAGGGCCTGGGAGACGAGGTCCCGCTGTGCGGAACACACGGGGACCGACAGGCAGGAATGGGGGAGAGGGGGTCTCAGGCACTGACCTGCGTGGGGCACTCCTTGGGGCAGGAAAGAGCCTGGCAGGGTTTGGAGGTGCACCGTACGCTCAGGAAGGAGTCAGTACACACCAGGCAGCGTCCGTCCAGGCGGAGAGCCGGGGCCCAGATGCTGCAGCAAGGTGGCTGTGGCAATGCCAAGTGAGTGGACAGAGGGTCTGCAGGCCACTCGGTGGCTGAGAGGGCGGGCGAGCAGCACGCGGGGCCAGGTAGCCCCATCTGCTGTCAAGGGGTGTGCCGAGAGGGGACAGCTGGGCACGGGGGCATGCGTTGTCAAGGGATATACCAAGGCCGGGGGGCAGCCAAGCCCACGGGCACGCACTTTCAAGGTATGTACTGAGAGAGGGGACAGCGGGACGTGGGTGCACATGCTGTCAAGGGATGTACTGAGGGAGAGGGGACAGCAGGGTGCGGGGGTGTGCTATCAAGAGGTGTATTGAGAGGGGACGGCCGGGCATGGGGCCGTGTGCCTGTGGTCCCAGCTACTCAGGAGGCTGAGGCAGGAGGATTGCTTGAGCCTGAGAAGTTGAGGCTGCAGTGAGCCATGATGGCACCACCGCGGTCCTGCCCGGGTGACGGAGTGAGACCGTGTCTCATGAAATAAAATAGGGAACAGATTTGGGAGGAAGGGTCTGGTTTTGGCCTCTTAGACCTGGGTGTATCTGGGGGCGGTGCGAGTGAGCCTTTCTAGGAGGCAGCTGCAGATAAAGGTGTGGAGCCCAGGGCACGCTTCCTGCACCAGGCGACAGGTTTGGTGGCGTTAGTGCACGGTTGGTGTGAAGTCGAGTTTCTAGAGGGAGCTGACAAGAGGCTGAGTGTGGGACTTTGAGGGACAAGCTGAGGAGCAAGAAGGAGCAAGAGGAAGAACAGAAGAGTCGGGGGCCCTGCAGAGGATGGGGGCCTGGGAGTCTGGAGGGCATGGGCTCGGCACCGTGGGCATGTGAGGTGTGCACTGCCCCGGCCTGTCTCAGGAACGCCTGCTTCCCGGCCTGTCTCAGGAACGCCTGCTTTCTGTGTAGGGAGCTGCAGGTATGCACAGCCTCGCTTACACCAGAACTTCATATTTAAAGTGAACACATACTAAAAACACAGGCATAAAGCAGGTTTCCCACCGAAAACAATCTGATTGTATCCATCCGTTCCTCCACCTGTCCATCTCCCCTGGGGGTGAGCCTGCCGTGTGCTGGATGCCCTTCCGGGCACTCTCAGAATGCCTCCTGCACCCACGTCAGTGAGATGACTTCTCCGGTCACTTTTGTGTGGGTTTGGGGGACCAGGTTGTTGGGGAGCACCTTCAATTTTGGAGGATGCTCATGGCCAAAGGCCCATCTAACTTTGTCTGGGCTGTTTGGTGACTAGCTTAATTTGCACCCTTCCTGAGTTCCTTCCTCGATGCACTGTGGCACTCGGATAGTCCTCACGCCCCATCTTTGTTACCTGGGGACACTGCAGACTGGAGCGGCCCAGGGCCATAGGGCAGGTGGTAGGAGCCCTTCATGGACTCAGCGGTCCTGGCCTCAGGCGATTCTCCCGCGTTGTCTCCCAAAGTGCTGGGATTACAGGTGTGAGCCACCGTGTCTGGCCTAGTCGTGGTCTTTTTTGCCAGAGGCAGCTCAGTCATTGTCTGTGTGTGTCAGCAGTGAGCTGGATGTCAGGCTGTAGAAGGAATGTGGAAGCTGGCTATGGGAGGACCGTGTGCTTTGACCCCAGGCTGAGGCCGGGCTCACAGGCAGGGGACGTGGGAACTGATCATGGTGACCACTCACTCACCTTCTTAGGGTGAGCTGATCATTTTTCAGTTAGTTTATGGAGCGCCTGTATTTGGTGCTGGAGGTGTCGGAATGAGACGCATTTTCTGCCCTCTAGGAGCTACGCAGCCTGGTGGAGACAGAAACGGGAAAAATGTGCCCAGGTGAGGTGTCAGGTGCTGTGTAAAGGGCACGCGTGCGGGGAGCCTGGGGGCCGGGGGGCTCAGTAGGCTGTTGGGTGGGCGGCCGTGGTCTTAGTGAGGAAGCTGCTGGCAGGGGCACTGTGGGCGTCTCCTGGTGTACTCAGGATGGCCAGAGCATGGCACGGGGTCTCCAGTTGGGGTGGAGGGAGATGAGGGTGGAAGGGAGGCAGTGTTCAGACCGTGAGAAGCCACAGGTGCTGCGGAGTGTACGCCGCGTCGGAAGTGCCTGGGGAGCCTGTGAAGAGTTCTAAGCAGAGAAGCGATCGGAGCAGATGTGCGTTTGAAGAGCTGCCTCTGTACTGCGGCACCTTGGATAAATGCTGTGATTCCCTGTCAGTAAATACTGAGAGTGAACTAACTTCATGCTCTTTAGATAAATATCCTTTCCTCGGTGTCTTTTCTTCTGATGCCAGGCGTCTGGTAATAAGCACCACGTGGGCTGACGCACTCAGACGCCTCCTTCCACGCCTTCTGTTTCCTCTCAAACAAGAGGCGACTGGAAGGGTAATTCGGCCCCGCCCTGCAGCCTGGCCACGCCTGCCACCCGCGACGAGCCGTGGCTTGGAACTGTGGAGGTTCTGGGGAGGTTTTGAGCTCTTGCCACTAGAATGCGTCTCCATTAGCATGGAATGGGCAGTGCATGGGCGTTTTTAATCCTCAGCCTATGCGCTAATTAAATTCCTGATTGCAGGTGGCCGGCCACGCAGGGAGCTGTGTCCACAGCACAGTATTTTCCAGGAAGAATGGGTCTTATACCAAGACTGTGAGTCACCGTGTGAAATACATGCGCCAGCACACGTGCATACCCTACTGCACGGAAGTTTCTGGAGAAGAACTCGCCCTCACCTTCTGAGATGTGTTGGTTCTGACTCCTGCGTTCGCTTCTCAGCCCACTGTGGGTTGCAGTCCGAAGTCTGGAAAGCGTCGTCCTGTGGGAACGTGGAGTCCAGGGTCTGGAGGTGGGGCTTGTGGTGTCTGCCGCTGTGCTGGGTGGGCCCCGAGGGGAACGGGCCAAGGATGGGCCTGTGGAACCACGTCTTAAAGACATTCTTTAGATCTGATTTCCACTTCGCCTTTATTGATTTGAGCTGTGTTGATGTCCCCAGTGACTCTGGTGGGTACCTGCTCCGTGTTGGGGACGTTACAGCCGCACCGTATAGTTTAGTGAGGAGACGGCACCCTTTCCGCCTCCTGCTCTGCGGAAGGAACCCAGAGAAACCGCGGGAAGAGCTCCATGGAGACTGTCATTTTCGGTGACGTTGGTCCTTATGCCGCCTTTAGATGTAGGCAGCGTCTCTCTCATGTTTGTTTGTTTGTTTGTTTTGAGATGGAGTCTTGCTTTGTCGCCCAGGCTGGAGTGCAGGGGCGCGATCTCGGCTCACTGCAAGCTCCGCCTCCCGGGTTCAAGCTATTCTCCTGCCTCAGCCTCCCGAGTAACCGGGACTACAGGCGCCGCCACCTCGCCCGGCTGATTTTAGTATTTGTAGTAGAGACGGGGTTTCACCGTATTGACCAGGCTGATCTCAAACTCCTGACCTCATGATCTGCCTGCCTCGGCCTCCCAAAGTGCTGGGTTTACAGGTATGAGCCGCTGCACCCGGCCTCCTTCATGTTTCTCAATCCCTACCTTTTCTCACCAGAAAACACTGCCAGAAGTTTCAGACTAAGCCGTGGCTCCTGGCGGGCTGTGTTCTCAGTGAGAACCCGGGTGCGGTGGCTGCGGGAGGCTGAGGGACGCCTCACCTTTCTAGCACAGGTGGCTGCGGGGCCAGGGCTGTGCTCCTCTCACGCTCAGGTGGCTGCGGGGCCAGGGCCGTGCTCCTCTCACACTCGGGTGGCTGCGGGGCCAGGGCTGTGCTCCTCTCACGCTCGGGTGGCTGCGGGGCCAGGGCCGTGCTCCTCTCACGCTCAGGTGGCTGCGGGGCCAGGGCCGTGCTCCTCTCACACTACAGGTGGCTGCGGGGCCAGGGCCGTGCTCCTCTCACACTACAGGTGGCTGCGGGGCCAGGGCCGTGCTCCTCTCACACTCGGGTGGCTGCGGGGCCAGGGCTGTGCTCCTCTCACGCTCAGGTGGCTGCGGGGCCAGGGCCGTGCTCCTCTCACACTACAGGTGGCTGCGGGGCCAGGGCCGTGCTCCTCTCACACTACAGGTGGCTGCGGGGCCAGGGCCGTGCTCCTCTCACACTCGGGTGGCTGCGGGGCCAGGGCTGTGCTCCTCTCACGCTCGGGTGGCTGCGGGGCCAGGGCCGTGCTCCTCTCACACTCGGGTGGCTGCGGGGCCAGGGCCGTGCTCCTCTCACACTACAGGTGGCTGCGGGGCCAGGGCCGTGCTCCTCTCACGCTCAGGTGGCTGCGGGGCCAGGGCCGTGCTCCTCTCACGCTCGGGTGGCTGCGGGGCCAGGGCCGTGCTCCTCTCACGCTCGGGTGGCTGCGGGGCCAGGGCCGTGCTCCTCTCACGCTCGGGTGGCTGCGGGGCCAGGGCCGTGCTCCTCTCACGCTCGGGTGGCTGCGGGGCCAGGGCCGTGCTCCTCTCACACTACAGGTGGCTGCGGGGCTGCCGTGCTCCTCTCACACTACAGGTGGCTGCGGGGCCAGGGCCGTGCTCCTCTCACGCTCGGGTGGCTGCGGGGCCAGGGCCGTGCTCCTCTCACGCTCGGGTGGCTGCGGGGCCAGGGCCGTGCTCCTCTCACGCTCGGGTGGCTGCGGGGCCAGGGCCGTGCTCCTCTCACGCTCGGGTGGCTGCGGGGCCAGGGCCGTGCTCCTCTCACGCTCGGGTGGCTGCGGGGCCAGGGCCGTGCTCCTCTCACGCTCGGGTGGCTGCGGGGCCAGGGCCGTGCTCCTCTCACACTACAGGTGGCTGCGGGGCCAGGGCCGTGCTCCTCTCACACTACAGGTGGCTGCGGGGCTGCTGTGCTCCTCTCACACTACAGGTGGCTGCGGGGCTGCCGTGCTCCTCTCACACTACAGGTGGCTGCGGGGCTGCCGTGCTCCTCTCACACTACAGGTGGCTGCGGGGCCAGGGCCGTGCTCCTCTCACGCTCAGGTGGCTGCGGGGCTGCCGTGCTCCTCTCACACTACAGGTGGCTGCGGGGCTGCCGTGCTCCTCTCACACTACAGGTGGCTGCGGGGCTGCCGTGCTCCTCTCACGCTCGGGTGGCTGCGGGGCCAGGGCCGTGCTCCTCTCACGCTCAGGTGGCTGCGGGGCCAGGGCCGTGCTCCTCTCACACTACAGGTGGCTGCGGGGCCAGGGCCGTGCTCCTCTCACACTCAGGTGGCTGCGGGGCTGCTGTGCTCCTCTCACACTACAGGTGGCTGCGGGGCTGCCGTGCTCCTCTCACACTCAGGTGGCTGTGGGGCTGCCGTGCTCCTCTCACGCTCGGGTGGCTGCGGGGCCAGGGCCGTGCTCCTCTCACGCTCAGGTGGCTGCGGGGCTGCCGTGCTCCTCTCACGCTCGGGTGGCTGCGGGGCCAGGGCCGTGCTCCTCTCACACTACAGGTGGCTGCGGGGCTGCCGTGCTCCTCTCACACTCAGGTGGCTGCGGGGCCAGGGCTGTGCTCCTCTCACACTACAGGTGGCTACGGGGCTGCCGTGCTCCTCTCACACTCAGGTGGCTGCAGGGCTGCTGTGCTCCTCTCACACTACAGGTGGCTGCGGGACCAGGGCCGTGCTCCTCTCACACTCAGGCTCAGGAGGAGCAGCCACAGAGAGGCGGAGATGGGGGCCAGGGCTGGGGAATGCTGTGGGTGTGGGCTGACTGCTGCCATCACCTCTGAGAATGGGGGCTGCCCCAGGAGGCCCAGTGTTCCACGCCCTGCTGCTGCTGGAGCCCACCTCCCAAATGTTACGCACTCGCCACCGTGTCGCTGTGAACCGTTGCTCTCCCTAGCGTGAACCCTGTGAGTGCCCTGGTGCACTGTCCGCTAGGGAGGCTGAGTCCGTCAGAACCCACAGTTGGCCGGGTGCAGTGGCTTACGCCTGTAATCCCAGCACTTTGGGAGGCTGAGGTGGGTAAATCACTTGAGGTCAGGAGTTCAAGACCAGCCTGACCATCTCCCCTAAAAATACAACAATATTAGCCGGGCGTGGTGGTGCGCACCTGTAATCCCAGCAACTTGGGAGGCTGAGGCAGGAGAATCGCCTGAACCCGGGAGGTGGAGGTTGCCGTGAGCCGAGATCACACCAGTGCACTCCAGCCTGGGCAGCAGAGTGAGACTCTGTCTCAAAAGAAACAGAGGGAGAGAGAAAGAGAGGGAGAGAGAGAAAGAGAGAGAACCCACAGTCAAGGAACTGCTGAATTTAGGAACAAACGTCTTTTTACTAATTCATGTCTTTATTTATGAGGAAAGTTTCATTATAGGATTCCTTAAATAGCGAGAGTTTCTGTATCACGTTTAGAACAGCGTTAGGTTTACGCTGCTTTCACCGTGCTCTGGACCCAGCCCTGGGTGTGTAGCGACACTCAAGCCATGGTTTCCGCTTACAGGGGACAGCGAGTTAAACTGGATGATATTTAACAGCGATTTTAATTCCTGAATGCCGTGATTCTGCTCAAATGTAAAAGGTTAGTTTACCGTACATTTCATCACACTGGGTCTATTGTTGGGTTCACCAAGCCCCGCCGTGCGCCCCTGCCAGGCCCCCGGAAAGGCCAGTCCCTGCCCTCAGGAAGCGCCGGCAGCCACACGCTGTGCACCTGGTCTTCGCAGGGCGGACCTGGAGGCTGTTCCTCTACCACAGTTGCCTTGGGGGTAGGCATAAAGGTGCTGTAGTTTTTTTCCTGACTTCTACCTGCCTTTTGAGAGGAAGAGAGGATTTGCTTGTCAGCAGTATCTTTTGCTGAACCCTAAGCTAAATTCTAAGGGAAAATGCAAATAAAAACATCTTGCCCCTTGGAACTATGAGAAGAAATGAAAGAGACAAGATGAATGCAAGAAAAACAGAGAACAAAATGGCACACAACAAGCAACTATTTATGTCAATCGGTGGCAGCTGTACGGAGCTGGGATGGGCGTGCTGGGAACGCGAGGCCGTCCGGGTGTCCTGGAGGCTCCTCCGGGTGACTGAGAAACAGAACTGAGAAGCCGGTTCTGCGGGGGTTTCCCCTCCCTTCCCTGAAGCTGTGGAATGAAGTTGAATAAGGCATTTCCCCGGAGATGAGGAGGGTGTGGTCCAGCGCTCAGCACTTCCTGTTCATGCTCCATGTCCTGGCCAGGGCTTGTTTGTGTTAATAAAGTTTTATTGGCACTTGGCCACACCGTGTGTGTGTGTGTGTGTGTGTGTGTGTGTGTGTGTGTGTGTGTGTGTGTGTGTGTTCTCTGTTGGGGCCGCGTTCCTGTCTTCTCGGCAGAGCAGAGGAGCCGGGGCCGAGGCGGCATGGCCTGTGCAGAGCCGTTCACCATCTGGGCCTTTGTGGGAAGCTTTCTGTCTGGGCTCCAGTTGCGTCTTCATGTAAACACAAAGTAAACACATGTACACAATAAATATCAACAACGGATTTTCTGGCTAGGGTCTCGCAGACTAACAGATTTCAGTGGAGCTGGGTGTAAGCACATCTCTGTATTTATTCCCAATTATTTTTATCATTTTTAATGGAACTCTTAACAGCTCACACTCCTTTGGCATCCTCTACCACAACTGTTTAATTTGTTGTGTGTGTGTGTGTGTGTCTTTTGAGCAAAGGCAGAAATCCCTTGTTTTGATTTCCTTTTCTCATCGCAGCAGTTGTAGTGCTCTGGCTTTATATGCATTGGGAACCTAAAAAGCAACTGGGTCTCAACACCAACTCATGGCCTTTTTTTAAGTTTGTGTATGACATTATACACATATGTATAAATATATGTGTATTTTTGCTTCAGTGGAAATAAAATGTGCGTCACAGACTGTATGTTCAATGTTTTCTTTAGCTGCCCACAGTTACGGGATTGTGCAGAAACGCTTAGCTATCTTTGTTGCTTGTGTGCTGACTAATGAAATAATTGATTTTTCCTCTTTTGCATTTTTAGAATCAGAAGATTGTTTTTTCAAGTAAGCTTATACTACAATTCAATGATTGATGGTTGAGATCTGTGCTCGTATTTTCATTTTCAAAGATTAATATATGCTTTTTGAAGGAAACAGTGTATTTAATGAAACAAACTGAAATAGCTCCCCTTTTATATTTAAGCAAAATGGATAGAAAATCAGTAACTTGCTTTTGAATAGTACCTGGCAGTTTATGTGGTTTAAAAGTATTTTGCAGTTCAGTGTAGAAATAAATGCTACTGTTTGTGACACTGCACACTTTTAGCTGAAACGTGGAGTATACTTTTACTCTGTACATTTTCATCTGGACTGAATTTTAAAGCTACCTTATTTTTTTATAATAAATTCCAGAGTTTTCCAAAATTCTCGTATTTCTTTTAAAATGACACGTGTACAATTCCATTCTTCTTTGACAATATGTCCACATTTATAAATATTTTCTAAATATTTCACATATTTCCACCATGGAAATGTTTGGAAATGTGTGAAATATTTAGAAAAAATGTGTATGTTTGATCCTCAACCATGTGAAATTTGCTTTTACCTTTTGGAGAAATCACACTTGGAAGTGACGTCATGTGTCATGATAATTACACGTGAATGTTGGCTGTTCCATTACCTTCTGACCCACACAGGTTGTCTCTTGGGATAGCACAGGTAGAGGAGGGTGCTGTGGAGGCCGGAGCCCTCCAGCCCTGACCCCACACGGGCTCCTATGGAGGCCGGAGCCCTCCAGCCCTGACCCCACACGGGCTCCTGTGGAGACCAGACCTCTCCCAGCCCTGACCCCACACGGGCTCCTATAGAGACCAGACCTCTCCCAGCCCTGACCCCACACGGGCTCCTGTGGAGACCAGACCTCTCCCAGCCCTGACCCCACACGGGCTCCTCTGGAGGCCAGAGCTGGGCCATGGGCTGCAGGCTGCTGATGGGAGCAAGCTGTCATGCAGGAGTGGCTGTCTGTCCATTGTTGGTCTGTGGAGAAGGTTCTAGATCCAAAGCCCCTGGAGTCTAGAATCTCACTAATTAAATGTGGTCCCCAGCAGCGTCAGCATCTGCTGGGAGCTGGTTGGACATGCAGCCTCTTGGGCCTGCCCGGACCTGCTGAACCGAATCTGCAGTCACCACATACCATGGAATTCACAGGCACCTTCATCTCAGGAAACTCTGGTCTGGATCATCGGTTTCCCAGACGGCCGTGCATCCGAATCACCTTTGGAGCTGATGAGACTCTGCCAAGTCCCGCACCAGCCCCAACAGATAGTGATTCAGTTGGTCTGGAGTGATTCTGCCGCCCAGCCGGGCGTGGGACCCCTGCTCTGAAGTGGTCGTCCCTGTTGGCTGAGGGGCGACTGAGAAGGCCAGGCCCCTGCTGGGTGTGTCTGGAAGTCTGCAGCAGCTTCCGCGACACAGTCCAGCTGCTGGGAGCCTCACCTCTAGGACTCCATCCCCGAGTGGACGTCTCGTCCCCAAAGAGCGCCTGGGCCCTGGACCTGTGTGGAGGTGCCGGCTGCAGCCCCATGACGGGGATGGAGATTTGCTGGCGTCTAGCCACCCAGCCTCCACTCCCTTCCCTTCCCGTTCCCATGGAAACAGATTGCGGGAACACTGGGCATGGTGCTATCTTTACCCGGTTTTTGGCGATCTGAGGTCTGTTTCCATGGGAACTGGAGGGAAGGGGACGGCAGTGGAGCAGCTAGACTGCTTCTAGATTTCGATGGCAGCCTCTGTGCTCACTGTAAAACCTGCTTTGCCCAAGTTTACCTCTAGGTCAGGGGTCTGTGCAGCTCTGAATGCAGCCAGGACTTATCTGGAGGAGAGGCCGGTGGAAAAGGAGGAGAAAAGGAGGTCTGAAAATATCCTTGAAAAAGCCCGTCATTCCCTTTTCCTCCAGGAAGCCATTTTTAGGTGTTGGTACAAGTTATTTAAATGCCATCTTTAGTTATTATTTCTTGTATGGTTTTATTGAACATAATAACATGTTTTTATTCAAAGGAAGTGAGGAGATGAGTCATTTCGATAGGAGTGATCTCTCCGACGTGGGGAATCCCTGTGGCTCGGCGGTGCGAGTGAGTCACAGCTGGCTCTGTGTGCTGGGCTGGAAATGAGGGCCTGGTGGGTCAGGGCAGGGCAGAAGCCGAGTGAGATGGGGAGGCTTGGGGTGGTGATGAGGACAAAGTAAAGTGATGCTGACCTATGTAAGTATGTGAAGATGAAAATGCTAAATTCTCATTTAAGCAGGCCCTGGTCTGAGTGAACTCTCTGGGTGTTCATTTATGGAGTGGAGTTTGTTGGGGCAGTCATGGTGCTCTGCTTTTCCCTCCCCTACTTTTGTACAGTCAGGGAACAGCACCCTCTTCCTCCCTCCCAGAGAGCCTGCACCTGGCAGGAGGCCTTCTCCTCGTCTCCTCCCTCCGGCTGGCGCCTTGCTCTTCAACGCTGGTCTTGTCCACCGGCATGTGTGTTTCCTGATTTCAAATGTGTTTGTTAATTATTTAGTTTTTCAGTAAAAATGGAGCGTAGTTTTGGTGACTGCATGGGGTATTGGGGATACTTGGGGAACACCGGCCCAGATTATCTTGGTGAAAGTGGCCGCAGCTTACTTTCCCTGGAGGAGTGAAATCAAGTGCCCCAGTTCTTGCTGTTTGAGGGAACTGTGTTCACTTCATCAGACTCTGGGAGGGAGGCTGGGCACGCGGTTGCTGTCCGTCGTGGGAGAGCTGCCCCTCCCTGCCTGTCCTCCCGGGCCCTGCGGGCACTGGCTTCTGTCTGAAGAAACGTGCTCAGGTCTCCATGCAGAGTAGGGGTTGGAATAAATCGATTCCTGCTAGTCAGCTCCAGTGGGGAAGGGAATAAATAAGGGCCAGATTCTGAGCGGGAAAAAGAAAAATCTAAAGAAGACGCAACTTTCCGTGCAGAGGACGTCGGCGGTCGGGCTGGCGTGGCCGGTGGTCGCTCAGGCGGTCGAGCTGGCGTGACCGATGGTCGCTTGCATCACGAGAGGCCTCTCAGAGCCCGTGCATCCCCAAGAACGGCGGCGTCCGCGGCCAGGCGTGGCAGTTCCATTCCCTCTTGCCGGTGGCGTCCTGTGGTTTTCTTCGGTGGATCCCAGGAATTCTCTCGCCTGGATCTGACGGTGGACGTGTCAGACGGACGGATCCTTTCAGCGTTGGGTGTCCTCAGGAGCTGCTTCTGCGGGTGAGGGCACGGCTCAGGGTGACACGGCTCCTGCAGCTGCCGATCCACGCCTCTGAAACTCCACAAACTCAGCACACGCTCGGCCTCCGGTGCCGTGGGAGGCGGCGCGGCCACACGCGGTTCCAGAGGGGCCCGTTCTGTCTTCAGGAGGGCACGAGTCCTCACCGCTGCCTGGGCTGCCTGGCGGGACGCACGGTACCCGTCTGGGGTGCGTTCCCCATGAATAACCCTCGCTTGCTTTTCCTGTGTGAGAGCACACGCACGGGCCTGTGTTACCAAGGCAGTGGAAATTGGTCTAATGAACTCTTCATACTTGGCCGGAGGCCTCCAGAACACAGCGGTGGGGTTTGTGGCCCCATTAGTTAGAGACCAGGCAGCCTTCCCCTGGGTTCTCTGCCCTCTGTGACAGCTGCTCCTGGGGACAGATACTTTCACATCCTGCCTCGCAGGAAGTCGGGACGCGCTCTCGGTGCTCCCTGCAGGTGCATGGAGTCGGGACTGCCCGTCGAAGGCTTGGTGCGCGGGCCCCGCAGGTGGCGTTCGATGTTGGGCAAACACACCCAGGAGCTCCTCCGTCACACTCTTGGACCTGCCAGCGGCCGGTGACATCGGCGCCAGGGCCAACCTCAGACAGCACCGTTTTGCGTTCTGTCCTTCAGACACCTGCTGAAATACGCACCTCCTTGGATTTCTGTGGTCAGACAAAGTTGTTTCACCAACATGAACGGACTAGGCCGCGCCACTTCTGTTTCCATAACTCGGTCGGCCTCAGTGATGGCTTTGCTGCTTGAAATGCACGTCATTCTTGGAAAGGCTGGTCTAGAGGTTACCTTTTAGCTCTTAGATCTAGAGTGCCTGTGTTCTCCCAGGTGGTGTTGCAACCCATGACTTTCCTAGGGTGGCACACGATTAATTGCAAATTATTTCTTCTTCCGGCTCCCTTAAGTGGGAGAAAGAGCAGGGTGGTTGAACCGAAGTTTAAGTGGTAATTGGATATCAGATGGGCCTGTATCTGCTTCTCCTCTGCAGGCAATAGAATCCTCTTCCTCTCGCCAGAGGAAAGTGGAACTCCCCTACCTTTTGTCATAATGGACACACTCAGGCAGTGAGGAGTCGTAGTTCCGTCGGAACACAAACGCTGGCCAGTCCCAAGAGCTGCTCGAGTATGACCCACCATTGAGCCTCCATTAAGTTGCGTGGAGCAATGGGCAGAGCGTCGCAGGCCCGTCCCAGACAACACAGATGCTCCCCCGAAAGTATCTGGGAAAAGGTTTACTGGAGCATTTCTGTCCACCACCGCTCACCTTCAACTGGATACTGAGTTGTGAAAAGTTATATAAAGCGGACAGTTTTTCTTTGTCCTCAAGGAATATATATTCCTCAGATAATGAATGTGAGCAAATGAGGCAGAAGTGCTTCATGAAAGCTCAGCTGTTCCCTGTGTGTGTGATTTAAGAGGCACTTGTGGAGCTGGTTTGGAGCTTGGCGAACAAGGCGTGCCTAGGAGGCTTTGTGAATGCAGGTGACCGAAATGCCTCCGATCGTTCATTTCTGTCGGGAACATTGGCTGTTTTGTCGCTGATCAGTTGGTCTGAGCCTTAAGGTATAGAGCAAAGTTTTGCCATGTCCTGGCGTGGCCCCGTTCGTTAGAGACCCGGCAGCTATCCCCTGGGTTCCCTGCACTCTGACGGCTGCTCCTGGCGACAGCTGCAGGTTCACAGCCTGCCTCGCCCGGCAGAGGGGCATGGGGCACCCTGCTTGTCAGAAGGGTGGTTTGCTGTCCTCTCTGTGCTGGCTTCATTCTCGGGGCTGTGTGGAAGCTTGAGAGGTGATGTGAAGAACTTCAAAGGTCAGCACTTTACCAAGGGAACAAACCACACCAGAAAAGCGACAGAAGCACGGCAGACGGGGCCCCGCGTGATTATTTTCCGAGAAGGAGACGTAAAAACTTGGTCAAATTTATTATTTTTCTTTCTATTGCTGCTTTTTAAATGTGATATTTCAGTATGAAAACATGAAAAAAAGCCAATCAAATATCAAGAGCCTCTATCTTTTTCCTTTTAAAGGCAAGTTTCTTTCTTGACATTTTTTTCCTGTTCTACTATTCTACCACATTTCATACCAAAAACCTCACCCACACACTTTCTCTAATTTTGTATCCTTTCTCCTGTTTCTCTCTGTTGTTAATTTTAGCTGGCATGGAATGATTTGAGCTTTGATTTTTATCTATTGGGAACTTTTTAAAAAAATCAAGACAAATTAGCAGAGGAACTAGGAGATAAATCTGACGTTGTATCCAGTTGGGTCAGATAAGAACTGGAAGAGGGTGGGCTGAGATGTGTTAGAGACACGATTTCATCGGCCGGCTGCCAGGGCAGGTTGTAGTAATTAGGGAGGGTGGTAATTTCTCCGGCCCTCGTTAGATCCAGTGTCTTGTTTGTGTTTTCTCATTACACACACATTGGCTCTATGAGGCCAGTGCCATCGTTACTTCCATTCTACCGCCAAGAAAACTGAGGCTCGGGGGCTTTAAGTACCTGCCTACGTCACACACAACCTAGAATGGGGTGTACCCAGTGTGGGCAGAGCCCAGACTCTTGTCCTCTGGCCCCTTTGTATAAGGCTCTTGTTTGAGCGTGTTTGAAACAGCGTGGGGCTGGGCACTGCCTGTGCAGCAAACTCCCAGCCACGATGTCCCGCATGGGGCGCCCCCAGGCCAGCAGCCACTTGTGTGTGGCGCCCAGATGCAGGACAGAGGACATAGATTGAAAAGGTGACCCGCCTGAGGCTTAGCTAGAATTCTGTGCCATACAACCAGCATTTATTGGGTACCTGCTGTATTCTAGTCCCCATGGTCAGCACCGAGGATAATCAGGAAGCTATGTCCAGAAACACCTGCAGAGGCAGACGAGACACGAGGATCTGGGCTCCGTGGCGACAGGAGCTTGGTTTGTTTTGCTCACTGCTGTCTCCCCAGCTCCTAAAATAGTGCCTGCCAGAGTAATGACCCCACAAATAGCTGCTGAAATACTGAATGAAGAGATGCAGCTTTGGTGGCGTCCTGCAGGCCAGAGAGCAGGGAAGACGGTGGCCGGCACAGGTGTCCCAGGGAAGCCTGCTGTGAGCTGACAGCAAGGAGTGGCTTGGCAAGGGGGACGAAAATTGTTTCGTACAAACAGCTTGTCGGTTCATATTCTTTTCTACTCCCACCAAAGAATGAGACAGCTCCCCCTCCCTTCCTGCCTACACTTGTTAGCCTATGGTCTGACCCCCTTCTTGTCCGCCTGTCATGCCCATTTTAAGCTGATTTTATCTGAAGAAAGCTGGAGTGGGGGAGATCCCTGGGTGTGGAGCGTTGCAGAGGCCGGCCCCTGCCCGCCAGCCCCCTGCCCCTCAGTCTGAGCCCTCACACCAGGCCACAGTGGGAACCTCTACGGGGTGGGGCTGGGTTGGGGGGCATTTCTTCTGCTTGGCTGGTAGCCACAGTGGGGGTGTCCGTGATATGCTCAGACCAGGCTGGGTGCCGTCTGAATGCACGTCCGCCCAGGCATCATCTGCTCCTGGGCCAAGCCCTGACCCTTTCCCGTGCCCTTGTGCATGTAGGTGCTGCAGGAATGACCTGGTTCGGGCCCTGGAAGGTGGAGGTCTTACCAGCATTCCCTGATTCCTTAGCGAGCGGCTGGTGCAGGTGTGCACGGCTGTCTTCCTAGCACTGCAGGCTCTCCCTCCTGAGCCAGTGTCTCCTGTGGCCGCTGCGCATGGACGGTGGAACTGGAAACTCGGGCCAGGATCCAGACACCTGGTTCCAGCTGTGGCTTGCATTCCTCCCACACTCACCTTCAACCTGTCCCCTCTCCCGGAGCCTCCGGATCGCCTCCTCCACAAAGCACAGGGGTCGGATATGTGACTCCCTGTGGCTTCCTCTGCTGCCAGATCGTATGAGTTGATAATTACAGACTTACGAATGCATTAAGGACAGTTAGCCTGTTTGTTTAGTTTGGGGGGAGCTCACTCCAACTTGGTTTGAGTAGAGCCTCAGGATTTATCAAGCATCAGGTTTGTCAAGGTGACTTTTTAAAGAATGTTCTAATATAATTACCGCTTTTCCTGTTTGCAGCCTGTGTGTGTCTTTGAGTCAGATGTTTTGGATTTTGTACTTGCTTTCTGAATTGGTGGCCTACAGCAAGGCACTACGCTACCCTGAACTACGTTCCCTGAACAAGTACCCAGAGCCCACTGAGCTGCCCGGGGTGAGGGTGGCTTGGAGGTTGTGTTACAAAAGCTGCACGTTATTTTGCACCCCCACATCACAGAGATGAAAAGTAGCGTGAAAAATTCATCGCATTCCAACTCAGTCTTCCCTGGCTATAGGCAGCCCGTTTCTCTGACTTGCTCTCAGATTTGCATTTCTGTGTAAATTTTCCGTGCTTTTGCACTATGTCCCTTTCTTTTGTTTCTCTTTAGTTTTTTTTTTTTTTAAGAGACAGGGTCTTGCTATGTTGCCCCAGCTGGAGTGCAGTGACGCAATCACAGCTCACTACAGCTTTGAACTCCCAGGCTCAAGCGATCCTCGTGCCTCAGCCTCCCCAGTATAGGTGTGCACAGCCATGCCCAGCTAATGTTTATATTTTTAGTAGAGACGGGGACTTTCTGTGTTGGCTAGGTGGGTCTCAAACACCTGGGCTCAAGCAATCCTCCTGCCACAGCCTCCCAAAGCACGGGGGTTACAGGCGTGAGGCACTGTGCCTGCCCACGCTGTCCTTTTTATGCCCATCTGCCCTCTCTCCCTTGGCCAGAGACATGGCCACAGGGGACTTTTTGGAATGGGAGGGAACTCCAGTTTCACCTCCTCATTTTGTATAAAAGAGGAAATGGGAAGGGAGTCACCAAGGGCACCAGAAGCGGGTGGGTCCCCACCTGGGGCTCTCTGCCCACAGCTGACTGCCTGGAGATGGGGTGTTTTGTTTGTAGCACCTGCTTTTCTTTCCTGTTAGGAGATCTTGAGACTGACTGGCCGTTGCCACAGTCTGCGCTATCCATGAGCTCTGAGGCACTCACATGGAGACGTGTGACACCTCCCTTGGAGGGACACCTGGTGCCAGCTCAAGTCGGAAATAGCTTCTCAAGTGTCTTTTTCCCACTTTTTCTCTCATCTGTCTCATGACAAGCCCTTTGCCTCTTTGATCCTAAGTGAACATCGGGTGGGATGATGCATAGGTGAGCTGTGCAGTGCAGCTCTCAAACACAGTCATTTTTATTTTTTTTTTAATTTTGCAACAGAGCCCCAGTTTGCCAAGGTTTAGAATGACCTTGTTGTTTTGCAGTGTTCCTTTCTACTTGGAACTTCTCTGGTGGGTAGAGTGGCCAGGGATCGGCGTCCGCAGGCCGGCGCTCAGCCCCGAGCGTCTGTGGGGCCTGAAGCGGTCGCGGCGGCTGTGGGGCTGTCACCTAGGTAACCGACATTCCGCCAGCGAAACAGTCTGTCCACAGCAGGAGGAAATAAAAAATGAAACTGCAGCGTCAATTCTTCATGCACTACGGTATTTTGAATGCGATTTGATTTTGGAAAAAAGGCTGTTTGACTTCTCCGTTGGATTTTGGCCTCTGTGCCCGTGGGTGACCCTCACATTTCCTGGACGTGTCTGTTTTTACAGTTACAGTGACTTTTAACGAAAGGTGTAATGCGGACACAGCTCAGTTCTTACTCCTGAATGACTCTGAGGAGGACTGCGTTTCCTATAAGTTTTTGTGAATAGCTGGTAAGGCCGACATGCCCTGTAACTTGCTTGGTTAGTTACTTGGTTTGTGAGTGTTGGTGTTTTTAAAACGTCCCTTCCTGCGGGGGTATTTTTCCATTTGACGTGCTCTATTTCCTTAGTAACTGTTGCTCTGTTATGGGAGGGACTTAATGACATTTTTCAAGTGCAATATTGAATTAATTTATTTCCTGGTTAGTTCTGCCCATCTTCCCAGTATAAATAGAACCTCCGCGTGTGTGTGTGTGTGTGTGTGTGTGTGTGTGTGTGTGTAGAATGAAGGCCATGTGCTTGCTGCCTTGGGGGGGCTCTTGACTGTGACCTTACATCTGGGTAAGTTACCTCTTCCTGTATTCCCCCCTCTCCTCCTCTCTTGATTTAAGCCACTTGGGGTTAGGGAGCTTCCCGGGCCTCAGGAGTAGCGTGGGAAGCAGTGGCTTCGGGGCGAGAGGCCCAGGGTCAGTCCTGCTCTCCTGCTGCCAGTGTTGGGCGCAGTTCTTGAGCCTCCGTGGGGCAATGCTTGCTCTCTCTCTCCCTCTCTGTAGCCTGGGGGCACTTAAGTCAAAATGACCTCTGAAGGCCTTTGCTGGATAGGACTTTGTGGGAAGTGTCAGTGCAGCGGGATCACCGCTAATAATCATCATCTCGACTCTTCTAGTGGGGTGGTGGGAAAACCAGCCCGGAGGGTCCCAGCCAAGCAGGCTGAGGAGCAGCACCTCCACCTGAGAAATGCCCCTTGCCAGATGCGGCTGGGGCTGGGTTAACCGTGTAGGTGTTTGCTGAGCCTTCTCTGTGCTGGGTACAGTCCTTGGGGACGCTTCACATAAGTGCCTTCCTTCACTCCTGTGTTCGCTCAGGAAACACGTACTTACCGGGCACCTGCTGGGTGCGGAGGGGAACGGGAGGATCTGTTGGCCACTGCCTTTGCTCTCACAGCACTTGTGGGGGAGACGGGCAGGCGTGGTGCAATCAGGACCCCCGCGTGGAGTTGCAACTGCAGATGTGTCGGGAAGCCGAGCAGGTGTTGCGGGCTGTGCAGCGGGGTCCACACGTAGACTGGGGGCCCATCGAAGAGGCATCTCCAAGGAGGGTTGTTTGGGCTGAGGCTGAAAGGCTGAGTGGCAGCTCATGAGCAGGAGGCTCGTGAGAGCAGAAGATTGGAGGGATGGCCGGCCTCAGCGTGTGTCCAGCTCCTCCAGCTTTCACACTTCCACGTGTTGGCTCCACAGATGCCCAGCGTGGCCGTGCCGATTGCTGGTTGGTTTCTAAACTAAAAGCACACGTCTTGTCCAGAAACAGGTCCTGCAGGCTTCTGCCGACTGTGCTGGCCCTCGGAGTTTTCTCTGGGTCCGGATTACCCACCCTGCCCTGCCTCTTGGTCACTTGACACACACACTGAGTGCCGCTGGGTTCTGGTCCCTTCTGGGTGGCCACAGTCTTTCACGGAGCAGAACGAAGCCTGCAGCTCTACTGCGTGCTCCTAGAAAGGGTAGCTCATCTTTGTTGCTAGCGGTGAGGAAGAAGACGTTTTACAGCATTTATAATTGCATTTTACCTTGAAAATTGCATTGGGGGAGACTCAGAGCGTACATAGGAATAGGCACGTTATCCATTGATGAGGTAACACAGCTGTGTCCGTCCTGCTTTTGTTGGGAACCGCAGACATCATTGTCCTAAAAACCCTGGCCATGGCCACACTTAGACCTCATGGGAACTATTACACACCCGTGTCCAACCTCTCTTTTAGAAGATGTAAAGTTAAGGGCTGGTGGGGGCGATTAAGCCAGCATAAGAAAACTGGGAAGTTGGTTGTTTCTTCTGTTTTGATCCACATTGGCTTCAGTCTTTCCCATAGCCTTTTGACATGTGGGATGTATGATAACTCCATTTTTCTAATTAATTTTTTTGACAAATAATAATTACATATATGTGGGGTACAATGTAATGTTTTGCTATATGTACGCATGGTAGAAATATTCAAATCAAATGAATTAATATATTTATCGCCTCACCAACTTACATTTTTTGTGGTAAGAATGTTAAAAATGTATTATTTTAGCAATTTTTAGATATGTGATACTTTTTTATTAACTGTGGTCACCATGCAATGCAGTCTGTCACTAAAACGTATTCCTCCAGTCCATCTGAAACTTTGCTGTGTCTGATCAACGCTGCCCTTTTCCCCATCCCTCTTCCCCCTGCCTCCAGTAATCTCCTTTCTACCCTCCTTTTGTGAGATTGACTCTTTCAGATTCCACATGTAAGTGAGATCGTGTAGTATTTGTCTTTCACTTCCTGGCTTATTTCATTCGGCACGATGTCCTCCAGCTTCATCCATGTGGTTGCAAATGGCAGAGTCTTGTTCTTTTTGAAGGCTGTGTAGTACTCCCTTCCGTACGTGTACCGCAGGGTCTGTATTCGTTCATCCCCTGAAGGACACTTAGGTTGCTTCCGTATCTTGGTTATTGTGAATAGTGCTGAAATGAACGTGGGGGTGTAGATATATTTTTGACGTACCTATTTCAATGCCTTGGATGTATACCCAGCAGTGGGATTGCTGGATCACATGGTGATTCTATTTTCAGTCTTTTGAGGAACCTCCCTACTGTTTTCCGAAATGGCTGTACCCATCTCCATTTCCACCAACAGCGTACCTGGGTTCCCTTTCCTCCACATCCTTGCCAATACTTCTCATCTGTTGTCTTTGAGAATGGCCGTGCTAGTGGGTGTGAGGTGATGTCTCACCGCGGCTTTAATTTGCACTTCCCTGATGCTTAGAGATGTTGAGCCTTTTTTTCATACATCTGTCAGCCATTTGTATATCTTCTTTTGAGAAACGTCTTTTCAGGTAACTCCCCATTTTAAAAATTGGCTTATTTGTTTTCTTGCTGCTGAGTTGTTTGAGTTCCTTATATACTTTGGATATTAGGCCCTTATCAGAAGTATGGTTTGCAAATATTTTCTCCCAATCTATCGGTTCTCTCTTCATTCTGTTGATTATTTCCTTATGATAACCTGATTTTTAAAAAGTGAGGTAGCATAACTTCTGCAATGAAGCAAAGAGACAAAAATCCCACAATAAAACAACAGCAAAGACCTCCCTACAGTTTGGTTTTCTCTCTGAGTTTAGAGAATGAGAACAAACAAAGTCTAGCATATTTGCATACCAAGAGCATCATAGAAAAGGGCAGAGAAAAATCAAAGCTTTAGGGCAGGTGGGCTTTTGTCTGTATCTGGCAGGATAAATTCCATTTCCCAAAGTTCATGATGCTGGTGCAACTAGTTTTCTTCTGAAGTTCCTGTAGGACCTGCGTGTTGGCCGTTTTTAGATGGAATGTTAGAATTCAGAGAAAAAATGTTTTCTCATATTTTCAAGTACTTCAAAGCCACCATTTATGCAAATAATTTATTTTTTAATTAAAATGTTACCTGTTCTTTAAACTTGAGGACTCCTACTGGGCCATACCTTATTAACCGAGGATGTTACTATAGATACATGAAGGTAATAGAATTGGATATCTTAGTATCTTAAAGTACTTCATTAATTTTTAATGTACTCCTTATAATTAGTACGTATCAGTGATGTGTTACTTCACTACCGTCTGTTTATAGCAACATGTGGGTAACAGAGGACTCCTTTCTGTTCTGTGCTCTGTGCTCTTAAATTCTTTTTCTTTAGTTCGATGGTGAAAAAGAAGAATGAGATTACGTTTTCTAAAAATCGGTTATAAATTGATTAGGATGAAGTGATAACAGAAAAGAGGTTTCTTTTCCTAAATATTGGAGATGGATATTCAGGATTCTGTTTTAAAAGTCTGATCCTTTGGGCTTCTGACATTCTTGTTGTTAATATTGCTTTATGTTTAATGGAACATTAAAATATCTGAAAAACGTTTTGTAAAATGCTTTTTTATTCTATTATTATTAATTTTTTTTTTTTTTTTTTTTTTTTGAGACAGAGTTTTGTTCTTGTTGCCTGGGCTGGAGTGCAATGGTGCGATCTTGGCTCACCGCAACCCCTGCCTCCCAGGTTCAAGTGATTCTCCTGCCTCAGTCTCCTGAGTAGCTGGGATTACAGGCATACACCACCACACCCGGCTATTTTTTTTTGTATTTTCAGTAGAGACGGGGTTTATCCATGTTGGTCAGGCTGATCTCGAACTCCTGACCTCAGGTGATCCTCCCTCCTAGGCCTCCCAACGTGCTGAGATTTTACAGGCAAAATGCTTTTATTATTATGTAACATATGGAGCAGTTTATAGACTAAATTTGCTTTTCTTTTCCATCCTCACTAAAAAGATAGTGCGGGCATTTGTTTTCCTCTTACGAATCCATTTTTAGACCAGGCATGGTGGCTCATGCCTGTAATCCTAGCACTTTGGGAAGCCAAGAGCTTTGGGAGGATTGCTTGAGGCCAGGAGTTTGAGGCCAGCCTGGGCGGCTTAGTGAGACCCTGCCGTTCATTCATAGATAGATAGATAGATAGAGAGATAGATAGATAGATAGAATCGCTTTTAAAAACTGCTCCTTGCAAGTCCTGCGTTTTCTTCCTGGAGTGCTGACCACAGTGGCCATGCACCGCAGACCCCAGTCTAAGGCCTCGGGAACCAGCTTGAGAAGTGAGTTTCTTCCCCAGGGTGTCTGTGAGGGCAGAATGGCCCGGGAGGGACATTTGAACCTTGGGAGGAGCATAGCTGTGGCCTTGGGGGCAGATGGAGCTCCTCCCACCCTGGCAGCCCCTGCAGGAGCCCGCGTGCCCACAGTGGGGTCCTGGAGGCAGCTGCCTGGCTTTTCCTGTCCGGCCTCTATAGGCCGTTAATTGTAATGCTTCTGCCGGTCGTCAGGAAAGTGACCTGTTGCTTTTCAGTTTCAGAGGCGGAGCACAGCGAGCCGAGGCTGGGATCAGGAGCACCTGCGTGCAGGTGCGACCCTGCAGGATGCTGGCAGCGGCGCGGCCCGGGGCGCCCGTGCTCTGAGGGCCTGAGGGCCAGCCCCTCCACCTGCGCCATGGCCTCCGCGCCCTGGCTGGACGGCTGACAGGAGCGGGGACTGCCGCCGCCCAGGTGCCACACCCGGGTACCGCTCGCCCGCGCGGAGCTGGGCAGGTGGGCCGCGGATGCTCCCAGAGGCCGGCCCAGCAGAGTGATGGACTCGGACAGGCTAAAATGGAAGTGACCTGAGCCTCGCCCGGCGGCTTCCTCGACGGGACAGCGCAAGAGTTGGAGCACAGGCTTGTCTGGGGAGCAGTATGCCGGAAGCTGGTTTTCAGGCCACAAATGCTTTCACAGGTGAGCGTGCTGCAGGTAATCCGAGGCTTTACCTCCACTCCTGGCAGGCAGTCAACTCCCAAACCACTGCATGCAGCAAACCTAGCTTTGCAGTCAGGAGCTGAAGGCCAGCGCAGTCCAGGGCATGCAGTGAACCTAGCTTTGCAGTCAGGAGCAGGAGCTGAAGGCAAGCGCAGTCCAGGGCTCAGGCGCCTGTGGTGACTGATTTTGACAAAATAATAATGTGTTTTCCTTCACTCTCTCAATAGCAGTTTGAAAAAGCGTTTGACACTTTTTGCTTCTGTTTTTGTTGAATGATAGTCTACACACAATATCCTGCAGTGTTCGCAGCGTCTTCCAAGTCTCTATTCTCTAAGGAAATGTGTCGCTTGCTGAGCGAGGGTAGGGGAAGTGTGGTTTCTTTACAGAACCGGGAAGATTCTCCGAGGGAAAAGATTAATTGCTGATGTGTGCTTGATCCCTCCCCATCTTTAATTTCTCAGATTTATTTGTGTGCTTGGGACAGCTGGGCAGAACTCGTCTTGCAGTGAGCGGGGAGAAGTGGGACACCCCAGTTTGCAGGGAACCACACAGTCTGGCTGGCACCCAGAGCCCTCACCCAAGACACAGGGGATTTTGAATTCAGATCCTAGCTCTTTTGTCTGATTCACATAACATCCCAGGAAGCCACTTAATCCTCTGGGCCTCTGGCTCCTTGTAGACAGACTGGGCTCTGTGACATTGAGGAACCTCATGAAATCCAGGGAGAACGTGTTTACATAAAAGAGGTTTTGGGGGATTTGCTTTTTATTTTAAAGAAAAGTGGTAGAAATAGTCACAAGAAGTGACCCTATTCTCTGGTTCCACGAGTCCCAGAAGTTTGCAGCTTTTCAGATTTTGTGGAGGGAGCAGGTCAGGCTGTTGGGACGCCTGGAGAGAGGGGCAGGGGCTCGGGCTTGACTGGCACGGGCCTTCTCCTTGGATTAGACGTCAGCTCCTAGACAGCCTCGCACTCCTCCACGCTCCCTGTGGCTTCAGTGTGAAGAGATGGAGCGCCACTGTGGTGCTGCTCCAAGGAAGAATGAGGGGACGGTTCTTCCCAGCCTTGGCCGCGTCCGTGCGCACCTGCAGGCGACCTCCTGAGGCAGCTTCCACCACGTCTGTGACGTGGGGTCTCAGTGACACTGCCTCCCCCGAGGTGTGAGAGGCGAGTCGGGCCCGTGCTGGTGAGCTTGGCAGCTGTGTAGATGCCTCCCTCCGGATTGTGAGGGGCTGGTTGCCCTCTGGCCCACGTGGATGAGCTCCGCAGCTGTGTAGACGAAGGGTTGGGGGAGCACGTGCAAAACCAAGCTCTCTGGAACCATCTTCGTACCTGCAGCCCAGCTGTCTGGAAACCCTGCCCCTCCTCACCCTTACCGTGTGTGCTCCAGCTGTTTCCGTCTCAGGAGCAGCTCCCTCGTGGACACCCTCCGCTCCAGGCGGGGGTGGGCAGCAGAAGCAACTGAGAAGTGGCTGGATGTGAGCTCAGCCTCCTTGTCCCTTGTCCCTACACCCCAGGCTGGGGAGGAGCGGCACCTAGGAGTGGACGTAAGGAATCTCTTCAGAGTAGTTCTGGGAGGAAGAGGGAACAAGAAAAGAAAAGGAAGTGAGCGTGGGACAAAAAGAGCCGGAGGAAGAGCGGTGCACTCTTTTAGGAAGCTGCCCTGTCCATGGACCTGACTGCAGGGTGGAGGCTGCAGGGTGGCCCACAGAGGCCAGGGTTCTGGGGCCGTCTCCTCACCCTGCTGCACCTGATGCTGGTCCACGTGGCTTCCACTGACACAGCCACGCCATCCTCACACTCTGGGGTGCTGGGGGTTCCTCTGCCCCAAGGGAAAGGGAAAGGCCTCACTGAGCCTGTGTTTGGAATCCTCAGAATCCCGGGGTTCTGCCTGGAGGATTCTTGCAGGTAGCACAGCACCTCTCACATGTGAAGCCAAGGTGTACGGCAGCTGTTAGCCCTGGGGCCTGCGTCAGCCCTTCCTCCCCTCTCGCTCACAGCCACCCACTTGTCGCTCCTCCCCAGCTCCCGTTTTTGTTTCATTTGTAATTTATGAATAGTAGTTGTCTGTATTGGCAGGTTCCAGTAAGACGTTTGGATACATGTATGTGTTGTGCAGTGAACATGTCAGGCTAATCGGCCGTGCTCATCGCTGCACATTCTATCATTTCTTTGTGCTGAGCATACTTTGGCTCCTGTCTTTCAGCTCACATTTGTGAGTTTCCCAAGAATTCATTTCCGTACTTTGGCCTCTTCCCCGCAATGTCAGCCTGGCTGAGTAACAGGTGTGCCGGCGGCAGTGGTGGGGTGTACGCCACAGCCGCCGTTTTGGAGCCGCAGTGTGCTGGGCACCGTGCTCCCGCTGTGTGTCCTTTGCCAGGCGTCACAGCAACTCTGAGGCCGGCGCCGTCATGCTGGCCTTGCTCCCCGCGGGGCACGCTCGGTGCATGCAGGAACTGGCTGGTGCCGGTGGCCTCTCCAGATTGTCTCACGCTGTGTGGCCTCAGGTACACACGGGGTTCCCTGGGGAGCTTCTCCACCCCCTGGGTATCACCCTCAGAGACTGAGATTTATTGGGTCTTGGCATCACCTAGACCTGCTAAATCAGGACTCTCATCCCCACAAGATCCCAGGTGCCTGGCTCACTTTAAAGTCTGGGAAGCACTGGGAGCCGGCACCCAGCAGAGCAGTGTTCAGAGAGATGCCAGGGTGCTCGAGGGGGTCATGTCTCAAAAAGAAATCACCTGACTTGCGCCGTTCCTTCAGCGGGGGGATCCAAATAATGGGTCTACCTGTTCTCAGGAGACCATCGCGTGCTGAATAGCGTTCACACTGTGGGGTGCGCCGGCACCTGCAGGGCAGCAGTTGTAGCTTCCCCATCTCTCTCTAGGAAGTAACCAGCAGTGAGATGAGGAGATGTGAGTGCCTGGCCTTCTCTGGAGCTGGGTCCCTGGAGACTTGGCTCCTCATTTTTATTCTTGGTCTCCCTGCCCCTCTGTCTGCCCACATAGTTTGTAAGAGTCCCTGTGGTGCAGGATGAAGGGCTGACACGCTCTGCCTGCCCAGGCAGCTGGGTGAAGGTGGAGCTTTAGAGGGAGGTGAGCAGGAGCCCGGTGCCCAGCCCACTGCCTTAGTTGGGTTGCTGTTTTTAAAATTTTGGATTTTGCTGATTCTCTGGGCTAATGGAAAGGAGTCTCCCCTTAGATCAGGCATCGAGGCATCTTCCCTAGGCTTTAAATCATGTGTTAGGGCCAGGCAAGTGTCCCTGGGCGGTTAACCGTACGTCCACTGAAAGAAATTTGTCACTTTACGTTCCAGTTCTCTTGGAGGGTGGAGGCTCAGAATTCCTCTTTAAGAGGGTTTTGGGCGGCGCTCCGGCTGTGGGGGAGGACTGGGAGACCTGCCGGGGAGCTGCGTTTGTTTGGAGCGTGTGAAATTACCATGAGGGTGGTAGGAGTTTGGAGGGCCCCTGTCCGCATGCCAGGCCGGCAGTCCTGCGTGATGGAGTTCACGCACCTCGTGCCTCCTGGGTGAGTGTGGGTATACTCACATAGACGCATATTGCACATTTAACTTCTTAATTATGATCTTAGGTGAATGCTTGCATACAGGAATTGGGATACATTATTTTTAATTTTCTTAGCATATACAATTTAGAAATGATTTCAGTCCTTTAGATACTATTTTATATCAAAAATCAATTTTTTTCCTTTTACAAGTAACATCTGCTCATTGTAAGCAAACTTGGAAAGCTCAAGAGTCAAAAGAAGAAAAATAATTTCCTGCACACATCTTTGCCATGGGAATCTTTCTTCAGGCAACATTTTGGCTTACATCCTTCCAGTCTTTTCTTTTGCAAATTTCTTCCTACAGAACTGTGTTCATAATAGTATTTAATATAGTAACCTGATCTTTCCCTTTAACGTTACATTATGAGCATTTTTCTTATAAATACGATTTTAAATTGCTGCATAGTATTTTCATGTACATGTACTTGAATTTTAAAATTGTGTAGCTATTGTTGGATAGTCCTGTTTTTGACAGTTTTCACCCTTATGAATAACGCTTTGATGAACACCTTTGTGCATAAAAGCTCTTCTGTATATTTGATTATTTCCTTGGGATGAACTCCCCGAGGCAAAATTATTGGGTCCAAAGATGTGAATTCTGTTAAAGCTCATAATTTAATTTCCAGAAGAATTGGTTGATCCTAACTTTTGAGGCTACGCTGAAACTGGCTTCCTTCCATTGCCGGTCGCCTGTTCGCGGTGACCGTGCTCAGAACTGGGCGTGTCCCCCACGGTTCAGCCGTGCGTGGAGCAGCCCTCGTCTGCCTCACAGGGCGTCTGTGAAGCTCTTTGCAGCGTGCGGCTCTGAAGGCCGCCTGAGTGCCGTGTGTTGCACCCTCATGTTACACTTGAGCACGTAAAAACGCGGATGTCCAAAACTTACTGTTTTTGTTCTTCCAGGCCCTCGTTCTGCCTGGCTGTCATTCATTGAGGCAATGATATAGGTGAATGGCCTCTGGAAAGATACGACTCTGTCCGTCCTAAAAACAAACCCCCATTTCCTCTGAGCAGAGGGACGCAGGGACCCTTCCAGGCTGGGTCCGCCAGCCTCCATCCCAGGTGCCATCACGGTGCAGATTTCATCTGAGGTTTCTTGTGCTTTCAACGGACTTGGAGCGCATCCTGCCTGGTGTCACCGCACACGTCCTAAAGATGTTGCTGGCTTGAGGTTCTGCCCCTTCCCGGCCCATGGTGCCACACTTAGATACTGAAAAGTTTTTGCACAATTAATTTTCTTAGACTTTTTAAATTATTTCAGTGTTAGAGAAAAAACATTTAACCTCAATAACTAGGTAAGTGAACCAAATTCCCGTAGAATTTGTAGTGAATCTTTCCGGTGAAAGGAGAATCAGATCTAATTGTTAAATGAATTTAGGTTATTTCGCCTGTAAAGGAGGAGGAAGGTAGTTAGTAGTCTTTGTCTGTCTGAAAGTGCTATTTTGTGGATGTTGGTGACCAAGTTTTCTCAGCCACTAATGAGACTGGAGAAGAAGAATCACGTAAATGGGATAGTTGGAGCTGTTTACCCTGCGGGCTCCGAGTGGAGGATGTCGGTTTGCTGGGGGTGTGACTGGGCTGCTGGGTTCAGCAGCAGCTCCCAACGTGCCCTTCCCACCCCACAGACCCTCCGCGCGTTCCTCATCCCTCTCCTCTGCAAGGTTGCGCCTGTGGCTGACCCAGGCATGCCCTCAGCCCCCGCCTCCCAGAGCTGCCCAGAGAACGCTTGCTTTAGGACATACTGAGAGCTGTTCCTCCATGAAAGGAGTGGGAGTGAATTCATGGCCAAAGCTTGGAAGAAGCAACTTGAACCAGTTTCTTTCCTACAGAACTTTTCAGTCTTTAATGTGGGGCTGTGCAGTGTGGAGGTCCCAGGTGGGCAGACAGCGGGCAGTGTTCTCCCAGTGACAAGACCTGGAAGGCGTTTGAGAGGGAACAGCAGGCAAGGACAGCTTCTCATAGCGCGCACTCTGGAGAAGCCACAAATGTTTTGGGGGTCGCCTCCCACCATCTGCAGCTCCCGTGTGCCTGTCCCACCTGCGCAAGCGCAGTGGTCCCCGGCAGGCTGCTTCTGTTGGGCAAATATTGACGGAGCTCTTGCCAGGTGTATGTCAAGTGCTGCGAGGAAACAGTGTCATGAGACCGTCTCCCTGCCTCCGTTCTCTCCTCTGTCTCGTTCTGCCGGTGCTCGTTAGAGTGAGGTTTTAGTGATAAGTTTCCCTTGCCCCAGAACTTTCCAGGGCTGCTTCTTGCTTCATAACAAGAGTCCGGACTCCTTGTCCTGCAGTTCGAGGCCCCCCAGAGTTGCCTTCCTTCATTCTCGTGCTGTGACCAGAGTTCTGGACACAGTGACTGTGAGCCCACCTCTCAGTTGTTTGTGCAGCGTTTAATGGCGATGCTGTTGCTGATGCTTTCTCATCTCCTGCAGATTCTCTCCTTCCACCCCCTTGCTCTCCATCTTCAGGATCTGTCTTAGGTCCATGTAGTCTTTTGTGATGGGCACAGGAGAAGCCTAGACAGTCTTCCTGCTTGCATTTTAGTAGACGTAGAAATGATTGATAATGGCTTTTTGTAAAAATCTCAAATGCTTTTTCTCCAGGGAAGTTAAGTTTGTTGAGAGAGCCATTTGCACATACTGTGGTGTTTGTACTTGGTTTTTCCTTGATGCTGTTTAGCCTCGAATGTAGTCCTCAGTTATAAACCTCACCTTAATTAATAACGTTTCTGTGTGTAAATAACATGTAATTTATGTTGTTATTCGTACAAGCACCAAACTCTTCTCCATTTTCTTCCCAGTAAACCATTCTATACTGTTTCAGGATAATCAAATGTGATTATCTTCTTTTGTTTTAGAGGCATTGTGGTAGTCTCGTGTCTGAGATGTGTACTTGCCCATTTTAAATAAGGGTGAAAAATAATTTCAGTATTCCCTGAAACTATATTTATTTTAAGGTTACTTGAGTGTGTACAACACAAAGATAGTTATAAATATCTTTTTATAGCTCTTAAATAGCTAAAATATCAAAAGAAATTAAATATAAAAATTATGAAGTCAGAAGTGTTCCAATTAATATTTAATCTGACAGATGAGTTTGTTTGCTGAAACCTTTCATTTTCCAGCTCTTTTTATTTATGATGAGAGCATCCCATAGGGAGGCTCCGTGATGGTGGCTGCTCGTTGCTGGATGTTGGGCTGACAGCACAGCCTAGACCAGTTTGAATGCTGGCTCTGCTGTCAGTAACTATGAGCATCGTTTAAGATGAACCCCTGCCACTGAGTGTCCAGGATCAGAGCAACCTACGTGTCTCATTGGGTTCTTTGGAAAATGCTGGCTTTTGTCCGTTGTACATCTCGATGTTGTAGTTATCCCTAAAATGGAGCCACTTAGCTCTAGAGAAATCAAACGTGCAGAAAGCAGGTGGCTGCTTCCATACGTGGCCTCTCGTACTTTCTTGGGTCCTACCCTCCTTCTCTGTTAGTGTATGGATGTCTCTAGAGCCCTTTTTTTTTTTTTTTTTTTTTTTTTTGAGACGGAGTCTCACTCTGTCACCCAGGCTGGAGTGCAGTGACGCGATCTCAGCTCACTGCAAGCTCCGCCTCCCGGGTTCCCGCCATTCTCCTGCCTCAGCCTCCCGAGAAGCTGGGACTACAGGCGCCGCCACAACGCCCCACTAATTTTTTTGTATTTTTAGTAGAGACGGGATTTCACCATGTTAGCCAGGACGGTCTCGATCTCTTGACCTCGTAATCCGCCTGCCTCGACCTCCCAAAGTGCTGGGATTACAGGCGTGAGCCACCACACCCGGCCTAGAGTCCTTCATACTGGATTCTTCTGTGCTCTCTGTTGGAGGATGAGCTCAGAGGCTGGGAAAGGCATTGTTCCAGCAGGAGCAGCCAGCCCCAGTCACCCTCCAGTTCCTGCTCTGTGACATGGATGAATCAGCTGACCTCTCTGAAGTGCACTCTTCACCACACTGAGGTAGAGATAATGGCCAGTGAGTAGGTTCTGTATAGGGATTGAGTGAAATAACATCTGTGAAGTACCGAAACAGAGTCTGGCTTATAGTGGTGCTCAACAGATGTTCTTCTCCGTCTTCTTTCATCGTCTTCTTGAAGTTGACTATACAGAAAGGCCTCATAAAAATCAGGGGTTCATTTAGCAGATATTTAACAGTCGTCATGCCATACTTGTGTCTCAGGGGTGTACAGTCCAAGTGTCATCACGATCTGCACAGTTAACTCTGATGACATCCCGTGCAGGTGTGGAGGTGGGAGCTGGCGTGGGGATGGGGCTGGCAGGGTGTGAGCTGTTGTCACCGTGGGAGCTGTTGGGGGTGGGAGCTATTATGGGGGTCAGAACTGGCTGGCGTGGGGGTGGGGCTGGCAGGGTGGGAGCTGTTGTCCCCATCGGAGCTGTTGGGGGTGGGAGCTGTTGGGGGTGGGAGCTGTTGGGGGTGGGGATCTGCAGCACGTGGCTGTGGCTTCCCCTCTGGTTCCTTACATCCTGTCTGATAGGGCTTTTAGCTGAACCTGAGCCCTGCCGCCTGCCCATGCTGGGCTGATAATGGCCTCTCCTCCAGAGTCTCATGGAGTCGTCACAGGCCAAGGGTCTTCAAACTTGGCTCGAAGTCAAGTCCCGGGTCTCTGTTTTTTGGGATACTATGTTTAAATGGGGGAACCCAGAAATGGGATGCAAAAATAAACAAGTTTAACATCTGGGTGGTGGTTTATGGTTCCATTAAACATTTTTAACCAATAATGGTCCAATATGGGAGTATGGACTCTTTTTCCTCTCAGTTAACGATGGCATTTGTAGAATACTCCAGGGTGGTGTGAGAAAGACGTCTCCGAGTTCAGGATTTCCTAGGGGCAATGAAAGAATACAAAATACTAACACGGTGCCCTAGTTGGGCATCTAATTCTGTGCTCTGTTAGCACAGTCAGCCTTGTTGTCCTTTGTGTATGCTCAAGTCCGTGATATAAAATGATGGTGCATATACTTATAACACACGTAAGATTACTTATGAAACCACATACAATGTAAATGTTGTGTAAATACTTGTTATACTATTTTTTTAAAAAGTTGTATTTTTTACTTTTTAGACAGGGTCTTGCTGTGTCACCCAGGCTGGAGTGCAGTGGTGCCATCATAGCTCACTGCAGTCTCAACCTCCTGGGCTCGAGTGATCCTCCCTCCTTGGCCTCTTGAGTAGCTTGGACTGCAGGTGCCAACACGTCTGGCTAATCGTTTATTTTTTGTAGAGACGGGGTTTTGCCATGTTGCCTAGGCTGGTCTCAAACTCCTGGGCTCAAGCGATCCTCCTGCCTTGGCCTCCCAAAGTGCTAAGGTTACAGGTGTGAGCCACTGCGCCTGGCCTATTTTTTATTGTTTTATTGTTGTTTGTATTTTTACCTCAGTGTTTTCAGTCTGCAGTTAGTTGAATCCATAAATGCAGAACCTGTGGGTACAGAGGGCTGGATGCAGACACTGTGGGTACAGAGGGCTGGATGCAGAGACTGTGGGTGCAGAGGGCTGGATGCAGAGACTGTGGGTACAGAGGGCTGGATGCAGACACTGTGGGTACAGAGGGCTGGATGCAGACACTGTGGGTGCAGAGGGCTGGATGCAGAGACTGTGGGTGCAGAGGGCTGGATGCAGAGACTGTGGGTACAGAGGGCTGGATGCAGAGACTGTGGGTACAGAGGGCTGGATGCAGAGACTGTGGGTGCAGAGGGCTGGATGCAGAACCTGTGGGTACAGAGGGCTGGATGCAGAGACTGTGGGTGCAGAGGGCTGGATGCAGAGACTGTGGGTACAGAGGGCTGGATGCAGAGACTGTGGGTACAGAGGGCTGGATGCAGAGACTGTGGGTACAGAGGGCTGGATGCAGACACTGTGGGTGCAGAGGGCTGGATGCAGAGACTGTGGGTGCAGAGGGCTGGATGCAGAGACTGTGGGTACAGAGGGCTGGATGCAGAGACTGTGGGTGCAGAGGGCTGGATGCAGAGACTGTGGGTGCAGAGGGCTGGATGCAGAGACTGTGGGTGCAGAGGGCTGGATGCAGAGACTGTGGGTGCAGAGGGCTGGATGCAGAGACTGTGGGTGCAGAGGGCTGGATGCAGAGACTGTGGGTACAGAGGGCTGGATGCAGAGACTGTGGGTGCAGAGGGCTGGATGCAGAACCTGTGGGTGCAGAGGGCTGGATGCAGAGACTGTGGGTGCAGAGGGCTGGATGCAGAGACTGTGGGTACAGAGGGCTGGATGCAGAGACTGTGGGTACAGAGGGCTGGATGCAGAGACTGTGGGTACAGAGGGCTGGATGCAGACACTGTGGGTGCAGAGGGCTGGATGCAGAGACTGTGGGTGCAGAGGGCTGGATGCAGAGACTGTGGGTGCAGAGGGCTGGATGCAGAGACTGTGGGTGCAGAGGGCTGGATGCAGAGACTGTGGGTGCAGAGGGCTGGATGCAGAGACTGTGGGTGCAGAGGGCTGGATGCAGAGACTGTGGGTGCAGAGGGCTGGATGCAGACACTGTGGGTGCAGAGGGCTGGATGCAGACACTGTGGGTGCAGAGGGCTGGATGCAGAACCTGTGGGTACAGAGGGCTGGATGCAGACACTGTGGGTGCAGAGGGCTGGATGCAGAGACTGTGGGTGCAGAGGGCTGGATGCAGAGACTGTGGGTACAGAGGGCTGGATGCAGAGACTGTGGGTGCAGAGGGCTGGATGCAGAGACTGTGGGTACAGAGGGCTGGATGCAGAGACTGTGGGTGCAGAGGGCTGGATGCAGAGACTGTGGGTGCAGAGGGCTGGATGCAGAGACTGTGGGTGCAGAGGGCTGGATGCAGAGACTGTGGGTGCAGAGGGCTGGATGCAGAGACTGTGGGTGCAGAGGGCTGGATGCAGAACCTGTGGGTGCAGAGGGCTGGATGCAGAGACTGTGGGTACAGAGGGCTGGATGCAGACACTGTGGGTGCAGAGGGCTGGATGCAGAGACTGTGGGTGCAGAGGGCTGGATGCAGAGACTGTGGGTGCAGAGGGCTGGATGCAGAGACTGTGGGTGCAGAGGGCTGGATGCAGAGACTGTGGGTACAGAGGGCTGGATGCAGAGACTGTGGGTGCAGAGGGCTGGATGCAGAGACTGTGGGTGCAGAGGGCTGGATGCAGAGACTGTGGGTGCAGAGGGCTGGATGCAGAGACTGTGGGTGCAGAGGGCTGGATGCAGAGACTGTGGGTGCAGAGGGCTGGATGCAGAACCTGTGGGTACAGAGGGCTGGATGCAGAGACTGTGGGTGCAGAGGGCTGGATGCAGAGACTGTGGGTGCAGAGGGCTGGATGCAGAGACTGTGGGTGCAGAGGGCTGGATGCAGAACCTGTGGGTGCAGAGGGCTGGATGCAGAGACTGTGGGTGCAGAGGGCTGGATGCAGAGACTGTGGGTGCAGAGGGCTGGATGCAGAGACTGTGGGTGCAGAGGGCTGGATGCAGAACCTGTGGGTGCAGAGGGCTGGATGCAGAGACTGTGGGTGCAGAGGGCTGGATGCAGACACTGTGGGTGCAGAGGGCTGGATGCAGAGACTGTGGGTACAGAGGGCTGGATGCAGAGACTGTGGGTACAGAGGGCTGGATGCAGACACTGTGGGTGCAGAGGGCTGGATGCAGACACTGTGGGTGCAGAGGGCTGGATGCAGACACTGTGGGTGCAGAGGGCTGGATGCAGAGACTGTGGGTGCAGAGGGCTGGATGCAGAGACTGTGGGTACAGAGGGCTGGATGCAGACACTGTGGGTGCAGAGGGCTGGATGCAGAACCTGTGGGTACAGAGGGCTGGATGCAGAGACTGTGGGTGCAGAGGGCTGGATGCAGAGACTGTGGGTGCAGAGGGCTGGATGCAGAGACTGTGGGTGCAGAGGGCTGGATGCAGAACCTGTGGGTGCAGAGGGCTGGATGCAGAGACTGTGGGTGCAGAGGGCTGGATGCAGAGACTGTGGGTACAGAGGGCTGGATGCAGAGACTGTGGGTACAGAGGGCTGGATGCAGAACCTGTGGGTGCAGAGGGCTGGATGCGGACACTGTGGGTACAGAGGGGCTGACAGTGCAGCTGCAGAGACTGTACAGAAGAAAATACCTGTTACTAAATGTTTCTGGGTGCCGTATTGTACTTTAAAGAACCCATATTCCAGTTGCTAAGTAGACAACAGGCCCCCAGACTCCTTAAGGAGATGCGGGTGTGCCTGTTTCACATGGGGGTTCTGTCCTAGGCTTGCTAGGTCTGCCAGCCCTGAGGGAGAGACCAGCCCCAGCTGTTGATGGGTTTGCCTGACTTTATTTTTTTTTCTTTTTCTTTTTTTTTTTTTTTTTTTTTTTTTTGAGACCAAGTCTCGCTCTGTTGCCCAGGCTGGAGTGCAGTGGCGCGATCTCGGCTCACTGCAATCTCCATCTCCCGGGTTCACACCATTCTCCTGCCTCAGCCTCCCAAGTAGCTGGGTCTACAGGTGCCCACCACCACGCCCGGCTAATTTTTTGTATTTTTAGTAGAAATGGGGCTTCACCATGTTAGCCAGGATGGTCTTGATCTCCTGACCTCGTGATCCACCCACCTCGGCCTCCCAAGGTGACTTTTGTTTTTAATTTTTAAAAACTTTAATGCCCTTTTGCAGCAGTAGGGTCTTGCTGTATTTTCCAGGCTGGTTTTGTATTCCTGGCCTCAAGTGATCTTCCCGCTGTGGCCTCCCAAAGCACTGGGATTGTAGGCATGAGCCAGTGTGCCCTGCTGGGTTTGCCTGACTTCTTAGGGAAATCATCCTGAGATCAGTGTTTCCGAATCCCACCACCTGTTTCTTGTTATCTTGTCTGTAGGGCCCTAGAGTAGCAGTGTCCTTGGCACTCACTGAGAAAGCCGTGGGACTCAGCAGGCCCCGCCCCAGGACGACAAAGCACGGTGTCACCACGGCACAGCACTCCTCGCACGGGGAGTTGGGGAGAAAACCAGGCTGGTCTATCATCTACACTCATTTTTTTCTTTTGTGATAAAATTGCAGAAAATTCAGGGTGTTTTCCCTGCCCTTTTGGAAGGATGCTATCTTGATCTTGCGCACGCTGTTTCACAGAGCTGACATAAGGAGTGAAGATTAATTGTCTGCCACGGCAGGTGCTTTCGCATATGTGGCCGTGTGTGCTCCCTGAGACAGCCCCAGGAGGTGTGGGCGTGATCTGAGTTTGTGGCTCAGGATCTGCACAGGCCCGAGAGACCCTCCTCGAGGACGCACTGACCAGTGGGGGCCACCGTGTCAGGGTTGAGTGTGGGGCTGTCTCAGATCCTCCCACTGTGGCCGTTTCCTTCAAACTGAGTCGGGGCAGGAGGGGATGGAGGGAGAGAGGCCGGAGGCTGAAGCTCCAAACCGAATGCAGATACTAAGCCTTTGATAGGGTTGTCTGTGTTCTAAGTTGGAAAATACAAACTTTTGCATGTCTACCTTAGATAACCTCACTGGCATTTGTCATTCTGCTTTTGGAATGCTTAGGCGTGAAAGCAGAACGGTGTCACGGTGGTGATGCTTGCATAGCAGTGTGAGTGTGCAAACCTGAAAATGGGGAAAAATGGGACATTCTATGTTACGTACATTTTACCACAATGAACATAAACAATTTTGAAAAAAAGAAAATTGCATCAATACCATTCAGCTTGTCGGAAGAGCTCAGATTTGAGTGTGGGTCTTGATGGGAAGTAAAGGAGCAGAAAGATGGGTGGGAAAGTGGGAGTGGCTGTGGGTAGGGAATGAGGGTCTCAGTTTTGGCTTAAGGACAGGTTGAAGGAGATGGGCGGCCCCTGCCACTAACAGCTGATGTGTGGTGGACAGTGCTCTGTTGATGAGGGTTTGGTGCCCACAGGGAGGACAGGCAGTGTGCTGGTGTCCTCACAGCCTCTGACCATGAGCCTGGAAATGGGGATCCCTCTCTGCAGAAGCAGGCCCTGCCACAGGGCAGCCCACCTTCCCCCAGAGCAGCCCACCTTCCCCCGGGGCAGTGTAGCAACCGTCTACTGTTGCCTGGGACTCACTTCCCTGCGGAGCGTTGGTCCCAGTATCGCGTCCACTTGCATGGAGTATGCTCACGCACGGAGATGCAGCCACCCAGCGCTTCATCTTTGTAACGATGTTTGGGGCTGGGAGCCATGGCTCACACCTGTAATCCCAGCACTTTGGGCGGCCGAGGTAGGAGGATCGCTTGAGCCCAGGAGTTCTGGACCCGTCTGGGCAACATAGCAAGATGCCACCAGATGTGGTGGCGTGTGCCTATAGTCCTAGCTACTCGGGAGGCTGAGACACAAGGTTCACTTGAGCCTTGGAGTTTGAGGCTGCAGTGAGCTGTGATCACACCATTGTACTCCAGCCTGGGTGACAGAGTGAGACCCTGTCTCAAAAAAAAAAAAAAAAAAAAAAAAAGCTGCATGTATTTTTCCCTAGAGAGAAGAGGACAGTGATGTGTTTAGACACATGTACATGTTACTGGGCTCAAATCCTGGCTGTGCCACCTGTGTGGCAGCCTAACCTCCCTGTGCCTCAACTTCCTTATCTGTCATGTGAAAATGACAACAATAGGTACTTTAGAGGTGTGTTGGGGAAAATACATCCATTTATGCAGATAAAGCACTTGCAACCAAGCCAGACACGTGTGTAAACACACAGTAAATAGTTACTGTTATTTCAGGCACACGGCTGCTACTCAAAACATGACTTTATGGCAACAGGCTGTTGTTAGCTGTTGACTTGCTTTATTGACCAAACCTGGCCCCCAAATATTTGCTAACTCTGAGACCCCAGCTCGCTGTCTGCAGAGCCACGTGGGTGTCCTGTTTGCCAGTGGCATCTGAGGACATCCTTAGAAGAATAGCTCCTAAGGGTTTCCAGGGGCGGCAGCATTATCAGAATTCCCGCTGTAAACTCACGTGAACAGACACTCTTCTGTCAATAGTTCATTTCTAAACAACAACAGAACAAGCCTCAGATTCTTGTAGATGCCTTGCTAAGTTGAACTTACGTCCCCGCATGATGAATTGTTCTGAATGTATTCAGTGAAGATTGATTTCCACACAGTGAGACTCTTTATTATTTTGCTGCATTTTGTAACAAAGTGGAAATGGAATTTAAACAAACATGTTGGTAAGCAGTTTAGACTCCGTATCTTTCCCGTTACTCTTCCCTGTTGGTTGTTTGATGCAAACGTTTCTGGGTCCAGAGAGCCAGTCGGCGTGAGCTCTTACTGAATTTCATTGATTTTTTTTTTTTTTTTTTTTTTTTTGAGATGGAGTCTCACTGTCGCCCAGGCTGGAGTGCAGTGGCGTGATCTCCTCTCACTGCAAGCTCCGCCTCCCGGGTTCACGCCATTCTCCTGCCTCAGCCTCCCGAGTAGCTGGGACTACAGGCGCCCGCCCCTGCGCCCGGCTAATTTTTTCTATTTTTAGTAGAGACGGGGTTTCACTGTGTTAGCCAGGATGGTCTCCATCTCCTGATCTCGTGATCCGCCCGCCTCAGCCTCCCAAAGTGCAGGGATTACAGGCGTGAGCCACTGCGCCCGGCCAACTTTCATTGAATTTTTCGCTGGGCACTGGGCTAGGTGCTTGGAAATGACAAAACAGGAAAATAGTTCGTTGAATAAACACTACATAATTTGCTTGGATGGCAGGCTTCTTTGGGGCAGCTCGTCCATGTCACACATACTTGCACTGTTAGGTTATTCTTTAGCATGGGAGGAAAAGAGGGAATCATGCAAGGTGTGGCGATTTCACTTCTGCATATAAAAAAAGTGCGACGGGATCTTTAATTCACCTCCTTGTGTCCTTTTGAGATCCTGGAGGCCTGAAGGGATTTCTGTTTCTGGCAGGAATTTAGGCTTGGGTCAGAGTCCGGGGTGAGGGCGCTGGGCGTGAGGCCCTTCTGTGTGTGTGGTCCGTGCACACGTGAGCAGCCCTGACTCTCAGAAATGTGGTGATGGGGAGGAGACACTCCAGGATGGTGAAAAGAGTACTTACGATGGGAGCCCAGGGCTGGAGAGGAAGCGGGACAGTGACGAGCCCAGCCGTGTTCACAGGCACATCTGTCATATCGCGAGCGAGCCCGTGAGAGGGAGCAGAGCCTTCTTCTCTCACACATTCTCTTGAAACGCTTTGACTAGAAGCCTCGCTGTTGGCACAGGGATGACGGAGGACAGGACGCGGTTCACTTACAGGCCATGAGGCGAGCTGCTGAGGCCCAGTTCTAGATTTATTGACTTCACATGTGTTCCTGGAGCACTTGCTGTGTACCAGGCACTGTGGTAGGCACTGGGGACGCGGGGCTGAGTAAGGTGCAGGCAGACCCCATGTTCGTGGAATTCACACGTGTCTGGGGGACAGAATAGAGTAAACAAACGTATCCTGCCATTTCAGACAGCATCCGGGTCCCGAAGAAAATCAAGTATGGGAAGGATGTAGGCGAGGGATAGGGAATGGCCGTTGCTGGTAGGAGGGCAAGGCGAGGCCTTGCTAAGGACAAGGGAGGGCAAGGACATGGAGAGCAGGGAGAGCGGGCTCAGGAGAAAGCAGCCAGGGCAGAGGACTCGGGCTGGAACGGAGTTGGTGTCTGGGGAACAGTGTGTCAGCCGTCCAGAGGCCGCATGCCCGGAGTGGACAGGCAGGTGGGCAGTCACTGTAATTCCATCATTTCCAAAGGAAGGGAGACGCTGGCTAAGACTGTCAATTTTGGCTAGGAATGTTTGCTGTATATTTAATACGTTTATATTGTCTTTTTCTAAATCATCGTTTTGGGGGGGAAAAAAAACCGTCCCTTTCTCCAACACTGAGTTTCGGCACAGTAGAAGAGCTTTATATTTCGGGCCACTGCACTTTCTGTGTTTCCTGGCTCCTTGTAAGTGCGTTGCTCGGACGTGTCGGTGCGAGCGTGAGAGGGGCAGGCGGGGGCTGGGCGGACGCTCCTGTCCATCCCCGAGGTCCTGGGAAGGAAGCCGCCCAGCCCGTGGTGGAGAGGATGCCCCACACTCAGGTCCGGACAGCCTGGGCCTGTCTTCAGGGGAGTCCGGTGCAGGAAGCAAATGACGATGTTCTGCTCAGTCTTTGTTCCCCAGATGCAGGCTGCAGCCATTTGGGGCCAGAGAAGTGGAGATTGGGATCTGCTCGCAGCCTGGGTTCACGTCTAAGCTGGACCTGCCTTGGGAACTCTGAGGCTTTTTCCTTCTGTGTGGTTTCAGCCCCGCTCTGGCAGGTGACCAGCGCCACTAGGCCCTGCTGGAAGTTATCCTCACACTTCCCTGAGGTTTGTGGACTGACTTCACAGTTTCCGAGGGTGGTTCCTCCTTACCCGGGATGACGGCAGGATGAAACAGCACAGAGAGTCGTGGCGCTTCGCCAGATCGCTCTTTCATCTGCCATGCTTTGTCTCTTCTCACCTAAAATGAGAACATCTGATGTACTTTTCGTGATATTTCAGCGTTCAATACCGTCTTTTGAAAAGATAGGAATCAACAACATGCTTTTCCCTTCTTTTCCATCAGAGCCTTCAGGCCATGGGCCCCGTTCCTTGTTGCTTGTGCCCCTGGGCGAGTCCTGGTTTCCGCGCAGCTATCAGGGCAGTCCTTGCCCTTTCTTCACAATCACAGCTGCTGCTTGGTTACAGGACCCTGCTACCCTGACCCGAGCTCACACTTCTCTTATAAACATCCCATTTTCAGAAACTCACTTCTAGCGCTAATAGTTTCCCAATAGCTAAATCTTGAAGTACAGGATTCTTGTCTCCAATAACGTGAACAATTTTTATAATCTAGATAGAATTTACCAAAACATGTTTCGGCACCTGCAGGCTCTTCTTTTAATTAAAAAGAGGCTTACGAAAAATTAAAGATATCTTCGTTTTTAAGTGAAAAACATTACAACTTTTGGGATGCTGAATCTGGGTTTTTTTTTTTTTTTTGACCAAGAGTCCTAAGAGTTCTCATTTCAAAGGTATTTTTAATGCATTGCATTTTTTTCTGTAGCTCCTAGGTCAGTGCTGCTTCTATAGACAGCAATCAGCAAACATATATTGAATGAATGAAATGGTATTTGTAATGATTTGGGGACTCTTCCATCATTCAAATTCCAAATTGCAAAACCCAAAGAAAGTTGAATGCATAAATGTCAACCAGAAAGGAAATCTCACAATTTTGTCTTGAGGTTTTATCAGGAATGTAGGTAAAGGTGATGAAAAACATGCTTTTCACGTTTGCAAATGACAGGAGATTGGAAGGGGTTGCTCTCCCATTGGCCGACACAATCAAAACTTAGAAACAACAATATCAAAACATTAAGTCAGTCTCCAAATGACATATGGTTAAATGATAATAGCATGTTCTTATGCTGAAATAGTATGTGGCTATTAAAATGATACTGAAAGACAGTATTTGCTGTCCTGGAGAAAAGCTTATGATACATTTTTAAGAGGAAAAAAGTACATGCTAAAACAACAAGAAGAGGGTGATTCTGATTTTTAAAATAAAGAACAAAGACTTAATAGACGGATGCATACCAGAATGCTAACAGGGACCAGCCCTGAGTAGCAGCATGAGGCAGTTTTCACTTTCTTACCCTCGTTCATTTATACAGTTTCTTTTTTAAAGTAAGAACGGAAGTGTTTTATTAAAAATGAGTTAATAATAACTGTTCTTTTGTGATGAGTAAAATAAAACGTGGGGCCTGGAGTCTCTCTTCTGTGGAGAAAAATGTATCGGTCTGGTGCAGTTTCCTAGACGGACACTAGGACCCATGATCGCTTCATGGCGTCGTTATTAGGAAACAGTCCATCTGAGGACGGATGGCAGAACTGTTTGCTTTCAGAATGAAGGGCAGTGAGCGTATGTTGGCATTCCTGCATTGCGAAACCCACAATGCTGTGTGAGCTTGGGTGAGTTACTTTGCCTCTCTGAGCCTCAGTTTCTCTGTGAAATCAGGAATTAACATGGTCTCTGAGACCGCCTTCTGATGGTGAGTGTGTGATTTGGTGATTTTGTGGCCCTGTGTCATGACCTTATTTAGTTCTCTTTCAACAGGGGGTGTTTTACTGCCTTGCAAAATCCTAGTGGGACTGTGTGTCTTTCTAGGAGCCAGGGTATAAATGAACAGATTTCAGATTGATTCTAATATATTTTACCTCTCAAAGAAAGGGCGTGGGGAGACCATGACCTTAAAGCAGGTTTTTTTTCTGTTGTCTGAGAAGCCTGTGATGATTGAGAGTGGCTGGGGCTGGCGGGAGGATGTTTGGGTGGAAGAGGGAGGCGATCCGGATGTGCCCTGCCCCGTGGAGGCACCCAGCTTGTAAGGAGGTGATGTCTACACTGAGTGCAATGACTCTGACCTGAGGGAGGCTGAGGCGGAGCCTCTGACTCCTGCCTGTGCCCCGATGGCTCGGCTAGTGTGGCCTGGGAAGTGACTTTCATCTCCCCCTCCAGGTATATTTAATAAGGGGCCATAATTTCAGATTCTGCTGCTTCTGGATGAATGTCTTAGAGAGGTGGGAGGCGCCCTGCAGGATGGAGCCTTCCTTGAGCATTGTTGAGGTGTGTCGGGGGTGCCGTGGCACAGGCCCCTCCCCTGGGGGCATCACTGTGCCCTTGCTCTGCGTCCCCGCTGTTTCCCCTTCCCCTAAACAGGCGTGGAGATGTGCATGGGACACGCGGAGGCCAGATCTCCACAGAGCAGAGTGCCGTGACGGCGTGACTGCAGCCTGGCTGTGCCCTCACAACAGCCGCAGTCAGAGGAGCCGTGGGACGCTGTCCCACATGGACACAGCCCGCTCCCTGGGCGCTGCTCTTGTGCTGGGCGCTGCTCTTGTGCTGGGCGCTGCACTTGTCATTTAAAATTTATATTGAGATGCTTAAAAAGTTAACTACAAAATTCAGGACCTGTTTTAATAGGCGTTTCAGCTGTCGGTGGTGTTTCAGAAATGCATGCAAAAGAACTGAAATCGCAAATCTCGTAGGTCGTATGAAGAAGGAAAGAAAAAAGCAGTGTGAGCGCAACCCAATGAAGAGGTCGTAGAAGTAGGTGTGACCTCTGTGAGCCCTGAAGCAGTGGGAACCCCTGGGAAGGTCACAGGTCTCCTAAGGGAAGTGCACTTTTGCTTTTTTCATAAGCAGAAGGTAGTAATGATGAACAAATACAATAGTATTAGTTAGCATTTAATTGTGTACCATGGGTCAGGTGCTGTGCTGAGTACTTCATAGATAGCATCTCATTTAATCTCCACAGTGACTTCAAGAAGTAGGTATTGAACCTGTTTTATACCCAAAAGGCTGAGGCTTGAAGAGACAACACATCTTGCTGGTGGCAGAATTGGACTTTGTACCCAGGTTATCTGACACTGAACTCAGGCCCTTAACCTAGTATGTGTGATCTTAAAATGGAGAATGTAAACTGCAAGTTCACTACCACTGTTTTTTTGTTTTGTTTTGTTTTTTGTTTTGAGACGGGGTCTTACTTTGTCACCCATTCTGGAGAGTAGTGATGCAGTCATAGCTTCCTGTGGCCTTGACCTTCTGAGCTCAAGCCATCCTCCTATCCTCCTGCTTCAGCCTCCCGAGTTGCTGGAACCACAGGCACAAGCCACCATGCCTGGCTAATTAAATTTTTTTTTTTTTAAGAGACAGTCTTGCTGTGTTGCTCAGGTTTTGAACTCCTAGCCTCAAGCAGTCCACCCACCTCAGCCTCCTACAGTGCTGAGATTATTGCAGGCATGAGCCACTGTGCCTGGCCCCTATGCAAGCGTTTTCACCATTGGAATTAGAAGCATTTCACTGTGGATTGATGAGCTGTGGTGTGCAGGGCCCTGTCCTGCTCTGAGCTGAGGGTGTCTGAGTGCCACAGTGATGTGGGTGAGCACCCAGGCTCCTGGGCCCGCTCCTGTCGAAGCTCACTTTCTGTCCTCTGGAGCAGGCAGCTTATCTTGCCGTGAGAGACGGTTCCTCCCTAAGTCTGTTTCTTTAAACTCAGTAAAGGTTTCACGGTGATTCTTACTGTGCAACTTTAAAACACCGATATCACATGTCTTTATGGCTGAGAATGTTGCTTGTATGTTTGCAGCATATTTTATTCTGTCATCTAATAGCGCCGGGCACCCACGCTGGCAGCCCCTGTGCTAGGAGACCCACACCCAGGCCCGTGTGTTATGCCTGGGTGCCCTGGGGAGCACTGTCCTGGATTCCTGCCATCTTGTCCTCGGCGATGACGCGTGGTGAACTTGCAGTACCCCCCCCCGCCAAGTGACCTTAGTGCCCTCTACCTGAGAGAGTCGCGGATCTCAGTTGGGAACACATGGTGCCAAGGTGCCATGGACTGGTTTTTCCAAGTTACTTGCAAGTCCTAGAAATGACAGTGACCTGTAAGCAAGAAGCTTGGGACCTCTGTGTGTCCGGAAGTGACATGATCAGCACTCCCTGGGCATTTTCTTTGTGCCAGAGAAGCTGGAACGCCTGGCATCATGTAGAACCCCAACACGAGGATACAGTCAGGAGGACGTCATCCTCTGCCCCATCGATGCCGTGGTGTGCATGATTCTTTTATTTACTGGGAAAGAGGCTTCCCCTTTGTGCTGGGCCTGCCTGCTCTGGAATTCTCAGAGGAGCCTCATCATTCTGGTTGCCTCTGAGTGGGAGCCTGCGGCAGAGATGGGCAGGCTCCCGGGACCCGGACAGGGTGGGAGTGGGGGCCTGTGGCGGGGGTGGGCAGGCTCCCGGGACCCGGACAGGGTGGGAGTGGGGGCCTGTGGCGGGGGTGGGCAGGCTCCCGGGACCCGGACAGGGTGGGAGTGGGAGCCTGCGGCAGGGACCTGGACAGAGTGGGAGTGGGAGCCTGCGGCAGGGGTGGGCAGGCTCCCGGGACCCGGACAGGGTGGGAGTGGGAGCCTGTGGCGGGGGTGGGCAGGCTCCCGGGACCCGGACAGGGTGGGAGTGGGAGGCAGCGGCAGGGACCTGGACAGGGTGGGAGTGGGAGGCAGCGGCGGGGGTGGGCAGGCTCCCGGGACCTGGACTGGGTGGGAGTCTGTTTCCCACGGTGCTGGCTGTGGCCGACTCCCACCAGGCCTGGTTGCACTTGCTCTCACTTGCCATGAGTTTTTAGCACAGTGGTCCCCTGATGCACCTGCTGAGGGGCCTCTGCGCACTCACGGGAGGAAGTCTGTCGTCCAGGGCTGCCTGTCCCTGAGTAGAAATGCAACTGTCAGGGTGCTTAGGATGGTGTGTGGTGGGTGAAGGTGGACTTGAGTCATAATCTTTGGAGAGCAGACCCTGACTCAGCAATAAAATGTGGTGACTGTTTATTAATGGCAATTTAAGTCCAGGACTGTCAGCCTCTGCCCTTTCATATGCGCCATAAACTTAGCATGGCGTGGCGGGCTGCAGGACAGAATAATAAAGTGCGTGGCGGTGTGCACTTTAAGCTTTTTTTTTTTGATGGGTTCTCTGTGCACAGTGTGTAGGATGCCCCTGGGAGAGGAGCTTTTCCTGCCCTTGTTGTAAACGTGCGTGTGAGTGGGCGACGCTGCTGGACGTCACCTGCAGGACTCGGGTGCACCCCTCGTAGAGGCTGCTCCGAACGTGGCTTCAGGGCTTCTCTGCTCTCATTTATTATTAGAGACGTACAAGTCGTTTAGCTGATGGGAAAATGTAGTTTTTCCTTCATCATAGCGTTAGATTAATTGAGAGTGAAGTGATTATCCCGAGTAAATCTACCCAGTGTTCCCGAATGCCCACCGTGCTCAGGCACTGTGTTAGCACCGCAGCTGGGGGCAACGATGAACAAGACGGTGCTCTGCGCCTCACATCACTTACATATGTTAACTGAGTTTCCTAATTTGTACCAAGGTCTATGACCATACCACCCTGAACACACTTGATCTCATCTAATTTGTACCAGGGTTACCTGAGGGTAGTAACACTGGTAGGAGCTGTATGAGTGCATCTTGTCCAGGGTTTCACCCCCTTGGGAGCAGATGGCCATTTGGAGCTCAGAGAATCATTGCCTGGCCAAATGGTGGGCGTGGACCTGGCCAGCTTCCGAGAAAGGGAGCCAGGAGCTGATAGGGCAGGGGGCCCGCCTGTCTGCCTTGGAGATCTTTTCTTGACAGCCCTCACCATTGCTTTTAATGACATATTTGTGTGTTTCTTATACTAGGGTCTATCACACCACGTTCCTGAGGGCAGGACCTAGGTCCCTTTGTATTAATTGTGTTAAGAACTCCATGTTTAAGAAACCATAATTAGTCAATTTGACAAACAGCACTCCCTGCCTATTTCCACATCTTCAAAACTGGAATTTGGTTTATAATTGATCAGGTCTTACAACTACAATTGTGTGTATTTTGTTTTTCTTTCTTATTGTTACATAAAAATTAGCGTCTTACAATTACTATCACCTTATATTCAATTCTATATGAAATATAAAGTCCAGGCACAATGGCTCATGCCTGTAATCTCAGTACTTTGGGAGGCTGAGATGAGACTATCACTTGAGGCCACGAGTTCGCGACCAGCTTGGTCAACATGGCGAAACCCCGTCTCTACAAAAATTACAGAATTGAGCCAGGTGTGGTGGTGCAGGCCCCAGGCCTTTAGTCCCAGCTACTTGGGAAGCTGAGGTGGGACGATCACTTGTGACTTCAAGTTTGAGGCTGCAGTGACCCATGATCACGCCACTGCACTCCAGCCTGGGCAACAGAGTGAGACCCTGTCTCAAACAAAAAACAAACAAAAACAAAAACGTGGGAAGGAGAGGGATAGAGTAGTAGGGCGTAAACTGTGGAAAACCGTAGTCAGTAGAAGGCACCCAGCATGTATTTATTTATTTATTCTGGCAATGAAATCTTGTTCTGTCGCCCAGGCTCACTGCAACCTCTGCCTCCTGGATTCAAGCGATTCTCCTGCCTCAGCCTCCTGAGTAGCTGGGACTACAGGCGCCCACCACTATGCCTGGCTAATTGTTGTTATTTTAGTAGAGACGGGGTTTCACCATCTTGGCCAGGCTGATCTCGAACTCCTGACCTCGTGATCCACCTGCCTCGGCCTCCCAAAGTGCTGGGATCACAGGCAGGCACACAGCTTATTAATCGAGCTTCCTTTTGGCTTGGAAGTTAGGATGCCTTTTCTTCTTTTCCCCCATAACTTTTTTTTTTCCCTCCTTCTCCTTCTTTTCTTCCTTCTTCTTGTGCTTTTAGAAAGTTTGCTGGGTTTTGTAAATTCCATACAGTGAATATGGGTTACCTTTTAAGCAATGGAAATAAGTTTACTGAAGTGATGATGGCTACATCTTTGGCTTTGTGTGCACAGAGCGAAGGTCTCTGAGAACATCCTACTGAGACTTCAGAGGAGCTGTGTGATCCTGCCTTTGTGTCACAGCCCACCCCTGACCCCCACACAGGCCTGCCTAGAAGGAGCTGGGTTCTGCCTGTTTTCCACATTACCTCTGTGACATCGTATAATCACGCTGTTTATTGTGTTTTTGTTTGTTTGTTTGTTTTTTCACTAGGGAAATAACTGGGCTAGTTTCATAATACAGATGAGACCAGGCCTCGTGGTAGTGGGCGAGTGATTGAGGAGGGCCTGGAAGGGGTGGGTAGTCTGCCACCTCCCCTCCCAGGGAAGGGGGGAGATGTGTGGGCCCCTTGGGGATCCTGTCTGAAATGCTGAATTACCCTCTAGGGATCTGTCCTTAACTATAGATGATTCCTCACCATATTGTTTGTGGTTACCCTGCCTATAGATTATTAAATAACCTTGTCTCTTATTTATGGCCATTACACACAGGAAGACTAAGCTACTGATAGGCCAGACTATTAACCTATTATATCTTCTGTGCAATTTACATTCTCAAACATTTCTATCTTCAACCTGTATCTTACTTAGTTTCTAGAACATATGCAAGTTTTGCATTGTATCTGACAGCATGAACATTCTCTAAACTAATTCTTAATGGACTGTTTCATTCTTAGATTAGGGACAGCTTGGGCCATTCACAAGCTGGAGGAGAAGAATTTCAGATGAAGTTCAGTTAGTACATGTAGAAGAATTGAGGAAAATAGAAAATCACCGTCAGAACATCATAATAATGATTGCTGTAGGTGAGATCTGATACTGGGTGCTGAAATTAGTCAATGAGAAAGGAGAAACAAGATATTTGAATAGTCTGAAAGTATCTTTCCAAGTATAAATGTTTATTACTTATGAAAAGAAAATAGTAAGTTTAGAGTGAAGGAAACTGGCAAACACTGAGTGCTCAAGGTCAACATCAGCAAGGATAAACGTACCCGTACGTGGTACCGCAGGGCACAACGCACTGAGTGGGCACCCTGCCTCTGTGGTGTTCTTTCCACTAACGCATAAACTTGCTGTAATTCTCATAAGACACTGCACAAACCGAAATCAAAGGACATTCTGCAAAACACTGGACCAGCAGGTTTCAAGAGTGTCAAGGCTCTGAAAGGCAAGGAGGGACTTCAGACCTGACATGGCATGGGGGGCACTGGGGAGACGGGACAGCTAAACACACCACCGGCTCCTAGATGGGATCCTGGAACAGAAAAGGGACATTATTCAGAAAAACTGGTGAAATTCAAATAATGTCTGTAGTTCAGGTAATAGGAAAATGCCAATTTAATTTCTTAGTTTTGATTACTGTCCTGCAGCTGTCAGATGTAAACACTGGAGAAGGTGGGTTAAGGAGAGTAGACAGGAACTCTAGTGGTTTCACAACTCTTCCTCACATTTAGTATTATTTAAAAGTAAGAAGTTTACGGAAACCTTTATGGGTATGTGCACCCTTTTAATTGACATTCAGTTTTGCTATTGTTTACACAGTGAGGCTTAATCTGCATTAATGGATGGAAACGCAGCATGTAAGGAGTCCAGAATGACAGATAATGGCCTGCACTGGACTTTGAAATACGTTGTGTATACGTTTCTCCTCCTTCCTCAGATGTGCCTTGTGATTAGGCTGACACACTGAGAGATAAGGCCAGCCAGGTTAGATGCGGGCAGGAAATTCATAAAACTGATTATTTCTGGGGAAACTGAAAGCTCTGTTTGTAAAAGGCTAGCTTGATTTTAGTGGATGGCTTTTTGTTAGTAGGAAGCGGAGGTTCAGGGCAAAATGCAGGAATGGGTTTTTAGGGTACAGTGGCTGCCCCTCCAGTTGGAGGTCCATGGGGTGCATTCTCATGGCCACTAGAGAAGATGGCAGTTAGTCATTATAAGTATCGATATGGGCCGGGTGTGGCGGCTTACACCTGTAATCCCAGTACTTTGGGAGACTGAGGCGGGTGGATTGCTTCAGTCCAGGAGTTGAAGACCAGCCTGGGCAACATAACAAAACCCTGTCTCTACTAAAAATAAAAAATTTTGCCAGGTGTTGTGGCGTGCACCTATAGTCCCAGCTACTTGGGAAGCTGAGGTAGGAGGATCACTTGAGTCCGGGAGGTGGAGGTTGCAGTGAGCTGAGATTGCGCCACTGCACTCCAGCCTGGGTGACAGAACCAGACCCTGTCTCAGAAAAAAAACAAACACACAAACAACTAAATAAGTGCCTCTGTAGAGTCCTATGAGCAAAATCATCTTTTGTTAATGCCCTTATCTCATGGTTTTGCCGTAAGTGCTCAACAAATGCTTGAACAAAGCATTTGCTATTAGACTAATATGTTACTACTTCCAAGTATTTTACTTGGATACCGATATGGTTTGGCTGTGTCCTCACCCAAATCTCATCTTGAATTGTAGTTTCCATAATTCCCACATGTCGTGAGAGGGACCCAGTGGGAGGTAATTGAATCACAGGGATGGGTCTTTCACATGCTGTTCTCATGGTAATGAGTAAGTCTCACGCGATCTGATGGTTTTACAAAAGGCAGTTCCCCTGCACACGCTCTCTTGCCTGCCACCAGGTAAGACGTGACTTAGCTCCTCATTCACCTTCAGCCATGATTGTGAGGCCTCCCCAGCCGTGTGGAACTGAGTCCACTAAACCTCTTTCCTTTATAAATTACCCAGTCCCTGTTATGTGTTTATTAGCCGTGTGAGAACAGACGAATACAGATACTTTTGTTGAAATTGCCCTTATGCGACCCAACCCAGTAGTCTGCACCCAAGTTCTTGTTTGTTTCTTTGAGACAGAGTCTTACTCTGTTTTCCAGGCTGGAGTGCAGTGGGGCAATCATGGCTCACTGTAGCCTTGACCTCCTGGGCTCAAGCAGTCCTCCCACCCCAGCCTCTTGAGTAGCTGGGGTTACAGGTGCACATCACCAGTGCCCAGCTAATTGAAAAAATTGTTCAGTAGAGATAGGGTCTTAGTGTGCTGCCCAGGCAGGTCTCAAACTCCTGGACTCAAGTGATCTTCCCACGTCAGCCTCCCAAGCGTTGGGATTACAGGCATGAGCCGTCACACCTGGCCTGCACTGAGTTCTTAAGTTAGTGTTTGCTCTGGGCAATTCCCTAGCTCTTTGACAGTTGTCAGATCAGTGACATGACTTTGCCTCAGTTACTACATTGTCTGCTACTTCCTCATACATAATCTCTGGGCCCATCACACTGCCTGCTGTTCCTAGAGCATGGCATGTCCTGTACACCCAGCCTCTGTTCTTTCCAGCTCTTTAAGTATCTTATCTTTCTTTTCTCTCTGAAAAATTTCTGCTCATTTTCAGCACTCAGGTCAGCTAATATCTGCCCTATAAAGAAGTATTATCATAAGATTCCATATTTCTCTATTATAACATTTATCATGGTGTTTCTGTTTGAATGAATTAGATTCATTCACTCCTCTCTCATCCATTCATATGATATTGATTGAGGGCCTACTATGGGACAGGAGGAACCAGAGAGGCAGCAGTGAAGGTTCAGGCAGGATTCCTGACTTTATGGGCCTCCACTCCAACAGGGCAGGTGGACTTAACTAGCTACGTAATTACGCTGGTGAGAAAAGGATTTGTTTGCCTATTAGCATTTCTAGATTATGAGCTTTTGGAGGGCATGGATTTTTGTCTTCCTTGGTTTTGTAGCCCTAGTGTCTTAGAATAGCACCTGGCAGCCAGTAGGCGCTCCGTGAGTGAACGAATGAGCTGAGCACTTAACGTACCAATTTGTACATGATCTTATGGACGATCGCTTTGCTCCCAGCAGCTTCTCAGATTGTTATTGATCTGTGACTGAGCGGAGAAGTTCGTAGTCGAAGGTGCTTCCTTCTCCTGGTGCGTGGCGAGGGCAGCACGTGTGCTGTCGCAACAGGTCACAGCAAGGCTGCGTATCAGTCAGGATTCTTCTTGCAGGCAACAGCCACCACCAGCAGGAAGGGCTCCTCCTGAGCCCTGCGTCTTCTCCTGTTTCCGGCGCCACGTCAAGCCCAGGACAGCGCTTTGGGTGGAGCTTGGGTCCCGTGACCGTGCCTGGCTGTAAGGAAGGTTGGACTCCAGTGCTGTGCTCATACGTGTGTTTTCTGTTGCGAAGGTGCTCCCCTTCCCATAGACCCACCAGGTGGGGAGGGAAGGAGGTTTCAGTGCTCGGCCGGAAATATCTCTGTACATGTTCACTGCTCACTGAAATGCAATTGGTCGACTGTTCGTAAATTCCAGCTATTTTGTGTTTAAGCGGATAGAGAATTCTGACAAAGTAAATGTGAGCTTCTGCAGAAGTTTCTATCACCGTATTTTTAAACATGCGTCAATTTTCTTTGTCAACTGAACTGCTCCGTTTAAGCCCATCTCTAGTGTGGTCAATCAAGGCCTCAGGTCTGTGGCCAGGCACTTGCAGTGATTTTTCAAGAACACTGTATTTCACAGAAACAGCCTGGTAGAATGTGGTTTGGGAAAAGGGACAGTGTCTTCAGTTGAGTACAGAAATTACGTCTTTAAACATGTGGGAATTCTATTCAGTCATTCAGTCAACTGTCAGCATGTGCTGGATGTGCAGTGTTTGCAGGGACCTAACGCTTGCTGTGTAGTAATTTGCATTCTTTAGTAAGTTCTTCCAAGAGTTTTATATCTTCTTTCTTTTTTTTTTTTTTTTTTTTTTTTTTGAGACAGAGTCTCGCTCTGTCGCCTGGGCTGGAGTGCAGTGGCCGGATCTCGGTTCACTGCAAGCTCTGCCTCCCGGGTTCCCGCCATTCTCCTGCCTCAGCCTCCCGAGTAACTGGGACCACAGGCGCCGCCACCTCGCCCGGCTAGTTTTTTGTATTTTTTAGTAGAGACGGGGTTTCACCGTGTTAGCCAGGATGGTCTCGATCTCCTGACCTCGTGATCCACCTGTCTTGGCCTCCCAAAGTGCTGGGATTACAGGCTTGAGCCACCGCGCCCGGCTATATATCTTCTTTCTAGGAGAGAGTATGGTTGGGCTGGCCGGGGTGGCGCACGCCTGTAATCTCAGCGACTGTGGGAAGCTGAGGCAGAGGAGTGCTTGAGCCCAGGAGTAGGAGTGCAGCAACATAGAGAAACTCCAGCCCTAAAAAAAAGTTTTTTTAATCACTGGGAAAAGGAATAGTTATAAGAGAGCACCTGCATTTCTGCCCGTACCTGAGGTTTTCTCGTCTGTGAGCGTTAAGTAAACGGAGAGTGTTGCTCTGGTGGCGTGCTAGACGTATTTTCGCAAACCAGAGGTGCACTATAGTCTGCCATGCTTTGTTCTAAAATTTCTACTGGAGGTCTACCTCATGTCTCGTTTTGTGCCAGGCACAAACGAAATCCAGAGATGAACATGTTGGGGTGCCTGCCTTAGTAGGCAGGACTCTCGGTTGAAGGGACAGCAGGTGGGCTTTGGGGCCAAGCATCCTTGGGAGACGTCGTCATCCCCACCATTGCTTGACTTTGTTGCTTTGGGCAAGTCGGATGACCTCTTGGAGCCCGTTTCCTCCTTGTAGGGTGGGGTCACTGATACCCGCCTCATTGCACTGAATGGGCCGATGAACGCACACAGTCCAGTACCTTCCTCACGCAGTCAGAATCTCTGTTGTCACTGTCACTTGGAGGCCAGAGGACAGGCAGGACCCAGACGCTGGTGTGCATTTGATGCCAGGCTGTGGAATCATGTTTCCATTTTCTAATTACACAATTAACTGCGGAATACGCTAAAGTCCCCCATTGTCACAAATTACAGTTTCTTTCTTACTTCTGCATTTCTGTCTTTGCTGCAGCCCAGCAGGAGGTCCATTAAACCAAAAGGCTTCATTATCTCCTCAGGACAGGGATGGGGAGGCGGGAGGCTGTGGCTTGCAGGCACCTGCCCTTGCTGTCCCCAGCAGGAAAGGGTGGGGAGCTCGAGAAGGAGGAGCCCACACGCCCTTCTGTCCTTGGACTGTGTAGAGCTTCTTAGGGTGGCTTCATTATTTGCCATGCAGTAAACTGCCTGATTATCAGACACATCTATATGCCAAGACTCTTTGCAAAGCCTATCGAAGGGTTTATTGGGCAACCACTCTTGCTACTGTTTTCATGCACGACCTTGGAGAATTGAAATTTGTCTGTGGTTCAGACTGGAGATGGCCAGTGTTCACAGAGACCTAAAGATTGCTGTGTAGTCATTTGCTTCTTTAGTAAGTGTTTCCAAGTGTTTTATATCATCTTTCTGTGAGAGTACGGCGGGACTGGGGGCGGTGGGGGTCCACGCCTATAATCTCAGCTACTCTGGGAGGCTGGTTGGGGGGCATCTGTTGCCTGGAGGTCTCTCTAATAATTCAACACAGGGCCCTGAGCCCCAGAAATGCTGGCTTATTCCTCTTGAGTTTCTGGCTCAGTGAAGGGATTATTCAGGTTTCCAAAACACACAGTCTCTTGTGACCTGAGAAAGGTCTCTGATTTGCATTTGCTCATTACGCTGGGTAATAGACTGGAAGTATGACCTTTCTCCAGTTAACGATCCTTCCCCACAGACAGGGCTTGCGTGCCTGTGTCTGCAGCACGTGGTGCGCCTGAGCTGATGATGCGGCTCTTCTGAACAGCTGCGGGGGCCGCCCCGAGGCCACGGCCCCGGCCACTCCAGGGTGGGTGTGGGGTGGGAGGTGTACTTCCCATCGAAGGAAGTCTCGATGTACAGGCCGACTTGTCTCCCCTGTGGTTAGGGCTGTCTGAGGAGCCGCTCTTGTTTCCAAGGGTTGCAGGTACGTAGTGTACTGAGGGGATTAATACACAACGTGGATGGCACCTCCAGTTTACTAGAGGGGCAAATCTCACCCCCACCAAGGACGGGCCCTTGCAAACCCTCGCAGTTCACCGTATCCATCTTTCCCACTGGATTCCAGTTCTGCAAGGAAGAGCCGAGGCCTGGAGCCAGGGCCACATTGCCTGGTGTCCAGCCCAGCAGGCCTCGGGGTGGGTGGGGAGCCTGGGCTGCCTGGAGGGGTGCTCCCTCATGCCCCTGTACCCCACGTGGCTCCTTCCTTGAAGCTGTGTCTCAGTCCCAGGGGAGAGCCTTCCAGGATGGAGGTAGAGAGGAGGGGAATGTGCGTGCCTCTGGCTTCATCTCTGCAGTGTCTTGCCTCATAGGAGAGCTTTGGTGTGGGCTGGGCTGGCCAGTCAGCACAGTGCCCTGCAGGTCGCAGGGCTGAGGGCAGGCTGACCAGACCTTCCATGAAGAGATGGGGCTGGTGGGGACACTGGAGTCCTCCCCGCTGCCGAGTCCCGCTGTGCCACGCGTGGGCTGTTCTGAACTGTGGCGAGTCATCGTCCTCAGTCTCCCTTTGGCGAAGTGGGCCCAGTCATGCCCAGGCGCACCTTTTGAGGGTTTCGTGTGTGCAGCTTTAAATGCAAATGCCCACGATTGCTGTGTTCTCCAGCCACGTGTGGGGTACCCAGACTTCTTCCAGTTCTTGCCTCTCTTTTAAGTGGTTTGCGTGAGATTCTGCAAGCATTGTCACCTTTTGAAACCCTGAGTTTTGTTTCCAGTTTCCTTTTCCAACAATAACAGGAACTTTGCGTTTAGTGGTTGGTGGTTCCACCTTCACTAATGGGTTCGTTCTCTCTCTGGGCACGTGAGCAGGGCTCAGGATCACATCTGTGCCGTGGAGACACACGATGAAAACAGGCTTCAGCAGAGAACACGGTTTGAATTATATGACAGCTTAAGGAAAGCTCTGTGTCTACTTCTGACGTCTGTGTTTCTTGGTATGATGCTGGCACCTTAAAACATTTTTGCCCGTGTCTAGTAATACAGGAATTCATTCACTCATTTATTTATTCCACAAAATTTTCTTTGCTATTTGCAAAAATGTTATTTGCTATAGCAAATAAAAGCTATGCTCTATGCGATGGAGGACACAGGTATGAACTATACACGATTAATTCCTTTACAAAACTCTTAATAAAGAGAAAAAATTTACGATAATAGAAGGTATCATTAATAATTATAGCATACACTTACATAACATTCTCTGTGCCACACTATTCTTGGCGCTTTCTATTTATATTATTTCAATTAATCCTCATAGCAACCTGTGAGGTAGGTGCTATTTCTGTCTCCTTTTTATAGCTAAGGGAACTGAACCACAGACAGGTTAAGTGGCTTGCCCAGGATTGCACAGCCAGTAAGTAGTAGAGCCAGCTTCGAAATCCAGGCGGTCTTGTAGCAGTATCCACTCTTAATCACCTGTGCTACACTGCCTTGGAAAGCAATTGTTATATTAGAAAAGTGAAGGCAGGTAATCCTGTGGGGAATGGCTTGTAGCTTGAGAGGTTCCACAGTTCACATCTCACGGCAGTAGGGATACACCCAGCCAAAGTCTGAAAGTTAGACACATTATTTTAAGAAATGTGTTTGCACGAGTCGATTCCTTCTCTTTCAGGTTTCTCTGCCATCATTCACAGGACTCATACAAACACTCAATGCAAAAGTTAGGTCTTAAGGAAAACCGCGTGATTTGTTTCACTTGGGTGTGGTGGTCTAAACCTCTCTGTTTATTTGCCAACGGAGCAATGCTTTATTAGTTTGCTGTTTTTCAAACTACATAATCATGCTCCCTTACAGTGGCCTGGAGATGTCAATATTCCTTTTGCTCAATCAGTGTATTGTGTGTGGTTTGTGTGTTTCCTGTTATCTACTGTCTTTGCTATATATATTTTGCAGTATGCAAACCCCGATAACCACTGGGCACAAGTCTCTATTGGTAGACACCGCTTATCCACGGGGGAAGTGGGGACCGGAGGTGGGAGCCTTCCCCACCAGCATGGCTCATACCTCGTTTGAGGAGCTGACAGTGCTGGAGGCTGGGCTGTTTAAGGCGCTCGGCAGCACTGCACCCACACTGGGCCCTGGGGCTTCCTCTTCCCACCCGCCCTCTGAGGCCCTCCCAGGCTGGCTCCTTTCTCCCTCTGTGGCTTCCTCCTCAACGAGGCCTTCTTCCAACTCGCAGCTCAACCCTGGTTGTGCCAGGAGTGAACTCCTCTACGCCCCCTCCACCTGGGCAGGGCTCTGCACTGCCGCCCCTGCTGGTCACTTGCCTTCAGGGCCTGGCTGGGCACCATCCTTATAGGGAGCCTCTCGTGGCACCAGGGACCCAAAGTCCTGGTGCTTTGCTCTGCCTCCCCCTGAGAATTGCACGTTCATCCCACTGGGTCCGGCCCGAGCCAAGCCTCTTTCAGGTCGTTCTTCCTGCCGGATGGACCCTTAAAGCTGCATCTCCTGTTGCTGCCCTGGAGCCTCCGGCTGTGTTTTCTGTGTCTCCAGCCTCGCTGCTGGTGGCTTCTGGATCTTTATGCCGTTGCGGACCCTGTAGCCACAGGCAGCCCTTGGGTTTTACGTGTTCAGCTTTCAACCAACCTGCACTTTGGCACGTTGCATGTTGTGACACACAAACCGTTTTTGGTGTGCTGAGTTCAAAGTTTTGAACAACAGCTGATGAACAAATCTTTTGAGCTATGATTTGCTGGCACTGCTTGCAAGTTTGGTTTCTGAAGCATTTATTTATTCAGTCTGCGTTCATTCCGAAATATTTGCGAGTGCCTATTGAGATCCAAGCATTGCTCCAGAGAACAGAAGCTAAGCCACCACACCCGGTTCCGACCCTCGGGGCGCTTTCAGCCCAGCCTCACCTCCTTTAAAACCTTTGTGCATTAGGGACCAAAAACCAGGAAATAGAGAATTTGTATAAATGAATACATAGATGATTGAATTTAGTGGTGGCTTTGGTTCAAGGACACCGAATACTTCTTCATGTACTTTTGTCACTGATGATCAAAACTTTCAGTAAGCGCTTCAGTTGAATGTATTTTATTGGGTTTACAAATGACCTTAGGGCTATATTTATAGAATCATTAAGGGTCTGAAGGAGTTCCTTAAATTTTTAGTTATACTTTGCTGCATTTTATTGGGAGCATTATTTGCTGTAATGGTATCTGTGCACTCGGGGATCCACATAGGTTCTGGGACAAGGACGTCTGTACAAAGACATCTACAACAGAAGTATGTTCATTAATGTTAGTTTTTGTGTCATTTTACAACATATTGTGTCATATAAATGATGATCCAAAAAGGCAAGCAATGCATTTGGAAGTCATCAAGCCATGCTTTTGGATCATGATTAGGTCCAAACTTTTGCAGATCTGATATCTATCTTGGAGATTTTTATTTTATTTATTTTTTAGGGACCATCTTGCTCCTTTGCCCAGGCTTCAGGAGGCTGGAGTGCAGTGGTACAATCATAGCTCACCGGAATCTATCTGAGAGTCTTTTAAGTTCTTTACATGAATGATTTAATTTTATTGTTAAAATATCCACACAAATAGGGACTTATTATCTGCCATTTATAGGTATCCAGACTGTGACCCAGAAAGGTTAAGTCACTTTCCCAAGATCACACAGGTAATAAGTAGTTGCACCAGGATTCAAACCCGGGCAGTCTTATTCTAGTGCCACCATGTTATGGCCGCTCCCTCCTTTGCACCTGAAATTTCTCAGCTCTAAAAGAAGGGAGTTGGTTTATATAACCTGTAGGGTCTCTTCCAGCCTGACATTCTGTGGTCTCTGAGGTGTTAGCGGTAAAAGACTGAATGCACCCTCACGTGCACACGTTCACGCACGCCGCCACAGACACAGACGGCAGCCTGGTGGACTCCCCGGAAGGCTCGCAGCAGGAATAAATCACACGCGAGAGCTGTGGATGAGGAGGGACCCTCCGCACTGTTCTGCGGGCACCTTCAGGGGAGCAACACCTGTGTGTTGTTAACTGGCTACCACATTTTGTGATTTATAACGGAAAACAGTGACACCTACAATACTGAGAACCTTTTTTAAAGGGGGGTTCTCAGGACACAGCCTAGCAGAGCACAGAGTGTCTTCACATCTCAATTTTTCACAAAAATAAAGCACGTGGGTCTTAATTGAAGATGGGCTTCATGAAAAGCATATCTGAGGTTGGTGGCAGATTTGGGAAAAGTGCCCCAAAATATTTATTATAAACAAATAATCAACAGATATAAACAGTGGATTATGAATTAGAAATTGCTTGTGTTAGATTGTTCAGAATATCAAACACGACACTGATGTTGTTGCTCCTGAAACCTCACTCTAAGATAAGCAATAAGGGTGAGATTATAAGAAGGAAATTACATAATCATAGAACATAAAATAACATCGCCACCAATAAAAGATGCCAGCAGTGAGTAACAGCCCCTGTCTAGCCCCATCTCTGCCAACTCCCACTCCGAGTGTTCTGTGGGCGTTCCCTCCCTGCCTGACCTCTGGAAGGGATTTTACTGCCATTTTACGCGTAAGGAAAACACAGCTTCAATATATGACCCAGTCTAGCATTTATTTTCTAGTGGAGTCAGGGTTTAAACTGCAGATTCTCAGCACCGAACCCTGCTGTTCATCCTGCTGGAAGAAGTTCAAGGTAAAACTTGACTCGGGCTTTGGGGCCCAAGTGCAGAGCTTCCATGCGTGAGCACAGAACACAGTGGTCCCTGGTGGGCCCTGAATCCCTGCTCCCTGGGCTTCACAGAGGGTAACAGACGACCACGGAATACTCACTTCAGAATGGTCGCGACACTGCAGGAGCCATTAGTCCCATTCGCTGGTGCTGGAAGGCACCTCAGGACTCAGCATCTCAGTGGACAAGGAGCCTCGGACAGCCTGGGGAGACTCAGGCCAGCAAGGTGCCCTCATGCAAGAAGCTGCCCAGCTGCAGTGATGGGATGGGGAAGCCGCTAAGTCCCCTCCTTGTACAGAGAAAGGCACGCCAGGGGCCCTGAGCAACATAGTCACGGCTCCTTAAAAGCAGAGAGCACGTCCTTCCGCGCTGCACACCGTTTCTGCAGTCTCTGCGAGGGAGAGCCCTGCAGGGCGCGTGTCCCCCAGGCTGCCGGTTCCAGGCCTGGCTGCCTGTGTCGGGGTGTCTGTGGGCGCTTGGTTCTGGGCTTATGTGGGAAATACTTTTGTATAGTTTGACTCTTATTTCCAGATCATTCGTGTCCTGGGCTGTGTGGGATCCAGTGGTAGGCAAGGAAGGGGTGTGGAATTAGGAGGCCTGCCTGGCTTCCACCCCTCTCCCTGGGTCTGCGGAGGCTGCAGCTCCATCAGGCCATCACCTGGACACCACAGCTGGGTGTGCCGGGGGGGAGGCGAGCTTGCAGGGAGGCCCCCCAGCCCTTCTCCAGGTGACCTGCGCTCATTTCCGTTTCTGAATCCCCACATCCTCCTCGAAGGCCCTGGCGGCTGCTGCGTCCAGTCCCATCGCTGCCCTGCCTGGGAGTCCTCAGGGTTCCCCGGGTCTCCCTAGGCAACTGGTCGCTGAGAATAGAAGCTTCTGGCCTTCACGTGTTGGAAGGCACCCGTGGCTGCCCCTCGCTTCTGCCTCACTGCGTTTTGTAGACATTCTTCTGAGTTCCCTCCCCAGCACCCATCCGCCCTGTTGCTTCCCTAAGTGCTGTTTGTAGAATTACTGTGGACACTTAGAGGAGGCAGAAATACAGGTTTTCCTACAAACTGGGTCACCTGCAGGAAAAACGTGCCCTTCAGAGTGCAAGAGAGCCGGGCTGGGGGAGGGAGCTGGGGCTGGGCTGGGCAGGAGTCCTCACTGCACCTGCAGCCTTGGGGTCCCCACCGCACCTGTGCTGCAGTCATTGACTCCTTAGACCTGTGCCTAGGCTCCAGCCGAAGGGCTGCGCCGTGCTTCTGACGCTCACTATACACCAGATACGGAATTCCCCCGGGGAGGAGCTCTGTTTCAAACATGCGAATTTCTGTTGTGATGAATCAGTCACCGTTTATCGAAGCATTACTGAATTAATAGCAATTTTTGGCCAATATGTATTTCTCAGATTCATTCCATTATTGTGCTTTTGTCACTGAACATTCATGATTATGGAGCAAGTAGCTCAGTGCACATGTCACATGGGCTCACACTGTGGGAGGTCGGAGCTGCGGGGAGACTAGATAGAGGGAGATGGTGATGGGAGCCTCAGCCCCAAATCCAGAGAAATGCTCTGTCTAGTCTCAGTAAGCCTTACTCACTGCCGTTTGCAAATAAAGAGAGCTATTCCTGCAAATCTATGCTTGTTAAAAACCAGTAAGCCCAGGTGCAGTTGCTTATGCCCATAATCCCTACACTTTGGGAGGTGAAGGTGGGAGGATCACTTGAGGCCAGGAGTTCAAGACCAGCCTAGGCAACATATTGAGACCCCGTCTCTACCAAAAGAAAAAAAGAAAAATGCCGAGTGTGATGCCCTGTGCCTGTAGTCCCAGCTACTCGGGAGGCTGAGGTGGGAGGATGGCTTGAGCCCAGGAGTTGGAGGCTGCAGTGAGCCATGATGACATCACTGCACTCCAGCCTGAGTGACAGAGTGAGACTGTGTCTCAAAAAACAAAACCAAGCCAACACCATCACCAAATTTAAAACTGTACTTTCTGCTTTCTGTTGATCTCTCTTCCTATCTCCAGCAACAGATCTGTTTTTTCCTCTTCTGTCTCAGCAAGCCTTGCTCCAGCCTTCATAGTGCAAAGAGCACGTTAGCGTGGTTAGGCACAGCGGCCTAGGAACCACGGGTCCAATCTCCTGTGTCATTTGCTGTGCCAGGCTGTGGCTGTAGCCGCTTGCCACTCAACCTTGGTGACATGCTCTCCATCAAGCAGAGGCTGAAAGCTGGTGTCAGGAAGGAGTGTGGCACTGGAGCTGGTGTCGGGAAGGAGTGTGGCACTGGAGCTGGTGTCGGGAAGGAGTGTGGCACTGGAGCTGGTGTCGGGAACGAGTGTGGCACTGGAGCTGGTGTCGGGAACGAGTGTGGCACTGGAGCTGGTAGCAGCTCCCTGGGGAGTCTGACAGGCTCTGGGTTAATCCTGGCAGGCCTCTCAAGCTGGGCACAATTTAACCTACACTGAGCCTTGATAAGTGAATGCCTGGTGTCCAGAATCATTTACTGTATTTCATTAATATTGGTGTAATCATGATGGGCCACTGCTTCTAGAGAACTCTGAACAGTTTTGGCCTTTAGAGGAAACAAGTTTCTAATTTTAAGACTAAAGAAGGCCGGGCATGGTGGGTTGGCCAGGCGTGATGGCTCATGCCTGTAATCCCAGCACTTTGGGAGGCCAAGGAGGGCAGATCACCTGAGGTTGGGGATTTGAGACCAGCCAGACTCTTTAGTAGAAGCTCTGTCTCTACTAAAAATACAAAACTTAGCCAGGCATGGTGACGAGCTCCTGTAATCCCAGCTACTCAGGAAGCTGAGGCAAGAGAATCTCTTGAACCCGGGAGGCAGAGGTTGCAGTAAACCAAGATTGCGCCACTGCACTCCAACCTGGGTGACAGAGCAAGACTCTGTCTCAAAAAAAAAAAGACTAAAGAAGAGCCCCATTGACTACATTTGTCATTGAGCTGTGTCTTGAGCGTCTTCCAGCACCGCACCTGGGAGGGCTGAGTCCACGAGGCGCTCGTGCTCACTCACTCTCCATCTGTGCTTCTAGCTGCTGACCTCCGGAGTGAGTTTTTCTGATCCTTGGCTGCTCCCCATGTCTGTACCTGAAGAGTCATAGAAAGCCCTGTTCACATGTTGCCTTCACACTTGTCCTTTGTGTCATGGGCAACCTGTGTTCATTGAAATTTTATGATTTCTTTATATCACATGGGTATGATTTTCACTGTAGAAGAAACTTATATACTTAAAACATCTTCCAGTGTTAGGCTCGGTGTGATGGCTCATGTCTGTACTGCCAGCACTTTGGGAGACCAAGGCAGGTGGATCACCTGGGGTCAGGAGTTTGCGGCCAGCCTGACCAATATTATGAAACCCCGTCTCTACTAAAAATACAAAAATCATGTGCCTGTAATCCTAGCTTCTCAGGAGGCTGAGACAGGAGAATCGCTTGAACCTGGGAGGTGGAGGTTGCAATGAGCCAAGATCACACCACTGCACTCCAGCCTGGGTGATGAGAATGAAACTCCATCTCAGAAGAAAAAAATCTTCCAGTGTTTTATTGGCTCCTGATTTCGATACTTAGTGGAGAGAGGCAGACATACTGGTTTGTGTGATTTATACAGCTTTAATATTTAATGGCTTAACACAGACGAATGAGCCCTCTGGTTCAAGATGAAGCCGGAGGAGCAAAGCGTGTGCCGCTTCTTGTCCATCTTCCTCTTTAGCTTGTGCATCTGTGTGGACAGCTGTGGCAGGAGCACAGATATCAGGTACAAGTGAAAGAGACAAAACTCAACCCCAGAGTGCGCTGACCTCTCTTCCCCTCCCTCTAGTGCATTTGAGTCCATTTAAGTTGAAGCAACTATTAGCCACCAACTGTGCTAGCCCCTGGGGATGCAAAGATAATGACGTGGGTGAGACAAAGAGACAAGCAGTGACAGCAAGGTGATTAGCACGGTGTTGGGGATGCGCGGGTTGCCATGGGAACATGGGAGCGGTGGTGCTCCGTTCCCGGATGGGGATGGGAATACCAGGGAAGGCTTCACAGTCTTGGTGGAGGGTTTTCTGTTTTTGTTCTTTGCTAAAAGCTCAGTAGGCATTTGTCAGGCAAGGGAAGGAGGAGCAGGTCATTCTAGGCAGGAGGAACCACGTACATGAAGGTGCAGTGATGGGAAACCATGGTGTGCCTGAGAGGCGTGTTGGCCTCCAGGAGGATGTGTAGGATTTAGGAAGCACTGGGGCAGATGCTCAGGACCACATGGCGAAGGCCGCGTATGCCTCGCTAATACGGACTGTGTCCTGGAAGTGATGGAATCTACGCAAAGATTTGAGGTCAGTGACATGACATTTATCATCCAGAAGTAACACTTTACTTAACAGAATAAACTTTCATTCATTCAGCAAATATTTTTGAGACTGTATTACAGGCCAGACACTGTTCTGGGACCCAGGGAAATAACAGAAATAAACAATACTGTGAACGTTCTTTGCATTCAGGAGAACTTAACATTCCAGCGATTGAAGGCAGTACATAAAATGAAAGTTAATTATATGATTTATTGATTTATTTGCTTTTGCTTCATTTGAAGGTGGTAAGCGTTATAAGAAAAAAATAAAGCAAGGAACATAAGTCCTGGACATGGGAGTGGAGAAGGCCCCGTTTATCAATAGGTAGCTTTGTTATACTTAAATATAAAGAAAACTTGCTTTCGTTTATATTTTTAAGAATTTATTTTCAGTGTGCATTTTGGGACTAAGCTTCTGGGTTACATTTGCCTCATTCATGCCAGTCGATCTTGCTGTTTTATGCACGTTTCCACAGAGGTAGTATTGAGAAAACCTGGACTGGCTGTGGAGCAGAATTAAAGCTCAGCCGTCAGCCTACTGGGGCACGTCCTTCCTCCAGGAAGGCGGAGGGATATGACACGTCCAGATAAGAGCTGTGGTCAGAGGAGGAGGTGGTTGGTCCAGGTAGACGTGGCCGTCCCTTCTCTCTTTAATGACGACCGAATGAGACAGAGCAGAGCCGGCCTCAGCAGGAGTGTTCAGGCTGGACTGAGGACCAGTGTGAGTTTTCCATGCTGGGCTCGACAGCCCGGGGAGGCGCAGCTGCATCGTTCTCATCCTGTGCTTCCCGAGGTCGAGGCTCTGACACCGTCCTGCTGTTCGTCTGGCTGACCTGGGTCCGGCGATGGCATCAATGAATGAGTCCGTGGGTGGGGCCTGGGTGGTGTGTGAGGTTTGTCTGTTTGGGGAAGGGGTGGGGACAGAAGGGAGGCCCAGGTGGGGGGTGAGGGTGAATCGCACCTGTGAGAGGGGGGCCGAGATTCCCCGAGGGCAGGACGGTGCACCGCAGTGACCGTGTGGTAGAGATCTGGGGACGGATGGCCCGTGGCGGCAGGGTCTGCAGAGCTCCTGGGTGCTGGGCCGTCAGGCCACACCGCACCAGATGAAACCGGCTCTCAGCAGGACACGCCCTCGGGGAAGAACTGAACAGAAAGACAGATTCGTTGTGAATTTTGGAAGGTAGGGGATTTTATCAGCCAGTGTTCCATTGAGGACGACGGGTTTTAAGCCCCTGGTCCTATTTGTTGATCACGTTATTTTGAAGTCTCCCAAGTCTACTAAAAATATTCTCTTTTTGATTATTGGGGAGACAGGCAAAGGAACTTAGGAAATCCTTCACTGGCACATAGTACTATAAAGAAGTTCTTTATGAAAGGCCTGGAATGGGCATGTTCAGTCAAAAACTATTTTGTCTTTTCAGAGCCTGGAGTTCTGGCCTGGCACAGGTTGTCAGAAATAGGTAGTTTTTCCTAATAAAGCCGTAACTTTGAGGGCAGGTGAGCAGTTCCCATCTCTCCTGCCCAGTCACAGGGCTGGTTCTAGGTCAGCCTGGAGCTCAGCTTCCTGCTGAGAACCCAGCAGCCCCACCTGTGCCTCCTCCTACTGCAGCCTGGCGAACAGGGGAGTGCAGGCGATGGCTTGCCGCCCACTTTGACCCCAGCCTCGAGTGGGATCAGTTACAGCAGCCAAAAGCCATTCTTTTGAGTACCAAGTCTCCATCTGGGAATGAAGAGACAGTTTAGTTCACCTTCCTCGTTTGGAACCAGGCACGTTCTCCGGCAGTGGAACATCCTACCATCCATAAAAGAGACATGAAGACGCCGTCACTAAATTCTGGTGTGGGTTGGTTGAAGAATATGGGGAACGTGGGCGTTTATGAGCCTGCGCCCTTTGAGGTCAGTGAGGTTTGAGATCTCAGAAGGAAGGCCGGGCGCGGTGGCTCACGCCTGTAATCCTAGCACTTTGGGAGGCTGAGGCAGGTGGATCACGAGGTCAGCAGATGGAGATTATCCTGGCCAAAGGGTGAAACCCCGTCTCTACTAAGATACAAAGACAATGAGCAGGGCGAGGTGGCGGCACCTGTAATCCCAGCTACTCGGGAGGCCGAGGCAGGGGAATCGCGTGAACCCGGGGGGCGGAGCTTGTAGTGAGCCGAGATGGTGCCACTCACTCCAGCCTGGCAACAGAGCAAGACTATGTCTTAAAAAAGAGAGAGAGAGAGAGAGAGAGACAGAAAAAGAAAGAAAGAAAGAAAGAAAGAAAGAAAGAAAGAAAGAAAGAAAATAAAAGAAAAAAGAGATCTCAGAAGGAAGATGTTTTCAAATTTCATAAAGTTGGGAAGGATTCTAGGCAGATGCCACGAGAAGCTCAGGGCAAGAAGGTGAGGCATTCACACCCAAGTGGGAAAAAAGTAGGCAGCTGTGGCCCACCTGAGGGCAAGGCTGGGGACAGCCACACATGGGCTGGTAGAGTCCTGACTCTCCCTGGCTCTGAGCTGGTCGCAAATACTAGGAAATAAGACAGTTGGAGAACTCAGCACTAACCCAGTTCTCAGGTGCCGGAGGCGAGAAGGGAAGGAGCCGGCTGTTTCCTGAATCGACAGTCGAGGGCCTTAGCCAGACAATGCATTTTCTCTCCAAAACACACAGTGTTGCGCTGAGAGAGAACATTGTGATTTAGGAGCACAGCCAGATGACTGGGTAGGGACAGATGGAAAAAGCCTAGCTATTTATGACCTTGAGGACAGGAGAGAACGATTCCATAATTGAAGACCACAGGTAACTAAAACACCATGTGGCCAATAACTTTAACTCTGCCTTTAAAAATCTTTCACAATTTGCTAATAATATATTATTTCCTTCTTTTATCTCCTTCCTGCCTCATTTTCCATATATTTATTTCTAGTGAGGATATTTGCTCAGCTAAAGAAAATTTTCTTCATCCAAAGGTTCACCCATAGTTAATTGTGGTTCCTATAAGAACCTCTCCACAGCCTTTTACATCTATTCATTGATTTCTTTAATATTGATTGATTGCTTACAATAATAATACTGATTGATTGCTGTCCACGTACTACACTCTGGGGACTCATTACTAAGACCAGGCAGACATACATCCCTGCCCTCGTGTAGTTTATGCTCTCATGGAGAAAAGAAGACAAGAAACATTATGTGTATATTTGACTATCATGTTGGATGGAAATATGAGTAGGAGAGAAGAGGGAAGCAGGAAAGGAAGTGGGAGGAGCCCGGAGTCTGGGAGGTGAGATGGGGAGCGGCTGGGAGGTGAGATGGGGAGCGGCTGGGAGGTGAGATGGGGAGCGGCGTGACGGAGGCCATGGTGATGGTGACGTTTGCACGAAGGCCTGATGGAAGTGAGGGAGTCGGCTGAGGAGGGGTCTCAGGAAAGCTCTGGGCAGAGGAGCAGCCGGTATGGATGAACCCTGTGTGCAGGGAGCAGCGAGGAGGCCGGGTACCCAGAGCTGACCTCGCGAGGGTGAGGGGAGGCTGGAGAGCTGGTGGGGGCCACGTCAGGGAGGGTCATGTCAAGTTCATTGTAAGGACTTGGGGTTTCACTCTGAGTAAAATGAAAGGTGTTGGAGAGACTGATCTGACTTCCATCTCAGCAGGAACATCCTGACTGCTGTCCTGTGAGTAAACCGTGGTGGAAGGACAGGGGAGGAGCCAGGAGATCACCGTGGGGAGGGGGGACGGAGATGGTACCTTGGAGAAGGGTGACTGTAGTGAGGTGGTGGGAACGGGTCCATTTCCAGTGTGTTTTGGAAGTGGAGCCAACAGAGTGTGCGGACGGGTTGGGATGTAAGAGAAAGGAAGGGGTTATGGATGACTGCAGTGGCATCTCTATCCCCAGTGTAGTTTCTGAGATGGGGAAGGCTACTGGGGGAGTGACTTTGGGTGGGAAAATGAGGCGTTTGGCCTTGGACATAGTAAGCGGAGATGTCTGTTACACATTCCACACGGAGATGTTGAGCAAGTGACTGGAGGAATCTGGGGTCTCCACACGGAGATGTTGAACAAGTGACTGGAGGAATCTGGGGTCTGGGGCAAGGTGGAGCGGTCAGGGAATTGTGGGAGTTGTGAGTGTGAGACAGTGACTGCTAGAAATGGCAAAGGAGTGGCGTATGCAGAAAGAGAATGGGGCCAAGGGTGAGCTGGGGCACTCGAAGGTTAAGAGGTCAGGGAGGGGAGGAGGAGCGGAGAGCTGTGGAGAGGAGTGCGGTGCCGTGTGTGTCGGGACATGGGAAGGATGCGGTTCCCTGTGGGAGGGAGCAGAGGTGTCAACTGGGGTCAGGTGAGATGCGGCCGAGTTAACCACGTGGGGGTCACTGGGGACCTGGCCAGGCGGCGCTGGTGCAGTGATGCAGCCCAAAGCCTGATTCAGATCTGTTTAGGGGAGAATCAGAAATTAGACACAGCGAGTACAGAAAACTTTTTGGCAGCATTACACTGCAGGAGCAGAGAAATGGGCCGTGGGGCCCAGAGCATCTTCTTGTCAGACGGGAAGTTAGAGCATGTTGGCCTTCTCGTGGGAATGGCCCTGTGGAGCTGTTGTTGAAATAATCAGTGTATGTCAAAATGTCCAGAATTCAGGAATCCATTTTTAAAGTTACCAGTCATTTGAATGTTCATTGGAATAATTCAGAGCAGGCGACAGAAGTACCGAAGAACTAATGTGGGATTTTATTCTTCAAAAGCCCTGTCTTAAAAATTTATAGAATCACTGATCGTAACAGTCAAAAGGACTTTGAGAACATAAGATTTTAGATGTGAGAATGCAAAGAGGCTTTCAGGCCTTTCAGCCAGGGGATGCCCTTGTCCAGTGAACCCTCCACGGGAGGCCTCCCCTGCTGGAGACCCGCACTGGCGCTCAGGGTTCCTGACCCAGCTCCCGCTCCTGCCGCAGATCGCGAGGCCCCACAGGAAGCGCTGAAGTCGTTCAGAGGAAAAATGAAAAGCTGCCGGTTTAGTCCGGGCACCTCATTTTATCATAGGAATCAGGCACCTCATTTCATAGGAATCTGGAGATGAGGAGTCTTGCCTGAGGATACGCAGAATATTGCGTGTAAGAGCTGGAGGGAGGCCGAGGTCCTGGGTCCTGGGTCTCGGGCGGTGGACTGTCCACTTCTCCCTTGCTGCCTGTGGCCGTGCTCCTTGCCCAGGCAGTGACGGGCTCTTGGTGGGTGGATGCGTGAATGAACGAGGGACTGACCTGAGGGGAAGAGCCTCCCAGCCCAGCCTTCGCCGCGCCTGAGAATAAATGCCGCCAGGCACTCCGTGGTCCCCGTTTTGGGGCCCGGGTTTCCGCTGTCAACACCTGTGATGTGCCTCTGTTGGTCCTGCCAGGTGGACATGGTCCTCACTGCCCACAGACCTCCAATGCGCGTGGGAAGCACGTCTGCCGGGGGCGACCTGGAGCTCCTGTCGGGCTTCATGACTGATGCTGCTTTCTCTGCAGAACAGTCATGAGAGGGTTATGCGAGGTTAGTCCTGATGAAGGTGTATTAAAAGCTTGGCACAGTTGAGTTTCCATCACATTCACGAAGTTTATTTAAACCCTGCAGACTGAGAGCCATGAACGGGCCTCAGCAAGGCATACAAGGCTCTTCACAACGGGGTGCCTCGGCCCCCAAAGTCTACCTACCACGTTGCAGACAGCAAGATCCTGAAACAGACGAGTTCGGGCCCCCGAGGGTGCCTTTCTGTGTCTTCATCAGGGTGCTGGTTATGTAGGTGTTTTTCAACCTGCGTAGACTCATTGAACTGGACTTTCTGATACACATGCATACATACACACATGCTGTGTTTCAATCAAAATTTTTTTTAAAAAAATGAAGTATATTTGTCCTTGAACTCAAAATCCTTTAATGCCTCTGGTCTCACACAGAGTGAAAGCCACAGGCTGTCCAGAGACCCGCAGGCTCCACAGGCCCCCCAGCCCCCGGGCTGGCCTCACCTTCTCCACTGCGCTCCAGGATGTATCCCTGCCAAGCAGGCCCCTGCCACTCCGCGCTGATGGAGGGGCTCAGTACACATTTCTCCAAAGCAAAGGATATGCGTCTGAAAGAGCATTATCCTCAGGAGAAAGGACTCATGTGTTGGGATCTCTGTTTAGATGATGCCATAGGGAATTAGGTACTTTATTGGTGCCTTTAAAATTATGAATTTTAATGGCTTTAGAGTTCTATAGACATTTGGTTTTTACAGAGATTTTCCCTGTTAAAATAGGGTTTTTATTGTCCCTGACTATAAAATCATATATAAAATCCACAAGAAACTTGAAAGTTATCGAGGTGACCCCAGCACCCCCAGAGAAAACCACTGCTGTGGATATACAGCGACATTGTTTCAAACTCTTCTTCCTGTGCATTGTACTGACTGATATTTCTGTTCTCCCAAGAGTCTGAAAGGGGATTCTTACCTACTTTCAGTGCCGTTCTACGTAAGAAGTGAGGAGGAATGCCTGCTCGCATCTTACAGACAGAAAACCACAAAAGCAAATTCATTCGTTCACGGGTTATAAACGTAGACGAGAATTACTGTTATCCACCGTTTCAAGCCCTGAAGGACTTTTACGACTTTAAAATGCCGGGTGGTATTTTGATGGGAAGTTGTGCGATTTGTTCAAGCTGCTCTAAAGGGTGGTTGTGGGTCTGCAAGTCCAAAACCTGAGAGTACTTCGGACTTTTGAGAGCACGTCGTTGCGTTCTTCACTTAGGGTTCTCATAGAATTTGAGACCCATTAAAATCCTCTTTTCAGCACCATAATGGGAGCGATAAGCCATATCATAAAATGGATTGAGTTTTTAAACATTTTTTATTACTCTCTTTGACGGGAGGCCCTTCTCTGGTAATCTTATTACTTGGGCAGATTTCCTTTTATCATGTCATATTCATCTTTCTGAAGGACAACTATGGTTTCGGCAGCACCACTTAAGATAGGACTTTTATTAAATGCTTTGGGGGTAACTTATTTCATTACACAGAATATAAACCTTCAAATTAAATTCCGCTTTGTTCCAAGTTTATGACCGGGAACATCAGCCCGTCTTTGAGTGAGGTCAGAGCGTCCCCGGTGAGGCCGGTGCCTTCACACTGAGTTCCCGCTGAGCGTGGAACTGGCCTGTGACACCCGATGAGGCACGCACACTGCTGCATTCTCCTCCCTCAGGTTCCCAGACAGATTCGCGTTGATAGCTCGCCGGTGCGGACTCACAGCTTGCTCAACCTGTGCGGCTTGCACTGCGGGTTTCCCCAGGGGAGTGAGTGCGCGCGGCATCCCCACGGCATTCCCAGGCTATCAAAAGCTGACGTTCAAGAAGAATGGCCCTAAGGATCGACTTTTCGTTTCTGAAAACTCTCAAAGCTCTATCTTCGTAATTAGCTAAAGCACTACTTTCTGGATGCTGTGTTTTGGCAACTTTATGGAAACCACTTTATAGAAACGAATATTTCAACCTCCCTGAAGGCTGATACAGGAAATGACAAGATGGGGCGTCCGTTTTCTCTTTTCGATAAAATTGGTGTTCAAGATAGTCTCCTCCTTGCTGAATAGCGCCCTTTACTAAAAGAGGGACAGATCCTGGTAAGTTTTAGAAGCAGGAGAATGGGTGTTTCTGGTTGATTGCAGTGCCTACCCCGAGGGCCAGTGAGGTCCCGTGACCATGCCTGTGGTTTCCTCTTGTCTGTGGTGGCTTGTTTGGTTGGAATTCAGTGTAGAGCTGAGTTCTTTTCAGTCGGTTTTCCTCTTCTCTTTCCTCTGCATTTCCTGATTTATGTTTTGTGTTTTACTCATTATTTTCCATCTTCACTGAATTTTACTTTTATTTACTTATTTATTTAAGAGACAATGTCTGGCTCTGTTGCCCAGGCTGGAGTGCAGTGGTGTGATCTCGGCTCGCTGCAGCCTCGAACTCCTAGGCTCAAGCCATCCTGTCACCTCAGCCTCCCGAGTAGCTGAGACTGCAGGCACATGCCACCACGCTCAGCTAATTTTTAAAATTTTTCATAGAGACAGGGTCTCACCATGTTGACCAAGCTGGTCTGGAACTCCTGACCTCAAGCTGTCCTTCTGTCTGGGATTACAGGTGTGAACCACTATGCTCAGCCTGAATTTTCCTTTTATTATAGGATATCTTATACCTTGCAGCAGAATAGGCAGTGTGTATACATTAATAAAAAAATTGTTGTCACCTCGGTGCTAGGGAATGTAAACTTACATTGGTTACGGTACAATTATTTATTCTAATCTTCAAACCCATTAATTCTTGGCTTCTACTTCACTGGCAGCTAGATTTGACCTGTTTGCTATTTACCACGTAAGCACATGGGAAAGGCAGCCGTACAGAGAGCAGGTTCTAGACTTTAATGTCAGAAATGATGGAGCCAGAATCACTCTCCATTTTCAGGTTTGTGAATGATAGAAGTGTGAACTAAATGAGTCAGTGTTGCTATATGAATTTTAACAGAAATAACTAATGTAGATGACTTTGCCAATTCACAAAAAAGGCTGATTTTACAGCTGAGATGTAATGCTGTATATAGTCCTTATTTTGTGACTGAGATCGTATCTGTGAAAACTAAGACTTGAAAGGAGTGTAGTGGAAATTGAAAACAACTTTTTGTTGCCTGTTAACTAGTAGAATGTTGACTCTACCAAGCAGATTAAATTTAGTCTCTGTGAGGCTTGATTTGTTCTGCCTAAGATTGAGCATTTATCATTGGAGCCTGACCGAGTTTAGGTTTACATTATTCAAATTTGTTAGGCTACTGGTCCTTACATTTTTTTTTAATATGGCCTTTTTGTATATGAGTTTGGAAATCACAGAAAACCTTAAAATGTTCCATTTTTCCCCTCGTTTTAGGGCTCCTAAAATTCCCTGTTATTTCAAAGGTTACAAAATATTAGGACATTCCCTTCCTCTGAATCATTCTTTTCCTTTCTGCTCTCGTACATGGTATAACCCAACTGGCTAATGTTAGTTTGTACATAACTAGAATGACCTTCAGGACAAAAAAGGGTTTCCTCTAATCCGATGGAAATCTCGGGTTTTATGTTCCACCACAGGTAATTCATTCTCCAGCTTCGGGTAAGTCAGGGATTATCCCTGGCCTGCTTCCTCACCTGGGAGGCGAGGCGTGGATCAGTGTGTCTAGGTCCCTCTCAGCATTCAGGTTTGATAACTCTGGGATAACTCCACAACACAGGAAAACCCGTCAGAAGCGTTGTGTAGAAATGCAGAGAAGCTGGAGACCCCAAATGTGGAGAAGACGGTATTATCAGAAGTATGTACAGCGATTCTAAAGTCTGTTGTTGATTCTGGAAGTTGTTTCTCATAAGTATTTTTTTTTTAATAAGAAATCAAATACGAAATTTTGGCAAAGAGGAATGCCACTTTCTTCACTTAGAAGGTCCTGACTTTTTTTTTTTTTAAGAAGAGGAGTGATTTAAATCTCATAAATGGTTATAACACATCTGTAGCTCCTGGAGGAGACACTGGTTCCTGAGCGGCTCATTCTGTCTTCCAGTCCAGTATTACACGTCTGAGGTCGCCATTAATTTGTCACCAAAGTGTTTCTAATGTTTAACAATCCATGATTTCCCTCAACTTCTAGCTTGGCAGAAATACTCAACAAGTTCCACAGGGAATAGACAACATATTTAAAATTTTTTCCATTGTCTTTCTCTGACTTAAGTTTTACTTCATGGAGGACCCCCTCTGGTTCTAGTCTGTCAAAGTGTAGTTTAGGGGTCAAAGCTACATTGGTTCAAAGTTTCCAAAATAGCCCATTGACAGAACAGCGCTCTAGCGACTGGGCCCTGTAGTCAGCAGTTACCCAAATACCTGCTTATTTTAAGAGATTGTATTTTAGTTTTCTTCTTTGTAAATTAGCAAATACCAAATAAACAGTCCAATAAAATACCGCTAACCGAAGAGGAGGCTGTCAGTGAGCTGCCCCTCTCTCAGTAGACGGTGGTTCTCCATCTGCACTGCCCACTGGAGCCGTGCCGGGGGCGTCAGAAACCCGCATGCCTGTCTGCACCTCAGGCCGGGAGAGCAGGACTGGCTGGGACCCCTACCCCAGCAGTGCTGAAAGAGGTCCAGGGGATCCAATATGCAGCTAAGATGGGGCCTTTCTCTTAGGGTTATCAGTTTGTTTGAAATGCTCCAATAATCTCGTGATGAGAGGATCTGAATGCACTGGGCTTTTGGGTGGCACAGTGTGCTGGGGACGGCCTGTCCAGAGCTGGGGTGAGGTGGAGCTGCCTCTGTCAACACCAGTTCTGTTAACTTGGACCGACATTTACTGTGTTCTGCAGTTCTCATTCCAGTGTTAGCATTAATTCTTAGCACTTAATCACATTACAACAATTTTCTAGTAGTTTCTGTATCACATCAGGAAGCCGGTAAATTAAAATTCTCATGCTGGTCGTTCTGATTCCAGTGGCCGTGTGATGGAAAGACCTTACTCTGATGTTGGACTGATGACTCACAGCTGAGATTTAGATTTTTTAAATTTGAATTTTTTTTTATTTTTTAGAGACCGGGTCTTGCTCTGTCACCCGGGCTTGAGTGCAGTGGCGTGATCATAGCTCACTGCAGCCTTGAACTTCTGGACACAAGCGATCCTCTTGCCTTCGTGTCCTGAGTAGCTGGGAGTACAGGAGTGGCCACTGCGCTTTTCTCGTTTTTAAACTGTTTTGTAGAGACAGGGTCTCGCTTTGTTGCCCAGGCTGGTCTGGAATTCCTGGACTCAAATGCTCCTCCTGCCTCTGCCTCCCAAAGTGCTGAGCGCACAGGTATGAGTCTCTGTACCCAACTGAATTTGAAATTTAATAGGTTGATGTTATTTCCGTAGCACAAGCCTTGTTAGTGCTGCCTGGTGTTGAGCCGACTTGAGACAACTGGCGATTTGGGGAGCTTCGTTATTATACGTGGGGCCGCGCCCATTGCAAGTGAGTCTCTCGCTTTCCTGAAAGTGGATCTGGAAACTGAGGCAGTGCGGTGAGATGAGGCAAAACGGAATCAAATGGGAAGAATAATATCTGCCCTGATTATTTCACGGGGTTCTTACGAGGCTCAGATCAGATCATTCATTTATTCAACAAATGTGTGATTCACCGAGCGCCTGTCACAGGCTGGGCGGCGCTCTAGAACACGAAGGAGATAACGAAGGGAAATGTTTGGCCTTGGAAGGAGCGGCAAATTAGTCACTGCTCATATTTTTAAAATAGTTCATGCCATAAGCGCTTTGAAGAGGGCTAGCTCATTCATTTCCGAGTTTCCGTGTCTCACTACCTAGCACAGAACATAGACGCGGCTAATACACCGGTTATGTGAATGAACGAATGAGTCGCAGAATTCACTTCCTTGCAAGCCTGTCGTGTCTCCCTCCAACAAGTTAAAATGAGTAAAGTGTGGATGTGGTCTCATTTCTTGGGTAGTTTAACGTTCCACACCAACTTGACTATGGTAGTCTAACCTCGGATCCTTTCAAACCTCAGCAATGGTGAACTTTTTAGTTAGAGTTTGATTCAGTTCAGGTTCGTATTCCTTTTTTTCCCAATCACCGTTTTAGCGACACAGGGAGTACCTGTTTTTGGTTAATGGGCTTTTCATGTTTGGTATGAATCCATAGTCCAATATTTCTTTTGGAAAGGAAGATAAATTTTTCCCTTGACATCCCTTTTTTCCATTAAGTGAAAAAAAATGTTACTTCATAAATGTGATTTCAAACAGCTGGATTTTAATCTTTCCACCTTATGGAAAGAGAGCGTTTGGCTCCGGCCGCACCCCCACCACGTGGCCCGGCCTCACTCCGCACACAGCTCTTCTAACCTGGATGGTGCCGCCAGCGAGGCGCGCGTGGGTGTGCATTTGGGCTGCGTTCACATGTTATTCTAAACTAGGTCAGCAGCTCGGCTGGTTTCTTTTTCTACACTCTTTTAGGAGAATGTGAACAAATGGAGGATTATAATACCCTTTTTATACAGGTTCACAGAAATACTTTGAGGACTCTTACGTTGTGTTTCTTTACAACAGGTAAAGGTTATTATCTTGTGGGCCATAGTTCGCCCCGAGGGGCAGGCTGGGCTGGGGCAGCCCCACACATGGTTCGCGTCGCTGGAGGAGGCCTTGGTGTGCCGATGCCCAGCCTTTTATTGGAATGACGGAAAATTTGAGTTGAAAGGACCTTGGACTTGATCCAGGCCCGCCACCCTTATTCCAGACACAGAACCAAGGCCTGGAAAAAGGAAGAGGCTGTGACAGTCAGCGGCAGCGAGGAGCCCGGGACTCCTCCGGAGGCTCTGTCTTCCCTCTGTCTACTGAGTGGGCTGTGCTGTGTGAATCTTGCCAGCTTCTGTGGTCTCCTAGGGCCAAGCCCACACTCAGAATGCAGGATGACAGTCACTGTAAGATGCAGTGGACCTTTCTGTGCTCAAGTGTATATAAATGTGTAACTTCCTTTATTCTTCGTTGCTTAAACGGATGGTAATGTGTTAAGTGTGCAAATTTGTTTTAAAGTCCTACGAAACTGAATTCCGTTTTCAAATATGGATTTGTACAGATTTTAGGGAGCCTGTGTTCAGTGTGGCCTGTAGGGATTTGGGTATGGGATCTGCCCTATTTTTATAATTTGCCAGCATGGCCCTTTAGCAGAAAGCACACATGATTTCCCCATGTTTTACATTATAAATTCACTGCTACCCACGCCTGGTGTCATGCCTGATTTTTCTGAGGCATGAGACGAATGAACGTCTGAGAGGTGAAATACGTTGTCCAGATTCTCACCACAAGACGGTGGCAAGTGGGAAATAAAATGTCTCAGTGTCCTTTTGTTAAGCCAGCGCTCCTGAGTTCTGCCAGCCCCTGCCACGGCTGGCTGCGCGGGCTCCCCCATTCTCGGAGGTGTGGAGAACTGCCAAGGATGTTTTCAAACCGAATAATAGAGCCCCACAGCTATGACTTTTGCAGAGCAGGCCGTGGAAAGAAAGAGAGCACCTGTGCTACTCGTGTGGGCAGTGCCGTAGGGCGAGGCGTGCGTGGCAGGCCTCGGCGCCCCTGTGGAGTGCAGGAGGGCACCATCCTGTGTGTTTCAGACAAGGAAGGTCCTCACCCAGATGGCCGTTCTCCGAGTGTAGTGTCCTGGGCTCTGCAGATAGTCTGAGCTCCCAGACAATCATGGCATGCAAATGGGGGAAAGAAACCGACGACAGTCGCCGCTCAAGAGCACCAAGCTTGCATTGACTGCTCCATGCTTTATATTGTACTTTTTCAGAGTGCAAATTCACCTGCACCAGCGGTAAATGCTTGTATCTTGGTTCGCTGGTCTGTAACCAACAGAACGACTGTGGGGACAACAGTGACGAAGAGAACTGTCTCCTGGTGACCGAGCACCCGCCTCCGGGCATCTTCAACTGTAAGTCTTTCCTCCCGCCTGGGCGGCACTGTCTGGTGTGGTTCTGAGGCGGTTAGGAGGTGGGGTCCCTGGGACTTGCGAAGGAGGTTGTTTTCTGGTTCCAGAAAGAGATTTGCATTTTCACAAAGGAAATGTTTTCTTCTTTTAGGATAGAGGGGCGGCGTGTTTCAACGTAGGAAATTCGTTCTGTTCTCTAAAGTGGTCGGTGGAGCTGTGTTTTGAAATAGGCTTTTGCTATTTATCTGAGCAATGCCTGGATTCCAGGAAATCGTATATTGATTTTAGTATTCTTCATACCAACATTCTTACTTCAGAAGTAATTTTAAATTAGCAAAGAAAGATGTGTGGAAGGTCCGTAATTCATCATGCAACTGAAATATGAAAGAAAAATTTGCATGGGATCCTTAAAGGTTCTGGTCATGTGTTTTTCTGTTAGATGCTGGACGGAAACAGCTGGAGTGAGGTCTTGACACGTGTGAATCCCCAAGGCTGAGGCTTTGAGCGTTTCTTGAATTGGAAGAAGTGGAGTCAGAGTTTGAAGTTCGTTGGTTTTTGGTCTCATGGGTTTTGTGAGAAGGGAAGAGAAAGAAGGCAGTTTGGAAATCCCGCTGAACTTAGGAAAGGTGGCTTACCGTTTTCCGTGTTTCTCTGGGCTAAGTGAGGGGGATTGAGGGTGAGGATCTGGTTGCAGTTGCACACCTTGGGAAGAGCGTTGGCCGGGCCGACCCTCCTCACACGGCCTTCTTAGACCATTTTATGATGCGTTCAGCGTCTCTCCCCATTTTTACTGACATTATTTTGAGGAGTTATATTTGAGACAGATTTAAAATTTTTGTTATGGAAATTAGACTACATAAATACCAGTGCTGCAAATGTGAAAATGGGAGGGGGTTTAAAAAAAGAAACTATTTTCTCTATTCCTACTGTATTTTTATATGGGGGGCACGTTACGTATGTCCCCAATATAAAAATGACTGTGCTCTAGCACGTTTTAAGCCTGCTATTTATGCTTGCTAAATTCAAGAGTCTTATGGTACAAATAGTTTTTGTCAAGTTTTTCTATTGTGTTTCCATTTGCGTTTTCTCCTACCCAGCGCTCTTTGAGTCCCATCTCTGTACGTTGCATAGACGGTTCTCAGAGGTTCGGGTGGGCGCGTGCTTGCCTGGCCCTGGCTCCGTGTTCTATGCAGCAGTCTGTGTAATACGGCTTTGCCTCTCACCTGGAGTCATCTGGCCCACAGGCCCCGGCTGCCCCCAGGCCCAGGATGGCCCAGAGGCTCTCGCTCTGGCTGTGCTACTTAGCGTGGGAACCAGGGCTGGGTGCAGGAGGAGGGAGGAGGGCTGCAGGTCAGGACGGGGGACTGGGAGCTGGGTGAGCACCTCCCTGAGGACGAGCAGGCAGCAGGCCAGAGGGCCGGGAGCACTGAGGAACCCTGCTTGTCTGCATGATGGAAACGTGGATGGAACAATGTTGTTTTCATCTCCTGAGCCTCAGTACCCTCCGCTGCACAATGATGGCATAAGAATGGTTGTTGGAGCATCACACGGGGCAATCCACAGACAGCACTTAGAGCAGCGCATTCCAGGCACTAAGCACCCAGAGATGACCTGAGCTCAGGCTGGGGTCTTAGAAGGAGGTGAGAAAGGCAGCATCTTACTCAGTTTTCTCTGGACTTGACGAACAGCAGACACCCAGGTGAGCTGTGTGGAGAGTGTCAGGACCGTGTGTGCCGCCTTGACTGGGGTCAGAGTTCTGGAGCCCCGGCCTCCGCTCTGGGGGGCCCCACAGGCTTCTTCTGTGTCTGCGTCGTCGTCGTCGTCGTCATCCTCCTCCTCCTCCTCCCCCCCCTCCCCCTCTCCCTCTCCCTCCCCCTCCCCCTCCCCCTCCTTTACTACAGGGCCCTTTTGCTGAGGGCTTCCTTGTTTTCAACCCTCCTTCCTACCCTTCCTTCCTCCCTCGCTCCCTTTCTTGTCACTGTTCTTTCCAGTTTTTAAGGCCTGTCTCCAGATTGCTTTTCCACTCATTTTTTAAAATGCAAGCACTTTAATTCTGCCTAGAAGCCAGGGCAGCCGTTACATCCGTCAGGGTCCAACTTTGTCCTAACAGAGGAGTCTTACCATCCTGTTGGCAAACTCTTGGCCCCCCACTGTTCAGATATGACTAGAACTTTTGTCTTTATAGCTAAAATGGGATATTATTTACAATATACTCCTTCTAAGAAGACTGGAGAGCCAGGAGATGGAAGGACAAAGGGCAGGACCGTGGCCGTGGCTTCGGATTGATGTGGGTTCACGGTTCGCCCGAGGGGAGCGACAGCGCCTTTCAGCTCAGGTTCTCTCCCTGTGGAACAGGCACAGTCCTGCCATGCACGCATCTGCAGGAAAGAACGTCCGTGGGAAACACAGTCTATGTCATCGTGTTGCAATTGCCATCTCCACTCCCCATGTGGCCTTTCCTGGGGGGTGCGCGGCTGTGACTTTGGGCCGTCTGTGATGTCAGAGCCGTTCCGTACACGGAGCAGAAATGCACAGGTGTCTACAAGTGCGCTTGCCCAGCGATCCTGGGTGATTCTCCCTATTCTGTCCCCTGGGGAGGCTGCGACCTGGGCCGTGGCTGCCCCCACTTTCCCCTCAGGTTCTCTGCAGGTGCCCGAGGGAGCTGGCTGAGTGGTCATGGGGGGACACTCACGGCGCAGGTTGCCTCTGGATGGTTCTCTGTGGCTGGGAACTCCGGGGCAGGTGGTGGTTCCTCTGTCCTCCGCTGCAGCTCACGTCCGCCAGGTGTGCGGCTTCCCAGGGGAGGAGGCCGGAGGGTGGCCTCATGTTGAATAGATACATATTCTCTTCCCCGTATTCTGCTGGGCAGCGAACAGGGAGATTTCACTTCCTGTCAATAGCTGTGAACCCGCCTCAGAGGCTCTCCGGTTGTCAGTGGGTGTCAGCGGATGACACTTTTTATTAGATCCTTGACCAGCCCGTTTCCTACAGCGGACAGACAGCCGGCCTTTCGTGGTGTGCCGCTCTGACGGTAACGTCCACATCGTCTCCACCTGGATGGAGTCAGAGTGTCGCGTGAACTGTTGTCTGTGAAGCACCACGCTCCGGAAAGGTGGTACCTCGTTCTTCCTGCTTAGGAGCAGGATTGTGTGATCTGTTTTCCCTTGTTCCCACCCGAAGGATGCACTCAGTGTCCCAGCTCTGCTTAGGAGCAGGATTGTGTGATCTGTGTTCCCTTGTTCTCACCCGAAGGATGCACTCAGTGTCCCAGCTCTGAGGGTGCTGAGGCTGAAGCGAGGTGAGACCTCTGGGTTTCCAGATGAGCTAGAATCAGTTTGGTTTCCTGTCCGTGCCGTTACCTTTGAGTACGTTCCACGGCTCAGAGGTCTTGGCCGTATCTCCCGTTTGATATTTGCCAAATTTCAGCGTGAATTAAGGTTAGCAAGAAAATGTGACTGTTATTTCTAAAGGCAACAATAATAAGAATCACAGAAGCTCTGAAAGTTGCTGTAAGTAGCTTTTCTCTTCAAACAAAAATGCGTTTGGAGCCAAGGCTGAGGCACAGCGGGCTTCATCTGCCTCTTGCCTCTCCTCACCGTGGCCAGGTTATCCGTGGACCGAGGCTGCTTCGTTCTGCTGAGACATCAAAGGGTTTTGCGTGGACGTGGAGGTCTGGGCTGACGTGCGTGGACGTGGAGGTCTGGGCTGACGTGCGTGGACGTGGAGGTCTGGGCTGACGTGCGTGGACGTGGAGGTCTGGGCTGACGTCTGTTATCTCCTGGGGAAAGGGTTTGCCTGGCTGCGTCTTTCTGTGGAAGAGGAAATATCCCGTCAGCCTCAGTCACCAGCTTCTGTCACATCTTTTCTCTGGCTGCTCTATCAAAATACTGTACCCCTGAGTAGTAAACATACAGATTATACACACACAGTTATTTGTTGTTTACACAAATAAAATAATTATACAAATTATTCCTTATACAAACAAAATTATTTATGAAGTACCTTCTCTGGTCATTGTACTGGGCCTTGTGGAAACGAGGAATGAAGGAAAATATAGACGCTGCTGTCAAGGTGCTGAGAGTCGGGAGGCGAATTCACACCTGCACAGCCAAAGATAACTAAAAACGGGCCCAGGGAGTGAGGGCCGAGCGGGTCCAGTCGTTCGTGGTTCAGGGGACAGAGATTCCTCCTGGTTGGATTCGTGGTCACAGTGGCTTCCTGGAGGAGGTGTGCTGGGTGGCAAGAGGAGAGGACAGAGTGCCAGGGCCCAGAAGAGCATGAGCGTAGGGTGGCAATGAGGGTGGCGCTGTTCTGGGACAGAAGGCCGTGGCTGGGGCCTGCGTGGGGCACAGCTGAGAAAGTGGGTTGGGCCTAGAGAGAGAGAGACCAGTGTATAAGGCTCCACCTCCTGCCCTGGTCCCCGGACAGGCCACCTGCTAGCCAGCCAGCTGCGGGGAGCCTGAGACTGGCATCCCGCTTGGTGGACCCACCACCTCACCATTCCTGCCCAGCCAAGGACATCCTGCGGTGCTACGTTTCCAAAGCCCCTTGGCCACATCTTATTGGGGGACAGCAGCGCTCCTTCGACGGTCCAGAAGTGATCATTGAGTGGTCTGTGCAGCCTGGCAAGTGCCACCTCCTCCGAAAGCCCTGGTGAGCAGACACACCCCGAAGCCAGCTCTGCTGAGGGATTCTCAGCTCTGGACCTTAAGAGTAACGTCAGCACTGACAAGAAGCCACAGCTTTTCCCTTTGAGCTTCAGCGGAATTTCCAGGTAACTGAGAGGATCTGATTCGGGGAGAGCGGGGAGAGGAGCAGCTCCCCTTTGCTACTGGAGCGTCAGGGGAAGCTGCTTCCCTCTGTATAGAGACCTCATAAAACTGACCCCAAATCAAATGGACTGGAGCTGACAAAGCGCACCCCGTTATGCCAGGATTATGACTTCAGGACTTTTCCGGAGGAAACTTTTTCCTCCCATTGCCATTTAGGGTAATAACAACCAAATAAAATAAAACCCAACTTATTAAAATCTGAGCTGATTATCTTACTTCCGAAACCAACTCTTCCCACCTTCTTCATTTTTCCCTCAAAGAGACTGGCATCCTGCTCGTCACCTGCAGGCACCAAGCTCTGACTGCCCTCCTTCCCGCCTTAGGCCAGCAGGTTCCCACCTCCCAAGCATGTTGTTTGTTGAGGACTTGGGGATCAGGCTTATAACCGCATAACCGCATAGGAAACCTGTGCATAACCAGGGCTCGCAAATGCTAGACACTTCTGTTTTTTTTCCCTATAATGATTGCAGTAAACCTTAACCATAATTCTCTATATTAGAGAATAGTCACCAAATGTCCTTTTCGAGTTCATATTTCTCCAGTTGTCTTATAAATGTGCATTTCGGTTTGTTCTGTTTATCATTTGTTTGCGCCAGGATCCAAAGAAGCCCCAGGCTTCGCAGATCGCTTTGCTCCTGAAGGATCTCTGACTCTGTAGGTTCTCCCTCCATATCTGTATCCCTCCCTCCATCCTCCTGTCTCTCTCTCCTCCTCCTCGTCCTCCTCCTCCTGTTCCTCCTGTTCCTCCTCTTCCTCCTCCTCCTCCTCCTCGTCCTCCTCCTCCTCCTCCTCCTCCTGTTCCTCCTCGTCCTCCTCCTCGTCCTCCTCCTCCTCCTCCTCCTCGTCCTCCTCCTCCTCCTCCTTTTGTGACTTTGGGTGGAGGGGTCTGGCCTGTTTGTTCTGCAGTTTCCGTGCTCTGCAGTTTCTGCTGGCTACTTTCCTGTGGAGTCACTGAACGTGCTTCTCTGTCCCACAGCATTGCTGCCGCGTGGTAGGCAGGGCAGAGGCCGGGGGAGACTCGGGTGCGATCGCGGGGTGGGAAAGCACTATCCCGCTGCAGCTCCTCCGTCAGGAGTACACCGTGTCTGCTGGTCTCCTGCGTGACACCGTCGGTCATTTGGGTTTGCAAAACAGTCACCACCAAATTCTGTCCTTTTTTCTCCAGTAATTAGTGGGGATATGTCTATAAAGAGAAATTCCCCATCAACAGTTTGATTACCCTGAAGTGTATATCATGTAGGATCCATTAACTTAAGGATGAGGGTTCGCTGTCACTCTGCACGGGTGACCGCTGAGATTTCCTCTTGTGTTATTATGAACTGATGAATTGAACTGGGTTTGATGCATACACTTAACGTTTTTAGGAGCCCCCTCTGCTACACTTGGATAGCCAACTCCCAGGTCCCATCTGGAATTTGGGGATGGTCAGTGACCGGTGTAACTCCAGGTTAAACTCCAGGCATGCAGGGGCTCAGCCCTCTCCCCTTCTCTTCTTTATGATCCTCCTTAACTTAAATTTTCTCTTCTCTAGCTTGCTTTGTTGTAAGAATACGGTATATCATTACATATGACACACAAAATGTGTGTTGATCGACCGCTTATGTTATAGGTAAGACTTTCAGTCAACGGTAGGCTGTTAGTAGTTAAGTTTTCAGGGAGTTGAAAGTTACACACAAATTTTCCACTTCACGGAGATCAGAGCCCCAACCCCCAAATTGTTCAAAGGTCAGCTGCACATGGTGGACACTCAAGAGTGTTGACTGGAGACCGTTGATCCTTTCTCTGCTGCCTCCCAGCATCCTGTGAGCGTGGCTGCCAGGTGATCAGTGCCCATGCGGTCTCTGCGGAAGCCACGGTGCTTGCCACAGTGCCTGGAGCATGTAGCATATGGTGCATGGCCCTGTAAATATTTGCTGAGTGTAGGGATAAATATTATTATTTTAGAAAACTCAAGCCTGACCAGAGGATGAAAAAGGCTTTTGCTTGCATGGCCTAGTACCTTGCAAGTGGAAGCAAGGATTGAAAATGTCCACGTGATCCTGGCAGCCTGCATGAGAAGACGAAGGAAGAGACCACACAAGGCTGGTGCCCGCAAACTGCCTGTCCTTCCCAAGTGTGTTTAGACTGCCGTAAACACCCAAACCAGCCAAAGTGGAAGCTTGCTCTGGTGAGCATTTATTCGGGACCGACAGTGTGATCGGCTTTTACCAACAGTGTGACCAGTCAGGCCTTCCCAGTCCTGCAGCCCTGGACAGACAGACCTTTGGCTTCTCAATATCCATCTGCTGTGTAGGAAGGACCCGGTCCTGTCAAGCCCAGAGGAAATGTGGAGTGCTTCTGGCTGGCCCTAAAGACGTGTAAGTGTGTGAGCAGATGTGAGTCTGTGTGTGCTTGCATGAGATGTGAGTATACCCGAGTGGGACTGGGTCTTGTGTGTGTACAAGCATGTGTGAGAATGTGGAGTACTGTGTGCATGCACAAGTGTGTGGGTGTTGGAGAGTGTGCGTCTGGTGTGTGCATGCATGTGACTCCGTGTGGTGTGTGCATGCATGTGACTCCGTGTGGTGTGTGCATGCATGTGACTCCGTGTGGTGTGTGCATGCATGTGACTCCGTGTGGTGTGTGCATGCATGCGTGGGTGTGTCATGGGTGGAGTGTGTATGCACTGTGTGAACGTGTCTGTGCACGTGTGTGAGGGTGAGTCTGTGGTGGATTTGTGCATGAGTGTGCACGTGTGTGAGGGTGAGTGGTGCGTATATATATGAGAGTGTATCTGTGTACATGTCTGCGGGTGTGTGCGTGTGCGGGTGTGTATATGTGAGGGTCTGTGGTGCACGTATACATGAGTGTGTGTGCATGTGTGAGAGTCTGGTGTATTTGCACATGAGCGTGCATGTGTATGCATGTATGTGTGTAGGTGAGGGTGTGTGGTGCATGTGTGCATGAGAATGTGTATGTGCATGTATGTGAGTGTGTGGGTGTGTGTGTGAGGTTGAGTCTCTGGTGCGTATGTGCGTGAATGTGTGTGTCTGTGTGTGAGGGCGAGGCTGTGTGGTGCATGTGTGCAGGAGTGTGTCACCTGGAGTCACCACCACTCCCTGCCTGTGGCTTTAGGTAAGTTGTTCAGCCTCTGTGGACCTCGGTTTTCTCATTTGTAAAATGAGGATAATATTGGTATCTCTTCCAAAGGGCTGTTCTGAGGATTTACTGAAATAGTGCAGGAAAGGCAGTTGGAGTAATGCCTGGCCCACGGTACGTCCTCGGTGAGCATCATCTGTTGGAGGGTCCACTGCTTCCTGGGGAAGGGAATTAGGAAGCAGCTGCTGTTTGCCGGGTGCTCACTGTTCACAGGTATCGTCTGTTTATCTCTCAGAAGCACCCTAGAAAGGTCATAAGAATGCAGCGCTCAGGGCGGTGAGGTGAGTTACTCAGAGTTACACAGCCAAGCCGCTGCTGGGTGTTGAACTCAGGCCGTGGTTTTGTCTGTCTTTGGAGGTGCTATTTTCCCCTCCCGTGGTATTTTTACTCCTCAGTTCTTAAAAGGCTTGAAGGGCTTTGATGGTGGGGATCAAACCAACCATATTCTATTCAGGAGGGCCACAGCGGATGAACGTTTTCAGGTGATACATAGATGACGATTTTTGGTTTCAGGCTGGATTTTCAAGCAGATTATGAAAAATTGACCTCAGAGCCCCTGTGTGTCAGGGATCGTGGATTCTGTTGATCCCTTGGGGTTTGCTCCAGAAACTGATAAACTATCCCGTCTTCGATTGTGCCCCGTCCAGGTAGTACTCGTGTGACCCAGAAGCCACCTCTCCTCTCTGACTCGCTGTCTGGCAGGAGGATGGGGACGATGACGGCTGCCCTGGGGAGGTGAGAGGCCGCGTGGCGTCAGCGTGGGGCAGCTGTTTCTGCCATCACCCTCCCCGTTCCACCGCCTGCCAGACGTGGGCTTTTAGCCTCTGATCCCCAGTTTCCCTCTGACTCTCGTGTGAGCGCATCGGCCGCTTCAGCATCTCCAGCTGTGCTGGGAGGGGTGGGGCCTGCCTGGGGCCCTCTGGCATTCGGCGGACTGGACTTTCGCGTTGACGTTGCTGACTGCAGGAGGCACGGACAGGGGTCTTCCGGGCTGTGGTGGTCCTTGGAGCGAGGCTGGGGCGAGGGGCGAGGGGCTTCCACAGACGTAATTCTGGCTGGCCTCCATCAAGGCCATGTTCAATGAATCGGGCCGTTCTGCGGAGCAGCCGGTGTGCTTTGGACGGGGCTCCCCGCCCCCACGCTCCTTTTTTTTTTTTTTTTTGACTTAAAAAAAGAATCTATGGCAAAGCAATTACTGCCTGTGACAGTGACCCAAGGTGGTGTTTAAAACAAGATGTGGAGGGGAATGTGCCTCTCTCTGGGCTCGCCACGGATCGGGTTGCAGGACTGTCACTGGCAGCTCACTCCTGCCTGAATGGTTCTGTGGGATGAGCCCCAGGGAGGTGCCGGCAGCCTCACCCTCCCCTCCTGGTCCCGCCCCGTGTGTTGGCTGCCTTTGTTTCTCCAAGACGGTTTTCTGATCAATTAAAATCGTGTAGGGTCTTAAACGGTAATTCTGCCTTTTCAGATAAACAAAGGCGGAGAACAAATGGGAGGGTAAGTTTTAATAAACCTTAGGCATCATTTCCTCCTGCTGTGACACTAAATTTACTCGGATAAAAACAACCTCTTAGATTTACATTTTGATTCTGTTACTGCTTTCATGTGTGCGGGGCTGTCCCACTTCAGATGAAATTTATCCACTTCTTTAAATATTTAGTAGTCTAGCGTGGATGTTAATGAAAGTCTGGCGGTGCTATTTTGAGAATTGCAACAATGATAGTAATTTTCAGTGTCAGATTCCTGCTTCGCAAAGGGAAAGAGGGATGGGAGAAGGGGGAGGGAAAAATGGTTTCAGTTCTAATAGAGTTTGCCATCCGCTGGGCCGTGCCAGACAGATGGGTCATGAATACTGTCTAGACGCTCTCTGCCTGAGCAAAGCCCTGGTCTCTGAGGACACGCAATGGGATGCCGGCTTAAGTAACTGGGGAAAGTCAGGGCAGGCTCTCCTGGAATCAGATAGAAATCAATGTGAACCTGCTTCCGGGGGGAGGCCAAGGGGCGGCCGGGAGGGTGTAGGGACAGGGGGTGCTAAGAGAAAGGGCCCTCAGTTACTGATCAATTTTAGTGCAAACTTGACAATTATTAGGCATTAGGGAGGGCGTGAAAGGACAGCTGTAGGACGATAACTCTATTGATTTAGGCCGTGCTGCCCAGAATGCAGAATGATATATATCAGACTCGGGCTTCAAAGGCCAGAGAGCAGCTGGGGTGAAAAGGAGGATGTCGTCGTGTGTGGTTAAGACGGGAATGCAGCCCGCGGGGTGACCTGCGTTAATTGTGTGTATTAACACCCTCGGCACTGCTCTTGTCGAAACCGTTGGTCTTGACTGTTCATTTAGCATCTTAATTTGCAGGGGTTTTAGAGGCTCGCCCGGCTTGCTTTCTCTTTTTACGAATCTCTGCGAATTTCTCCACGCCGGGTCTCTTCTGGGCAGCTCCACGACTGGCAGAGCTGCAGGAAAGTGGGTAAAACATTCCCCAGCGCCTGCCTGGCTGCGCTTGGGTGCCCGCGGAGTCGTGATGCTTGTCGTCCTCATTATTTTCTGAGTGGCAGGGATGGAGTTCATGTGACATCCGAAGTGAGTTTCTGCTCATGAAGACTCCCAGTGTAAGTGTGGCGAGAGTCGGGAAGGAGATGTTGCGGTGAAGATGAGAGTGGGGGGCGGAGGCTGGGGGAACACCGGCAAGGCGGGGCGCGACGCAGCAGCCTGCCGTTCGGCTGGGAGGTGCTTTGTCGCTTGGCTTGATGGCCCTAATCACGTCTTCGTCTTGAAAAAAATCACCCGAAAGGGTACTACAGTGAAACTTGGAAGGGACCGTCTTTGAGTAATTGCAGAAATAAAGCTGAAGTCTAAAGCTGCCATGAGGTGTGTCGTGGACTGCAGAGGGGGGTGACCCTCCGAGGGCTGGACTTCTGAATCCACCCTCTGGGCTGGTGCCTCTTTCAGTCATGTCAGCTTCAACGTGGGATAAAACCAGCAACCTGAACTCTGCAGTAATCCCTTTTTCATTCCTTCATCCATTCTCGTTCTGTCCCAAGAGCTAATAGCAGAGGGAAAAGAAAATATTTTTTGCTTCTTCCTTCCCAGAAAGAAAAGAGAGATCAAAGATAAAAAATATTTTCAAAGTTGATGATCACTGGAGAGGGAAAAAAGAAATCTTGTTTCAGAAGTTTGCAGTTGTGAGCAGCGAGTGGGTCTGTCCTTTTTCCAGACGGCTCCTAGAAAACTTGTCATGGTCCTCCAGAGGGTCCAGCTGTTCTTAGAGGGCACCTTCCTGCCCTAGACCCTGTGCCTGCTGTTCACACAGGGACCCTCCACTTAGGGCGGAGACTTAATTCCCTGGGATGGCCTGTAGGGAAGGGACACATGGCAGGGGCTGGGCTGTGGGCGTCAGCACTTCTGCTGCCAGCCGTGAGGCCTGGAAGGGGAGCCTCATGCTAAGTGAGAATTTATCACCTCTTGGTTCTGTTCACTTAAAATCTTGGGACCATAAAGTGCATCTCCCCATTTCAGAGACTCCGGCGGCTCAGTGGGGTGACCCCCAGGCTCATGTGTGTGCTTGGGCTTGCACCTTGTTCTAGAGAGGGCCCCTGAGCCAGGCTGTCTGCTGTGGATGGCTCTGCCATGACGCTGTCTCATGCATCCTGATCTCTCTCTTCGTTGTTAGTGGGGGTGCTGGGCATCTGTTATTTGCTTTACTCTAAAAATTCAGAGAAAAAGGAATTTGAGCTACACTTCTGGCCTTTTACCCTTTAGATCTTGGGGTACGGTCAGCTGTGGTTCCGGGTAAGGTGTACTGCCGCGGGCCCTTGCATGCCAGCTGCTCTCCCTGTCTGGGGTTGGGCGGGCAGTGGGTTTAGGCCCACCCGCTCTCTCTGTCACGGGGCCGGGGTGGTGGCTGAGCCAGTCAAGCAAAACGATGGACCTGCCATCACGGGATGTAAGCCTGTGTCTTGACTGCACATGACTTTTCGTGGAAGGACAGCCAAAGGCACACACTGCCGAGAGAGTTCCCTCTCCCGTTTACGTAGGCTCTGGAGAGAGAAGTGTTGAGCGTTGTCTCTTCCTTGGTGAGAGGGGTTGGCATGAACCCAGAATTGTAAATGCCAATCTGACCTTAAAAGGCTGGCGGAGGCCCCGCCCTTCCAGGTCTGCCCGTGCCTCCCGCTAAAGCCCCATGAGGCCTCTGGATCCGCAGCCACTGCCTCCTCTTGCCCTTCTGGTTCAGTGTCCGCTGTCATGTTAGGAGACGTTAACTGGAAATGACAGGACCTGGGGCTTCTCCGCAGTGAGCTGCTCCGCCCCCCCCCCACGCCCCCCAAAAACAAAACAGAAGATCCCAAGACTGATTAGTTTTCATAAGTTGTTGAAGGAGAAATAGTTGCTGAAAAATTATGTCTGGACAGGGGGCTGGAGGGTGTTATAGAGAAAACATGTTTGGGATAGTCACTTGTGGAAAATTATACACTGAGTCGTACAAAACATCCCATCTTTGGGATACTTAATGGAAGGTATTTTTCTGAGTGTTGAATGTGTGTGAGGCATGGGCTGGGCTCTGTGGGCAGGTGCAGGGCTGCAGGGGCTGGGTGATATGGGAGAGTGCAGTGTGTGAGACGGAGGCTTTGCTCCCAGCTTTGTTCTGTCCAGTGCTAAATGGTGTCCTTGAGAAGGCCCGCAAAGTTGTGGCCCGTATCTGCAGTGCCAGCGTGTGGGACGGAGGGAACATCTTCCTGAGCCTAGGTGCTCAGGGAGGCCACCATCACCGGCTGGCGGGGTCTGGAGAACCCCTGCTCCTCAGGGCGGCCCGGTGGGAAGGGCGGGGAGTGCCATCGGGAGGTGGCTGGGCAGGGATGCCACATGGGCTTGTCATGGAAGCTTGTGGGGAGGGAAGGGCTGACTTTGAGGAGCATCACTCGAAAGGTCGGTGGGGTCAGATTCTAGAAAGCCAGAGATGTCATAGGCCAGATCGCTTTCATTCTCTTTGGTGAGGGAAGTCATTGGAGGTCTTTGAGCAGGAGAAGCTGTGACACAAAGCTGTAGCATAGCTGGAAGTTCCTCAGAGATAGCTTAGTTCAGTTCTGCACTCAGGAAGCTAAAGCCTGAGAATTTAAATGACCGTTTCAAGGTCACAAAAATAGTCTTTGGCAGACGTCCTGATATGTATGTTTCTAGTCTGTTTGGGCTGCTATTACCAGTACCCTAGACTGTGATAGGTTTGGCTCTTTGTCCCCTGCAGATCTCGTGTTGAGATGTAAGCCCCAGTGCTGGAGGTGGGCCAGGTGGGGGGTGTTCGGGTCGTGGGATGGATTCCTCGCGGTTTGGTGCTGTCCTCGAGGGAGTGAGTGAGTTCTTACAAGGTCTGGTTGTTCAGGTGTGAGGCACCTCCCCCCTCACTCCTCACTTCGGCTCCCCAGTGTGAGATACCAGCCCCCCTTTACCTGCCACGATGAGCGGAAGCTCCCTGAGGGCTGCCTAGATGTCGACACTGTGCCTCCTTATAGAGCCTGCAAAACCCAGAGCCACTAAGCCTCTTTTCTTCATAAATTACCCAATCTCAGGTATTCCTTTATAGCAGTGCAAGAGATGGCCTGATACAGACGGGATGGCTTATAAACAACCGAAATACGCATCTTACAGGTCTGGAGGCTGGTAAGTCCGAGATCAGGTGCTGCCGGACTCAGTGTCTGGCGAGGGCTTGCATCCAGGTCCGCAGACGGTGCCTTCTTGCTCTGTGCTCACATGGCAGAGGGCAAGGGAGCTTGCTGCAGTCTCTTTCCTGTGGGCACGAATCCCAGTCCTGAGGGCTCTGCCTTCGTGACTGAACGCCTCCCAAAGGCCCCACCTCCTAAGCGCATCACTCAGGGGTTAGGGTTTCAACATATGGCTTTGGGGGTGGGGAGGGAGTACAAAAACCTTCAGACCCTAGCAGTGCTTCCCGTGTCTTAGGCCACTTCTCCTTCCACCAGCCCGTGTCCTCACACCAACTTGTCAGGTTAGGCAGCGTCAGGGAGGCGGGAGGACCCTCCCTTGCAGAGTAGGTGGCCGACAGTGAACGTGGCCTGTGCCCCTGGGAGCAGGGACTGGGACTAGCTAGGAAGGCTGTCAGAGGGGCAGGTGCCCAGAAGCTGTGCCTTTGGGATTCTGTAAAAAAGGGTTTGGAGGAAGCCACATGAAAGCCACAGCAGGAGATGAATAGGGAGGGAAGTCAGAGTGTGCCCGGCACAGCAGGGTCCCAGCGTGGCGTCCCCAGTGTGGGGTTCACGGCGGCGGCGGCTCCTGGCCGCCCTCCCTGCTGTGCTGGGAGGATGCAGCCGGTGCAGACTGGGTGCTGTGGAGGGACAAGGAGGAGTCCGGGGCTGTCTTCCAGCAGAGGGATAGCCCAGCAAAGGTGGTGGGTGCACTGGAGAGAGAGGGGGACCCCTGTGAGCAGGTGTGAGAGGGGAGGTGTGGACAGAAGAACTCCAGTGCAGAGGAGGAGACTCTGCTGGAGCTGAAGAGGAGGAAGGCTGGAGTCCTCGCTCCTGGGCAGAGCTGCTGCTATGAGTCAGCCTGGGGCTGGGGAGTTGGAAAAACACTGACGCAGGAGGGGTCTGCAGTCCCGACAGTCAGCGTCTTGGTCATGCTCTGCAATGTTCCAAAGAGCTTTCTGCGTGTATGAACTTCTCTCAACAATTCCACCAGGCCGCGTGTTTACTAATTGCTAAGTGCTTTACTTGAGTCATCCCATTTAATCGTTAGAACAACCAGATGTGATAAGCACTCATTGGACCCCTCCTTAGGATTAAGGAAGTCAGCAGCAGTGAGTCCAGCCTCAGCCTGAGGGGTGACCCCCAGTGGGAACCTCCAGGAAGGCCAGAGGCAGCGTCCTGGGGCGAGTGAGGAGGACCACAGGGGATGCCACAGGGAATGCCCCTTTCCAAGTGCGAATGACCAGGGAGAGAAAGGGCGCAGAGATGGGCTTGCGCTCTGCTCGGCACGGGGAGCACTGCGGGGGTGCACACGAGCGAGCGTGAGGTCACGGGATTTGCATCGTGTGCAAATGAAATGCAAGAATCACAAGGACAGTCATCGTTTTAAAAGAGGCAGGACCCCGCTATCTTGCCTTTTGAAAACAGATGATGGTGGACTTTGGTTTGCATTGCTCCTGGCGTGCCTGTGGTCACGGGCATGGACTCGCGTTACGGAAAGCAGGGGTCCGTGAACTGGTGTCCTGCTGTGTGTGAACCTGGGGTGTGAGGCGCGAGAGGAGCAGGACCCTTCATGATGTTTTTCTTGGAGGCCCAGCCCTGAAACGTGCTTGTGTCACACATGACAATGGATTTGTGCACTTTTCGTATCACAAGAATGAGTTAAAATCAAGAGTCAGCGGCTCTGCTACTCCCTAGTGACCTTGGTTTATTAACACCTCAAGCCTGATTTTTCGAGCTGCCGGCAAGGAAGTCAGGTTTGATCCCTGGAGTCACTTGTGATGCAAAAAATAAAAAAAAAAAAAAGCTTCCTGAAATGGTGACTTGACCTCTGTTATTAACTGTAATGAGATAAGTATTAGATGGAACATTTAGCCAAGAGAGGTGTTTCTTTGTAAATAACGTTATTATTTTCAGGTGTCTGAGAGACGTTCATCGGGGCATGCGATGTCTTTGAGCCCCCGCTGAGATGAGAGCCCCAGCCCCGCGCGGTGCCCACCCATCCTCTGCAGGGCGTCCAGTGCTCCACCTGCCCGTCCCTCTGTTGCCCCTCGTTACCTCTCCACCCCGTCCCTAGTACTGCTGTGTAATCTGTTCGGTGGGGACGATAATGACGCAATGTGTGATCCAGAGTCTAGCACCTCGTGGCGCCTTGATGGAAATAGAAAGCTGTGATCACAGCATTAAAATATGCTAACAGGCTGCGGGAGCTAATGGGTGCCGCGTTCACACTGCAGGTGTTCACTCCGGCGCTGCCGCCGGCTGCGGGGACAGAGCCGGAGGCTGCGCCGTGCACGCCCAGCGTCTCATGGTGGTTTTGTTTATCGCGGGGGTGTTCTCCGAAAGGGGCGTCCTGCCTCCTTTATAAGGTGTGCTGTCGTTCTGGCTCTGCGATGATATAAGCCCCCTTTTTGTCTGACTGTCAGATGCGCAAGCAGGCGCAGTGCTCACGTGGAGGGAATGTTAGCGATGATGACAGTGTGCGGTTGTTTGATGAAAATAAATTGGATTCTATCCTGTTTGTGGTTAATGTTTATCTCGTTGGAGTTTCTGAGCACTGGAAAGGGGTTCTAAATGTGTTGTCTAAATTTGTGAAGGAATTCCAGTATACCACATTTAAAGGGGTGATTTAAGTGAATTGTATTAAGTTGTGAATAATACGGAATTTTGAGTGTCTGGCTTGCAGTGCTGTCTTCCATTTGCTTCCTGGGTCAGCCTGGCAAATGACTCCATTCTCTTCTTCATTTTTGCTGTTATTACTGCCCAGGCAGCTCACTCCTTATTTTCTTGCTCTTACTTTGGGGAAACCCATCGGATGAAACATACTCTCAGTGAGTAGACAAGGCAGCCGGAGGCCATCTGCCTACAGGTGGGTGGCGTTTGTCTCGCTGAGGGACGCCTGTCTCTGCAGAGAGGGTAGCAGCAGGACACGTCTGGCCCGGGCTGGGCATTCACCTGAGCCGCAGGTCCGGGCACAGGCACAGGTGAGCTGGGGAAGGACCCGGCCTGTCCAGAAGGTGCTGGAGGACAGAGACGCTGTGTTGCCGTGACAGTCCCTGATGTATGGGCACGTGTGGGATGTCGTGTTGCCTTTGGAGATCAGACCACTCCAAGCCCTCAGGAGCAGCCTTGGTCCTGTTGTGTTCATTCATCAGGCATCCCCTTGGCTGCACGCAGTGCTGGGTCACCCGCGGCGGGAGCAGGGCAGGCTCAGTCCGCGTTTGTTGAGTGGACGATCACAGCCCTGCAAACACAGTCCCTGAGCTAGGCAGTCCAAAGGCTGTCCCTCCGAGGGAAGTGAAGCTGGTGGATGCTGGACACCTGTATGTGCGGGAGCTAGGGCTGGGGAGGGGCATAGGCGCTGTCTGGGAGGGGCACCAGGTGTCCTGGCACCAGGACCAGGGATTTTCCTCAGGCTGGGCTGGCAGGCAGGTCATTTTACCCAGTGGGCACTTAGGCAGGAGGCCTAGGGTTTCCAAGCTTTTGGGGGACTTACGCAAATATTGGAGACCTGAAAAAAATTCTGCTTCCAAAACAGGAAGTGAAAACTGCCAAATTGAAACCGACACATTTAAGTAAATGTTGACAGAACATGAGGGCTTGTCCAGTCACCTGCAGTTCACTGTCTCAGGTGGGATGCGGTGCTTTTTCCTAGTTTGCTGTGACGTCTGTGAGGCCTGTAAGGGTCATGAGATGCCCTGGGGTAGCCGTGGTGAGAAGAGGCTGGAGCCTGTGGGGGCACCTGCTCCGGGTGAGCAGGTAGAGGAGACACCAGGAGCAGCTCCGTGTCCTCCCGCAGCCCGGGCGGCTCTGAGGGTGGATCCTCATTCGCTCTGACGCGCCGGCTGGATCCCTGGAGACACAGGCAGAAGGTGGAGAGGGGGCCGAGTCATGTCCTCCCCTGTGGCTGGCGCAGAGCTGTGCACCCGGCTTCCTCCTTCCACACAGCCCCAGGGAAGAATCCGGGGCTTGGCAACCCCAGTTCAGCTGCCTTCAGCCCCACACTGGGTGCCGTTTCTGGTGGTTTAACGTACAATTGAGCAACTCTTGGTGGCGCTAAGATAAATGGGTGATACATTGCAGTTGTATATTTTTAAGGTTATGAGGAAAGCAAACATTTAACATATAAGCCTGTTTATTAGTCAGTTTTACTCAGAGCCCCGGCTTCCAAAGTCCGACTGCCCCGAATTCCGTGTGGAAGTTCGGCCGGGACTTCTGACAGGAGCGCCCGCCGTGTCCCGCGCTGTCTGCGTTGTTAGGAAACGTGTCGTTGCTTGGCTCCCAGCATATGGGAGAAGTGAAGGTGTCACTGCTGTGGCAGGAACACGTCTCCAAGAACCAAGGGGCATCTTGTCACGGGCTCCTAGGCAGGAAACGGGGCAGAGTTCCAGGTGTCAGGTGCTGTGGTTTGAGGTGTGAATAAATAATTACCGAAATGACTGGCTGCGGTGGGGGGCGAGGAGCAGGCACGCGTTTTGCCTGGAAGGGGGAGACGGAGCGTTAGCAGCGGTTCCCCCGCCGTCTGCCTGCCTTCCTGAGCGTGCCACATCTGCACGGGGCGCCCCTTCCCGACCGGGGTGCCCTCGCTCGCCTTCCCTCCTGCTTCCTGTGCACCTCGCCAGGGTTTCCCTGGGCAGCTCTGGTGAAGGGCACGCGTCACGCTCTCCGGGCCCTCTCCACGTCTCAGCGGCCAATTGCCTTTCCTTTCTCTTTCTGTGATGCTCCTGCATTGCCCCTGGATTCCTCCAGCACACACCGTGTTGGATTTTAATTGTGTGTTTAATGACTTCTCTCTTACTAGATGATGAGGAAATCCCTCCCAGGGAGAGTCTGTGTTTTGTTTATTTCTGGTCCCTCAGTGTCCACTGCAGGGTCCGTGTGCACACACAGGTACACACCGATCCATCAGATACACATGTATTCATAATAATTTTGCTTTTTAAAAGGGTATTTTATATAAATAGAAATGGGAAAACTATTATATTTGCAGACATAAACCAATGGATGCTATCGGTGCAGGTTTGGGCCCCAGCTTCCGGCTCGGTGAATCGTGGGTCAGCAGAACGACGCCACTCGTTTTTCCTGGGACATGTGGTTTCTTCTAGATTCTGTGGCTTACAACACTATCCAAAATTCCTTCCACTCCTGCCTCACCTCCTTTCTCGGCTCCCGGGATTTCTGTCTGTCTGGGGAAAACCCTCACCTCTGGTGTGAGAGCAGAGGACAGTCGTCCACATAGAAGGACACTTCTGTGGCCAGGTGTGTGGGGCTTGCCCACAGCCCAGCAGTGGACACCTGCTGTAGCATCAGCTCCACAGGCTGGGGACTCCGTCCCTAAGGCTGCCCCTCAGACTCCAGTTGCAAGTACAGGCTCAGGAATTTCTGACCGACTGGCTTCAAGTTGGGGTTCCCACAACCCCCTCGCTAGGTTTGATTAATTTGCTGTGGGGGTGGGGGGGGCGGCTACAGAACTCAGGGAAACACGTGTTTCCGTTTACCAGTTTGCTCCAAGGATATCCCAAAGGACACAGATGAAGGGCTGCGTGGGGCAGGGCTTGGGAAGATGTGGAGTCCTGTGCCCTCCCCGGGCCTCTGCATGTTCCGCTCTCAGAAGCTCCCCGAACCCTGTCCTCTTGGATTTTTGTGGCCGCTTCTTGATGTCAGCATTCTTCCCCACCGGTGCGGGTGGGGTGTTCTCTGAGAAGGGTCGTGTGAGCAACAGGAAAGGCGGGGGGAGAGCGATGTTTCGCAGGCAGCTGAAAGGAGGACAGGAGAAGGTTGGGGAGGTTCTGTTTCCTAAGGCCTGATGCACCCGACCTTCTGACAGAAGGACTGTAACAGGGCTGTGGGGTGCACGAGCCAGGAGCCGTGGAAGAAAGCCTGGTAGATAGATGCACATCACAGCACCACCGCCTCTCCCCGTGGTTCAGTTCACAGGCCCTCCCCGAGCGTCCCCGGGGCCCTCTGCTGTGAAGGCAGCTCCCCCTGCCTCGATACCTCGATACCCCCAACCCCACCTGTGCAGTGGGCTTATTTCGGTGCTGGTCTGAAGCTCTTTGTGGTGGTAAGCTCCATGAAGGCAGGAGCATGCGCAGGGAGTTTCCTTCACTGCCCCAGGGTTGTGGCAAATCACTTACTCAGTGTTTGCCTGTGGAGTGAACAGGTGCATGAACGGTCTTGGAAAATGATGTATCCCGGCACCACGGTGGTGGTCGTTCATACGTGTTCTCATGACTTCGTAGCTTTCCCTAATGGCGAGGCCAGCAGGCCCATTCATTTCTCGCTGAAAAGTGTGGTAAAGGCAAGTTTCCTAACCGGACCAGGACTGTAACCTCCAGAACGCACAGGGCCTGGGCGTGGGGAGCGCGGACGAGGAACCTGCTGCTGGTGCCGAGCGGGAGCCATGGAGGGGCCTACACCGTTGCGCTGACGCTGTGCGATGAGGATTCCGAATGCCATTCATGCAAAACAAATTTAGCAACTAAGGAGAGCGGCGCGCTGCTTCAGAAGCACCATGTGTTAGCAGGTGTGGCACAGACCTGACTTCGCTTCCGTGGCTGAGGAAGGGGAATGAGTCTTCTGTGCATAAATGTTTCCACAGGCACCATCCTGGGTGTCCTGCCTGACCAGACTTGTGAGCTGGCGCCAGGTTGGAGCATGTGCCCAGGTGAAAATCATACATTATTTATTCATGTGAGCAGCTCTGCGCCTGTTTTCAAACATTCACTGCTTTGTTTTGTTTGTTTTGTCTACTTGCATGAAAGATGTGGTAGACAGAATACCCCCCAATAAAAGGTGTCCACTTCTTCATCCCTGGAACCTGTGAATGTATCACCTTGTTAGCAAAAGGGACTTGACGGATATGATTAACGCTAAGGACCTTGAGATGCAGAAGTTATCCTGGACCATCCAGGCCTGGAGACATGAGTCCTCTCAAAACAGACGCTTTCCCAGCTGTGGTCAGAACTAGAGGTGACCACCAAAGAGGGATCAGAGCCATGCGACGTGAAAAGGACTTGACTTGCCGTTGCTGGCTTTCCAGATGAGGAAGGGGCCTCAAGCCAAGGAATGTGGGCAGCGTCTAGAAGACGGAAAAGGCAAATGAACATTGTCCCCTAGAGCTCTGGGAAGGACACAGCTCTGCCGCCTCGTTGATTTTCACCCAGTGAAATTCGTTTTGGATTCCCAACCTACAGAACCGTGAAGTAACCAATTTGTGTTTTAAGGCCAGGTGTGGTGGCTCACGCCTGTAATCTCAGCATTTTGGTTTTGGAAGGCCAAAGTGGGAGAATCGCTTGAGGCCCGGAGTTCAAAACCAGCTTGGGCAACGTAGTGAGACCCCCATCTCTACAAAAAAAAAAAAAGCCAGGCGTGGTAGGTTATGCTTGTGGTGCCGGCTACTCCGGAGGCTGAGGCAGGAGGATCACTTGAGCCTAGGAGCTTGAGGTTACAGTGAGCTATGATTGTGCCACTGTTATCCAGCCTGGTGACAGACTGAGACCTTATCTCATAAAGAAAGAAAGATTAAAAAATAACATTTGGTGTTTTTGGATTTTTTTTCTGCTTTTCTTTTCCTGAGATGGAGTCTCACTCTCGCCTAGGCTGGAGTGCAGTGTGTGATCTCAGCTCACTGCAACCTCCACCTCCTAGGTTCAAGCCATTCTCCTGCCTTAGTCTCCCAAGTAGCTGGAAGTACAGGTGCCCGCCACCATGCCCGGCTCATTTTTGTATTTTTCGTAGAGATGGGGTTTCACCATGTTGGCCAGGCTGGTCTCGAACTCCTGGCCTCAGGTAATCTGCCCCCCTCAGCCTCCCAAAGTGCTGGGATTACAGCTGTGAGCCACGACGCCCAGTCAAACTCGGTGTCTTAAGCCAGTGAGTTTGTAGTAGCTTTGTTACAGCAGCAATAGGAAGGAGATACATACGGTTTTGCCCATAGAAAGATATTGCTTAAATGAAAGGAAGAAAACCCATCTGGGTCTACGTTTTCTCAGGCAGTGCTTGCACTTTACGGAGCCCATGCAGGACATTTACATCAGCGGCAAGTCTATGAATCGTAGCCCGGCCTCGCCATTAGAGGTGCACAAACTCAGCGTAAGCACACCCTAAGTTTGTGCCCGAGGTCACACCCTGGATCCAGCCCTGTCACACGGTTAACATTCCACAGCCAATGACTGAGCTAGAGCCAGAGCCGCCGCCCCCACGTCGTCACGCCACAGTCATTGTCATTTCACTGCAGTTTCTCCAGCTTGCTTTTGAAGAGGAACACAAAGGGGAGGTGCTTTGCGAGGAAACAATATATTGTAGCAATAGGGACATGTTTGAAAATAGTAGTTAATGAACATTATTTTCCTAAATTGGTAGTTTTTATTTTTAATTTTTTTTTTTTTTAAGAGCCAGAGCCTCACTGTCTTGCCCAGGCTTGAGTGCAGTGGCGCTATCACAATTCACTGCATCTTTGAACTTCTGGGCTTAAGGGATCCTTCTGTCTCAGCCTCCTGAGTAACTGGAACTACAGGCACACGCCACCATGCCTGGCCAATTTTTGTGTTTTTTGTAGAGATGGGGTCTCACCATTTTGCCCAGGTGATCTGGAACTCCGGGCACAAGCATTTCTCCTGCCTCAGCCTCCCAAAGTGCTGGGATTACAGGCGTGAGCCACGCACCTGTCCTTAATGGATAGTTTTAGAGCAGTGCATTAGGGTGGACCCATGTCGTCTGACAAAGCCATGTGTCTGTTTTGTATTTTCTAAGAGATTTGGTGCTGAGTAAAGAAAAAGAAAATTCTTCATATCTGATGAGAAGGTAGTGCTGCTGAGAGGGACCAAAAAAGGACAATTAGTGATGAGGGTATTTAAGGCAGACAGTTCATACCTCCTGAGTTTTTGGAACACGTGTCTCTTTTTGGTAAAAGATTTGGGGGATAATCCCCATTATATGTGTATTTAATATTATATACATATACTACCATAAACTTCCTAAGATAAACACAAAATTATAGATTTTGCTGAAGAGCAAAATGAAAATAAAATTGTACTCCCCTTTTCTTCCAACACCAAATGAGTCAGCCCACTGGGGTGTCGTAGGCGCCTCTGCCTGGAACAGCCCTCCATGCCGCCGTCTGCATGGCCGGAGCCCTTCTGCAGCCCCCACTGCACCAACCTTTGCCCGCTGTTAGGAGTGAGCACGGTGCCCGCCTCGCCGTGCTGGGGTGGCCTGGCTTGCCGCCTCCCAGGACCGTGGGAACTGAGGTGGGCTGGCCTTGGCCCCCAGCGCCCACTCGCAGAAGGTGCCCCGTGATGTCTGTCATGCAGATGAATGTGTCCGTGCCGGGCTCGTACAGAAGATCGGGAGGCTCTCCATGGCCAGGGCCTGAGGAGGGCAGATAGCCTTGGGGACCGCGTGGGTTTTGAGGTCTGGGGGAACCGTGGGGGAGCAGGAGGACATTGTAAACAAAGGCCAAGAAGAGCGAGGAAGACGTGGGGATGGGGACACAGACCTGACTGAGGGAAACCAGGATTCTAGGAACACAAATGTCATTGAAGAAGCAGAGTGTGTGTTACTGGTTGAGGGTGTCCTGGTTCTTGGCATCTTGAACAAAGAATCAGACAAAACACACAAACAAAGCAAGGAAAGAATAAAGCAACACAAGCAGAGATTTACTGAAAACGAAGTACACTCCACAGGGCGGTGGCATGCCCCAGCACGCGGCTCCTGAGCCTGGATACAGAATTTTCTGGGCTTTAAAGACCCTCTGGCGGTTTCCCATTGGTTACTTGGTGTACACCGTATGTAAATTAACTAGTGGCCTGTGATCAGTCTGATTGGTTGCGGGGGGGACCAATCAGAGGCTGAAGCAGAGTTAGAAAGTCACACCCTGTGCAGATGTCTGATTGGTTGCAGAAAGTGACCAATCAGAGGCTGAAGCAAAGTTACAAAGTCACACCCTGTGCAGATGTCTGATTGGTTGCAGAAAGTGACCAATCAGAGGCTACAGTGAAGTTACAAAGTCACACCCTATGCAGATGAAGACTTGGCTCCTGACCAGCCTGATTGGTTGTGGGCGGGGTGGGCGGGGTCCGATCAGAGGTACTTTCAGGTTTTCATCCGCCACACAGACAAAGTGCGAGGGGCGGGGCTGCGAGGGAGTCGCCGCTGGTGCTTGTGTTACTCGGGTATATGGGAAGTTGGGGTTTTCCTTCCGATTTCGTTCTGGGAAGTCGATGTGAATCGGCCTTAGGTTCCGGTCCTCCAGATCCTGTTCTCCTGCCTCGTGGAGTCACTGCTTCGCTGGGTGGATGAGCTAGAGCTTCATTCTGTGAAAGTGGTGGGCTGGCTTCAGGTCCCGTGGCAGCTGCAAGTACAGCAGAACCAGGGCAGGCACTTGGTGGAGTCCTTCACTGTGCTCCAAAAAGCAGGTGGTGGTGTCCACCGTGGTTACACTGGGCAGAAAGCACACTGATGCCAGGGGCCAGGTGTGCCACAGGCCTGACCGGGGCCGTGGGAGTGAGGCCGGGAAGCGAGGGGTCCATGCAGGCACTCTGGGCTGAGACAACCAGGCTGACGGCTAGACCCGGGGCCCCGGGGCAGCGGGCCAGGGATGCATCCAGGTGTCGAGCCAGGGTGCGTGGTGATGTGACCTCCAGACCAAACAGCCAGGCCAGGGATGCATCCAGGTGTCGAGCCAGGGTCCCTGGTGATGTGACCTCCAGACCAAACAGCCAGGCCAGGGATGCATCCAGGTGTCGAGCCAGGGTGCCTGGTGATGTGACCTCCAGACCAAACAGCCAGGCCAGGGATGCATCCAGGTGTTGAGCCAGGGTGCCTGGTGATGTGATCTCCAGACCAAACAGTCAGGGAGGGGCTGGTTTTCAGGATGAGATGCCAACTTTGGTCTAAGGAAGGTGACTTCTACATAGGACTGTGAGACAGTCGCTGTTCAATAAGCAGTTGGAACTATTTTTTTGGATTTTAATGATTCCAAAAAAGAAATCTGGGAGCTACAGAATTAGAATTTATCTTCTTCCCTTAACTGATACTAATTCTTCTGTGCTAAGCCTTGAAGAGTGCCCAAGAAAGGCGTGTATCGGTGCAGAAGGTGGGAGTCCAGGAGGCCAGTGTGGGCTCAGTCGTGGTGGCTGTCACGGGCGGAGCAGGGACAGCAAGGACATCTAGAAATGCAGAGAGCCCGAGCAGAGCCCCGCCTGGGAGCTTTTCTACAACCATGTAGCCAGAGAGGTCCCGCCTTTCCAGTGGAGGGCGGCCCACGGCCTGGACTCGTGAGGACAGTATGCTGTCATGCGGAGATATTCCTGGAAGCCTCACACACCTGTGGCCATGCTGTAGTGGCCTTTGCAGGACTCCCTGGGGCAAGCTGAAGGCAGATCCCGACCGCCAGGGGCAGCAGCCAGGGACGGCTTACAGGGCAAGCAGAGCATTTTCCTGCCTGTGGTCCCGCTGGGGCCCGAGACCAAGAATCTCCACGAAACAATCAGTGACCCCTGAAGATGCCACACAGGGTTTCTGGAATCACACGTGTCGTGTGTGTGCATCTAGGGAGTGGGAGCTCTTCCTGGGCATGGCCATGTCCTCCCTGGACTCCTAAAGGTTGGCCTTGAGGGATGGGTGACAACCAGCTCCCAGGCTCCCTCCCTCTCCCCCAGTTCTCCTTTTCTCTCCTTTCCTTCCCTTCCTGTACCTCTTTCGGAGGCCATGCTGCCTGCCCACTCTGCTCTCTGGAAGTGTGCAGCCCCCTGAGCCTGGGGTTCAGAGGAGCAAACCCGCCAGCATCCCAGGGCACCTGCCTGGCGAAGAGAACAGGATGCCTTCTCTGCGTTCCCTTCGTTGCCCTAAATTAACACTAGAGCTCCATTCTGTTATTTTTATGCTCAAACAGGCTTAAAAACAGTTGTTAACACATATTCTCATCTCCCAAATTGTCATTTTTTTGAGATGGCAAGGAATACATCATGCGTTTGGATGGCTTTAATTTACATCATCTAGTGTTCACCTCATTCACACGATTCTGGTACTTATTTTTAATTCTGAGTAACTAACGGCAAGTGACAGGGCAGTCACCCCACAGCGCGTGGCGCCCTGGGGCTTCGCAGAAAGAGCCCTGCATGGGGGCCTGTGTGGCACCCACACTTCAGGCCAGCTTGACAGCCACCCCCGTCTTAAGGGAGCTGCAGCAGCTCAGAAACATGTACGGCAGAATAAGAGAAAAGGACCCAAGATTGCTTTTTAAAAATGTGTTTCTTAACTTGTTCTTTGGCATAATTTCTGCATTAATGGATAAACTTCTCAGCCTTTCATGAAATTTCTGCCTCTTATATGTGGAGAAAACAGAGGCTGTTTTAAATTATAAAGGAAAGCTTTAATCTAGTCCAAGAAACTGGGGGAAATAGACTTCTTTTCTCGCTTTCAGCCCCATTTCCCTACCTAATGTTAAATATGGCTATTTCTCCCAATTTAGAGGGTTTTCTTTGTAGAATATGAATGAGCTATTTACTGGGTAACAAAAAGACAAGCCTTTCAAGTACAAATGGAGCTTTGGAGATCTCTCAATTTGAAAGACTAATCTCTGCATAAACACAACTGTTTCTCCATATTGCTGGGAACACTCCACTATCTGTTTGGCCACATTTTCTATTATGGTTTTTATAAAATGAAACGATGGCTAATAGCTCGGCAGAGAAGTATTTGGGCACAGTAGCAATAGGAATGTGTTTACATTGCTTTAAACTGTGTTGTGAGCAAAGAATAGTAATTTTCAATAGAAATTGCTCTAATCCGATCAGTAGAATTAGGCATTGCATATTTTCATTTCTGTACCTTTATCGGAGCTTATGTCAACCAGTCATCTCATCTGGATCTTTGGGTTTTTCATGTTAAATGTCTGGTTATACCTGCTATATCTTTCAGCCTCAAAACTCTTAGATCAGGTCTTCCCTTTTCTTTACACAAGTGGAGAGCACATGTAACAATACCACTGTCTGCCACAGGGAATAATCTGAGCGGCCAGTGTGTCTAGAACCTTCCACAGGGAAGTGCACCTGGATATGGAAAGATGGTACCATTGCTCTTAGAAATGCCCTTTAGGGCTGACAGAGCCTGACTTTTTTTTTCTTTTTTTTCACATCCCTGTAGATGGGGCTTTTGAAACCCTCCTTCGCTGCAGCCCCCACCCCCACCCCCACCCCAAGGTTTTAGGACAAAATGGGATGAGTGAATTCATGGCTTGACAGACTGAACAGAAAAATGAGGCTCCGTGCTCCATATTCATGTGCATCTGCCCCTCATGGTGACATGCTAATTGGTTGGCCAGTGCACAAGACAAGGAAGCGCAGGGTTCCTGTTGCTCACACAGTGCTTCCTGTCTGCTGTGGCGGGAGCCGGGAGGAAGGGCGCGAGCCAAGAGGGGTGCTGCCCACCGGAAACGGTGGTGTGAGGCCGCGGAGCTCACGGGGGCTTCTCCGAGACGTGCTCTGTTCACGGCTCCATCGCTGTTAATAAGTATCTTGTCATTTCGTAATTTAAATGAGGTTGTGTTTAACCTGGGTAACATCTGGCTGTTAAAATCTGAGTTTATTTTCCTTTCATTTCTGTGCTCCGGCTCAGGCCACACTTCGTGGCTGCTTAGGTGTTGACGTCAGGTCATCAAACAGCACGCCCTCTCTTTATTCTCAGGCTGCGTATTTCATTGATTCTGAAGGTCAGATGGCTGTGTTCAAGTTCTGTTAGTATATAGTTGTCAAAAATGAAAAGATAATGTAACCTTTTATAACTTCTTAAATACTCATATGTCAGGAAATTAGCCTGTAGGAGTTGTGGACAAATGCCCATCCTGAGTCTTTTCAGCCGTGGAAATGAGTAAAGGGCCTGAGAAAAGCTGCATGTGTTGAGCATTTGATTTTGGAGTAGGCTCCGTTCGTTGTCTGATGGAGTCTGCAACCTTGCCCTGGTTCCAGAGGGCAGCCTTTGGCCCTGGGCATGCCCGCATTGGCTCACAACACCTACAAACCACACAGCGTTTGGCATCGGGGTTGGATCTGTTGGTGGAGGACACGAGGCCAAAAGGAAATGGGATTTCCTGGTTGGGCCTGCGGCTTGGCGGATGATTGTTGTGGAAAAGACACTGAGTCTGTTGAGGCAATTTCTTCCTCTTTGCTAAAAGTGTTCCTGTTTCGAAAGCAGTGTTGAGTTGTGGACACGTGTGTAAGCCGTGATGCTGTAAGTTAGGCCTCTCTGTCTAGAATCTCAGCCTCTTCATACTCTTTTCCCCGTTTTTGCCATATTATTTTCCTTATCACTTATCACTGACTAGATACTTGATATATACCTGCCTCACTCACTCTCTGTCTCTCCTCTCACAGGAAGGCAGAGATAACTGTTTAGTCCAGGCTGTGCCTTCAGTGCTCAAAATAATGCCTGGGTGCAAAATAAATATATCTTGAATGAAATAATGAAGTAATCTTTAAAATGGTGATCAGAGCATAATTTTCATAGAGTAATACATAGTTTGTAATTAGTTATCTCTTTCAGGGATAATGGAATTGTTCAACGTAAGAAAATCAGGGCTGGGCACGGTGGCTCAGGCCTGTAATCCCAGCACTTTGGGAAGCTGAGGTGGGCGGATCGCTTGAACCCAGGAGTTCAAGACCAGCCTGGACAACATGGCAAAAGCCTGTTTCTACAAAAAATACAAAAATTAGCCGGGGGTGGTGGCGGGTCCCTTTGGTCCCAGCTGCTTAGGAGGCTGAGGTGGGAGGATCACCTGAGCCTCAGAGGTTGAGGCTGCAGTGAACTGTGATCATGCCAGGGCACTCCAGCGTGGGTCACAGAGTGAGACCTTGTTTCACAAAAAAAAAAAGAAAATCAAACAATACAATATACCACATTTATAGAATGAAAAAAAAAAAAATGAGATCTCAATAAACACAGAAAAGGCATTTGACAAAATCCTAACCTTCTTTGATTATAAAAACACACAAAACCCTAGAAATAGAAGGAACTTCTTCAACAAGGTAAAGGGCGTGTCCTCGTCCAGCTGGGCGCCTTTAACAAAACACCATATACAAGGTGGCCCGTAAACAACAGAGGTTTATTTCTCGTTGTTCTGGAGGTCAGAAGTCTGAGATCGCGGCACCAGATTCTGTGTCTGGTGAGGGCCTGTTTCCTGGTTCATAGACGGAACATTCTTGTTATATCTTCACACGGTGGAAGGCGCCAGCCAGCTCTCTGGGATCTCTTTTGTAAGGACACTAATCCCATTTACGAGGGCTCTGTCCTCATGACCTAATCACCTCCCGAAGCCTCCACTTGCTAATACGCTCACACTGGGAATTAGGTTTCAACATGAGAGTTGTAGGGGGACACAAACACTCAGTCTGTAGCAGGGTATTTATGAAAAACCTACTAACACCATACTCAGTGGTGAACACTTTAACCCCTAAGACAAGGAACAAGAGATGATACCCGCTTTTACCGATGCTGTTCAACGTTGTACTCCAGGTTCTAACCAGAGCAACTAGACAAGAAAACGAAATAAAAGGCATCCAATTGCAAAGAAAAGAATGAAAACTATCCCTGTTAAAAATGACATGGTCTTATGTGTGGAATATCTCCAAGACTCCACAAGAAAGCTACTAGAACTAATAAATGAATTCAGCAGAATTGCTGGGAACAAGATCAACATGCAAAAATCAAGTGTGTTTCTATACATGTGCCATGAACAATCTGAAAAGGAAATTAACAAAGTCATTTCATTTAAATTAGCTCTAAAAGAATAAAATACCTAGAAGTAAATTTAACCCAGCAAGAAAGATGTGTACACTGAAAAAAATACAAAATATTGCTGGACGAAATTGAAGAATACCTAATTAAATGGAAAGATATTCCATACTCACGGGTAAGAAGACTTACTGTAGCTAACATGTCAGTACTACCTAGAACCGTCTACAGATGCAATACAATCCCTATCAAAATTCTAACAGCCTTTTGCAAAAGCTTATCTTAAGATTCATATAGACTTTCAAGGCACACCTAACAGCCAACACAGTCTTGAGAAAGAACAAAGTCAGAGGACTCACACTTCCCAGTTTCACAATTTACAGAAGTACTGTAATCCACACGGTGTGGTGTGGACCTGAGGATAGATGCATAGACTATGAAGAGAACTGAGAGTCCGGACGTCCACACAGCTATGGCCGGACGATTTTTGATAGTAGCTCCAAGTTCATTTAATGGGAAAGAATTGTCTTTTCAACAGATGGTGCTGGGGCAGCTGGGTTTCCACATCAAAAGAATGGAGTTGGACCCTGTCTCCTGTCAGATACAAAAATGAGCCTGAAATGGATCAGTGACTTACATTTAAGAGCCAAGACCATAAAATTCTTAGGAGAAAACAGGGGTAAGTTTCCATAATGTTGGATATGGCAATGGGTTCTCAGCTGTGACACCTAAAGTATGAACAACAACAACAAAAAAAACAGATAAATTTGACTTTATCAAAATGAAAGACTTGTGTGCATCCAAAGACATTATTAAGAAAGTAAAAAGATATCCTACAAAATGGGAGAAAATATTTGCAAGTCATTTATCTGATGAGGGCTTAATATTCAGAATATATAAAGAACTGCAAAAAAATACTCAACAACAAAAGGACAAATAACCAAACACAAAAATGGGCAAATAGACATTTCTCCAAAGAAGATATGCATAGCCAATAAACAAATGAAAACATACCGAGTATTCTTAGTTATTTGAGAAAGGAAAATCAAAACCACAGTGAGATACCACTTCACACCTACCAGAGGGGTTATGATTTAAAAAATCAGGAAATAACAAGCATTGGCAAAGATGTGGAGAAATTGGAGTCCCTTTTTATTACTGATAGGAGTTTAAAACGATGCAGCTACTATGGAAAACAGTTTGATGGTTTCTCTACACGTTAAACATACAATTACCACTTGACCCAACAATTGCACTTCTAGGTGTACAACCACAGGAATTGAAAACAAGGACCGGAATGGACATTTGTACCCACTGTTCCTACAGAATTATTCACAACGGCCAGAGGGTGGAAATAACTTACAAGTCTATCAGCTGATGAGAGACAAGAAATGTGGTATATCCATGCAATGAAATATTACTCAGCCAGAAAAAGGAATGAAGTTTGGATGAACCCTGGAAAACATTATGCTAAGTGGAATAAGCCAGTGACTAAAATCTCTGATATGACAAATATATGATACTGCTTATGTGAAATATCTAGCATACACAAGCTCATAGAGACAGGAAGTAGATTAGAGGTTACCGGAGCCTGGGGGAGGGAAGAATGGAGACTTTACAGGAAGTAGATTAGAGGTTACCGGAGCCTGGGGGAGGGAAGAATGGAGACTTTACTGCGTGACGGTTACAGAGTTTTCTGTTCAGGGAAGAGATTTGGAAATGGATGGTGGTGACAGTGGCACAGCAGTGCAAATGTTAGTAACACCCCTGAATTGTGTCTCAGTTACTGGGAGGCTGAGGAGGGAGGATTGTTTGAGCCAGGGATTCGGAGGCCAGCCTGGGCAACATAGTGAGACTCCATCTCTAAAAATAAATCTAAAAATGATGAAAGTGGCAACATTTGTTATATACATTTTACTACAATAAAAAGTTAGAAAAAATTGTGGGACTCTTTGGAGTGCAATTAACAACATTGAGTTTTATTTCTCCTTCTCCAGACGAACATCTGACATGTGTGGATCAGAAATGATGGTGGAGTAGCTGCCCTCTGACATAGCTATAGACCGTGTGGAAATGGTGTTCGGTAAACCCTTGACGTCCGAAGGGGTACACGACGTCCAAAGGGGTACACGACGTCCGAAGGGGTACACGTGCAGACCTTTGCAAGTCTCCAGTAGAGGGCTGCAGAAATGTCTGTAGAATCTCTTGGCTTTCCTCAGACTCATGTTTTCATAGAGAAATAAGCGTTTCCTGTGTATTTTCTCACCTGCGAGTTTGTCCTCTTACGAATGGCCGTGTTTCACGAGGAAATAAAGTTTTCAGCATTTGGGAGTGTGTATAAGGAGGGTTAGAAAGTCGGACTGTCAGGCTGAGATGCGGATTCTCATCCTTCCGCCGGCGCCTCACCAACCCAGTGCTTGGCCACCATCCTCACGGCACGTAATTCACATCTGCCACAGCAGAACGGCCAACGTCCTGGAGCCCTGAGCCCTGTGAGATGTGTAGGAAGGCACCCTGCCCCTGCCTGGCATCTAGTGTGAGCTCTAGGCATGTTTGTTGAATGAGTTAGTGTGTCAGTCACTGTCCGTCAGAGGCACATGTTGGGACGTGTTGTGGGAAATGGAGCGCTGGCCCTGCGGTCATGGCACTCCCGCCTTCCTGCTCTGGTGTGGGCCTGGGTGGGGGTGCAGGGGTGTCTGCTGGGCTCGGTTCTGCTTCCCTGAATCCCGGCCACCCTCCGTGGCTGCACATAGCACTGACCTCACTCCCCACACGCTGCCTGCCCTCAACATCCATTTCTCCCGGTGTCTTGGGCCAGCAATGTGCCCACAGAGACCCGTTAGGACGCGTACCCTCTCCCTCTCTACCGGCCACTGCAACTGCGTTCACCTCTCCACGCCCAGGCTGCCCTGGTGAAACGAAGCTTGTTTGTAGACAAAGTGTGGGAGTGTCTTTACTGTGGGTGAAAGAGCAAACTTGGGGATCTGTTTGCAGAGTCCTGGAGATTGTTAATGATGCCATGATTAGTAGGCAGCACCCAGAGTGTTATGACATCATTAACCAGTGGTTGTCATACTCCCTGGCCTTCCTAACTGGCTTGTGGTTGGGCCCCAAGATTGCCTGGCACTCCGTGAGACCATGTCTGCCTTGGGCAGAGGGCTGCCCTCTGCAGCCTCCGAGTGGCCCAGGGTGCCTCTGGCCTGCCCTTTGCCCTGCCCTGCCGCTCTCACTGTCTGCTGTGTCGGGACACTGAGCAGAGGTGCCGATGGAATGCGCACAGCGCAGCGTGTCACGGTGCACGTGGGCTCCCCACTGGAAGGGATGTAGCGTTGTTTTTCTTTTGCAGCGTGTCACGGTGCACGTGGGCTCCCCACTGGAAGGGATGTAGCGTTGTTTTTCTTCAGTAATGGAGAGGAGAGGGGAGGGAAAGGCCCAGGCACTGGTGCTCCAGCTCTTGTACATCCCGTCGCTGTGTGCGATTCAGAAGGTCTGGGGTGTTCTGAGAATTTGCATTTCCGGCAAGGTTGCCGAGAGTGATGTTGATGCTACTGGTTCAGGGATCCACTCAGGTCAGTGGCCTGGAGCACTGGAGGGCCCCGTGGAGCTGGGGGGGATGGAGGGATGACAGCCTCGGGATGGCAGAGGGGGCTGCCGGGTGAAGGGGAGGTGCTGGAAGCAGGGTGGGGCAGCTCATGGCGCTCTCTGGGATGGCCCCGTGGCTTCTGCCGAGCCAGATTCTCCTGTTTCTTAAGAATTTCTCACTGGCGAGACTCCATTTTTCTTGAAGAACAGCGTTTGCTTTATTTTTCTTTTTTCTTTCAGGCATGTATAGAGTCTTTGGCACTATAGAAAGCATTTACCGTATAATTAATACCTAGTCGTTCCCAGAGAAGACACAATCTTACAAGGGGAGGTCATGGGAAGAAGGAAGCTCTGGTCATAAATGCACGATTTCCCCCTTCGGTGCAGAGAAACTGGACTCTTAACTGTAGGCAGATGCGTTTTGTTTTGTTTGGGTAAAACTCACCTTCCCACTGGAAGATGCCGCCCGCCGCCCAGCCAGCCCCCTCCCCAGACCCAGGGTGGACGGGCCTGGGCCAGCTGGGGCTTGGCCACAGCCAGTCCGAGGCGGTGCGGGCTCCTGCACCCGTTGTCTTTGAAGTCCTGCAACCAGATCAGCTCTCTGCCCTCTGAGATCCCGGGGCTGTCGAGCTCATTGAAGCCTGCAAATGGGACAGCACGGCCTTTCTCCTTTTTATTCAGCCACTGGATAGGGCTGGCCCACGAGCCAGTAGTTAAAAGAAGCCATTTAAGCTTCGATTTCAGATAAAAGACTTGAGGTTCATGAAATGTTCCAGCATAACAGTGCAGCTCTGTTCGCTGCTGCAAACACATTAGAATACACACAGGGGCCGCCCCGGGGAGCCCGCAGGATCCCGACCTGGTCCAGGCTGGGTGCCAGGTCTGAGGGTTTGGGCGTCCTCCGAGCCCATGAGAGACCCGCCTGGCGGCTGCTCCGGTCTGTTCACCCTCCCACTCCGTCCCCTCTGTCTTGTTACCCGTTCACCCTCCCACTCCATCCCCTCTGTCTTCTTACCCGTTCACCCTCCCACTCCGTCCCCTCTGTCTTGTTACCTGTTCACCCTCCACTCCGTCCCCTCTGTCTTGTTACCCGTTCACCCTCCCACTCCGTCCCCTCTGTCTTGTTACCCGTTCACCCTCCCACTCCGTCCCTCTGTCTTGTTACCCGTTCACCCTCCACTCCGTCCCTCTGTCTTGTTACCCGTTCACCCTCCCACTCCGTCCCTCTGTCTTGTTACCCGTTCACCCTCCCACTCCGTCCCCTCTGTCTTCTTACCTGTTCACCCTCCACTCCGTCCCCTCTGTCTTCTTACCCATTCACCCTCCCACTCCGTCCCCTCTGTCTTGTTACCCGTTCACCCTCCCACTCCGTCCCTCTGTCTTGTTACCCGTTCACCCTCCCACTCCGTCCCTCTGTCTTGTTACCCGTTCACCCTCCCACTCCGTCCCCTCTGTCTTCTTACCCGTTCACCCTCCCACTCCGTCCACTCTGTCTTCTTACCCGTTCACCCTCCACTCCGTCCCTCTGTCTTGTTACCCGTTCACCCTCCACTCCGTCCACTCTGTCTTCTTACCCGTTCACCCTCCACTCCGTCCTCTGTCTTGTTACCCGTTCACCCTCCCACTCCGTCCCTCTGTCTTGTTACCCGTTCACCCTCCACTCCGTCCACTCTGTCTTCTTACCCGTTCACCCTCCACTCCGTCCTCTGTCTTGTTACCCGTTCACCCTCCCACTCCGTCCCTCTGTCTTGTTACCCGTTCACCCTCCACTCCGTCCTCTGTCTTGTTACCCGTTCACCCTCCACTCCGTCCTCTGTCTTGTTACCCGTTCACCCTCCCACTCCGTCCCCTCTGTCTTGTTACCCGTTCACCCTCCCACTCCGTCCCCTCTGTCTTGTTACCCGTTCACCCTCCCACTCCGTCCCCTCTGTCTTGTTACCCGTTCACCCTCCCACTCCGTCCCCTCTGTCTTGTTACCCGTTCACCCCCCCACTCCGTCCCCTCTGTCTTCTTACCTGTTCACCCTCCACTCCGTCCCCTCTGTCTTCTTACCCGTTCACCCTCCCAGTCCGTCCCCTCTGTCTTGTTACCGTAATTTGCACCTCATTGGCCTTAATGTTAGCAGAAAGATTATGGAGAGACAGTTGAAGGTCAGGTGCAATAAAATGATTTTATGTACACATCACATAGGTCCCTGGTTAATACACTGCAGAATGTTCTAGTCTCATGAAGAGTCTTGCTCCACAAACATACTCCGTGTTTGTTTTCACTGGGTAGAAAGGGACAGGTTTCACAGTTAACAGGGAGTGCATCTGAGCAAACATGCACCTCTTTTTCTTGGGTAATGTGCAGAGAACATTTTGTGGTTGTGTTTATGTCTGTCTTTTACAGACGTTCGAAGATAGTGTTAATTCTTTACTCATCATCTCAGTATGTCATTATCATTCTCTGAACAGCATTTGTTTGTAGAAGTCAACATTAATTAATCTTCTCAACTGAAATGAAAATACTTTATGGGAAGGCACTCAGAGCCCCCCGCCCCCGCCTGCCAGCACATCAGATGGATTGAAATACTTGAAGGCAGAATATAGTTCACAGAAAAAGCAAACCTAATTATAACCTAAAGATCATACACCAGGTGAGTTATGTTCATTTCAAAACAGAGACATTAAAAATGTGTCGTCTTCTTGCCCAGGCAAAATTCCCACAAGGGAAAGAAAGAGTACGTGGCCTGGATTCTTCATCCCATCTCCAGCTTCTCTAGCTGTTTATTGTAGGCGTTTATCCCATAGTCTAGGTGTTTCTGCATGAAAATCATATCACTGCCAGGCAGATTCAAAAGCCTAGTGGGGCTGGGCCCTGTGGCTCAGGCCTGTAATCCCAGCAGTTTGGGAAGCTGAGACAGGATGTAGCTTCAGGCCAGGAATTTGAGTCTCTACAAAAAATGAAAAGTAGCTGGGTGTTGTGATGCACCTGTAGTGGTCCAGCTCCTCAGGAGGCTGAGGTGGGAGGCTCGCTTGAGCCCAGTTGGAGGCTGCAGTGAGCTATGATGATGTCACTGCATTCCAGCCTGGGCAGCACAGTAAGATCCCATCTCTTAAGAGAGAGAGATATATATATATATATATTTGTGGCATTTATATATATAATATATAACATATGTTATATATATTTATAATGTACATATTATATGGGGATGGGGCTTGTACCAGATCCAAATTCAAACACTTTCTTTTTTTTTTTTTTTTTTTTTTTTTTTTAAGACGGAGTCTCGCTCTGTTGCCCGGGCTGGAGTGCAGTGGCCGGATCTCAGCTCACTGCAAGCTCCGCCTCCCGGGTTCCCGCCATTCTCCTGCCTCAGCCTCCCAAGTAGCTGGGACCACAGGCGCCCGCCACCTCGCCCGGCTAGTTTTTTGTATTTTTAGTAGAGACGGGGTTTCACCGTGTTAGCCAGGATGGTCTCGATCTCCTGACCTCGTGATCCGCCCGTCTCGGCCTCCCAAAGTGCTGGGATTACAGGCTTGAGCCACCGTGCCCGGCCCAAACACTTTCTTTTTGAGAGACGCAACCTCAGGCCCCAAACTGAAGATCCTGAGAGGCTGTGGCATTTGTCTCTGGTCCAGGAACCACCTTAACCGCAGACAAACAGGACCCATGCTCTTGCTAATGTGGTTGGACTCTGTGTCCCACCAGACCTGATCTTGAATTGGAATCGTCAGCGTTGGGCTCTGTGTCCCACCAGACCTGATCTTGAATTGGAATCGTCAGCGTTGGAGGTGGGGCCTGGTAGGCGCTGGCTGGACCGTGGGGGTGGTTTCTCGTGAATGGCTTAGACCATCTGTTTGGTGCTGTTGTTGTGGTAGTGAGTTCTCATGAGGTCCGGTTGTTCGAAAGTGTGCAGCACCTGCCTCGTGCTCTCTTCCTCCCGCACTAGCCATTCAGATGTGCCTGCTCCCCCTTTGCCTTTGCCGTGATCAGAAGCTTCCTGAGGCTTCCCCAGAGGCAGAAGCCACTGTGCTTCCTGTACAGCCCCCTGCAGAACTGTGAGCCAGTTAACCTCTTTTTTAATATGGATTACCCAGTCTCAGGTATTTTTGATAGCAGTGTAAGAACAGACTAATACAGCTGCTAAGCCGTGAGGAATCCTCAACCATCCAGCCCCTGCAGCCCTTGGGCTGCACGTTTCCTAGGTCAGCCTGCAGAAACGCCGAGTCAGGCATATCCAGCCCAGCCTCAGGAGTCAGATTCAAATGGATGCAACATCGGGAAGTGGCTCCCAGCCCACTGGCTGCCGGTCCAAGCCACTGCTCCCTCCAGCAGGACAGGGAGTGATGGTGTGGCCGGTGCAGCGGTCCCGATACCCCAGTGAGGACTTGGGGCCAGGTGGGTGCTGCTCCCTTCCTCCTGGGTGCAGGGGAGGATCTGCAGGGGAGCAGAGGAACTGGGATGGAAATGAAGCCGGCGCCTGGCCGGAGGGAGAGGGGCCACAGGTGCAGATCATGGGAGCGTCTGGAGACTCCAGAGGTAGAGGGGATTCTACCCCACACCCGCCTGTCTCAAAGACAACAACAAACCAAACAGCATAAAGGTCTCTGACTCCCGAGGTTAGGGTGGCTCTGTCTGACTCGGGGTTTTCGGGTGACAGTGAAGGACTCAGGCTGACCCAGGGAATGTGCAGCCCGGGGGCTCCAGGTGCTGAGGTTGGCGGAGGATGCCTCATGGTTCAGCATGAGCGTGAGTCCTGCTTATCTGGGGTTAAGATGGTTTATGGGTCATAGACAAACGCCATGGGCTCCCAGGAGCCACAGTTCGGGGCCTGAGGGTGCTTGCCCTGGGTCTGGGGTGGCTCCTCTTGATGGCTGGGAAGCCCGCAAAGAAGCCTTAGTCACGTCCGGTGTTGATGTGACTCCAGAGGGAAGTGGATCCTCAAAGGTGCAAACGTTAAGTTCGCTGTCTTCAGTCTGTGCTTGGCACTTTCTTCACTAGATCTTTTTCACTTAGGTTAAACAATTCTTTCTCCCAGCACGAGGAATGCCAAGTTCACAGTGGTGGCTCTGGTTTTTGTTTTGGTTTTTTTTAAGAGATGTCTCACTCTGTGGCCCGGAGACAACGGGGTCCCTGGAGGCCAGGAGCTCGAGGCTGGTTCGCTCCTAGGCTCCAGGAATCCTTGTGGCTCAGCCTCCAGAGTAGCTGGGACTCTGGTGCTTGCCACGACACCCGGCTGATTTTTTTTTTTTTTTTTTTTTTGTAAAGACAGGTTCTTGCTATGTTGGCCAGGCTGGTCTTAAGCAATCCTCCTGCCTCAGCCTCCTGAAGTGCTGCGATTACAGGCATGAGCCGCTGGTCCCTGCCTGGCTGTTCTGTTTTGTATCAATTAATGCAGTGTGCTTTGTGGCCAGTGTCCTGGGTGCCCTTATAGCTTGTGGTGCACATGGACTCCTGTTACCCTAAAACACAAGAAATCTTGTGAACAGCCGGAAGACCTGGCTTCTTCCCTCCGGAATTCACAACCTCACCGGGAGTACATACGAAACGGCGGGCTCAGAGTAAGCCGCCGTGCATGACTCCGTGCTAAACTGTGTGGTGCAGATAATAAAACACACATTCACCGAAGGAGTCAAGGACAATGGTGTAGAAAGGTGGGGTGTGACTGTGCTTCGTGGCTCTAAGGGAGAAGAAAGGACATTGCAGAGGAACGAAAGAATTTGAGCCAAGGGATGGAGGAGGAACTGGAAATGGTCTCTGCTCACAGGTGCCCAGGAGATCGGCCTCATTAGAATGGGGTGTTTGTCAGGGGAATCTGAGATGCAGTTTGGATTAATCCAGGGGGGCCAGACTGAAGGGTCTGTAAATCTGTAACAGATTTGAAACTCGGTATGTTGGCACATGGATGCCTTAAGTGACTGTGGATTCCTTACGGAACGGGCTCTGCTTTGTGTGTGAGAGGTGGCAGAGTGATGTTCAGGGGTCACATCTGGTCCAGATGCATGTTTAACTCAGTGTATACACCTCATTGTTTTTAAAAATAATGTCCTCAGTGTTTAAAAATTATAAATAAATGGCCAACATTAAGACTAAATTAGGAGACTTCATGTTAAAAATCCAGCCAGGTCTGGTGGCTGACGTGTATAATCACAGCACTTTGGGAGGCCGAGGCAGGAGGACCACTTGAGTCCAGGAGTTTGAGACCAGCCTGGGCAATGTAGCAAGACCCCATCTCTTAAAAAAAATTAACAATTAGGCTGGCATGGTGGTGTGCACCTGTAGTTCCAGCTGCTCAGGAGGCTGAGGTGGGAGGATCCCTTGAGCCTAGGAGATCTAGGCGGCAGTGAGCTATGATTGCACCACTGCACTCCAGCCTGGGCAACAGAGCAAGACCCTGTCTCAGAAAAAAAAAAAAAAAAGCCAGTCATATTTCTTGCAAAAAAGGGGAAGATGCAGTAGCCGGTGGGCCGCGTGTCCCTGTCCCCAGGCCCTCTCCGTCTCCTCCACACAGAGGCCAAGAGCCTTTGCAGGATCTTGAGGCCCATCATGTTGTTTGCTCACAGCCCACTTCAGTCACTGTGGGACCTGCTTGGTGCCTGATGAGGACCGTTCCTGCCCCTAGGTGTGGCCTCCAGCAGATATTTGCTTCAGCTTATATTTTTGGACAAAGGAATGGAGTGACATGGATAATACTTAAATTGGAATAGACTATGCCTTTTATCTGAAAAAGTTCTCTTGTGATATTTTTTCTTATCCTTTCTGATGTCTCAAGAAAACTCACTTAGATCCATTTGTACAAACATGTTTGAATTCGACCTCACAATGGACTAGGCTTTGTAGGAGACTGAACTCATGGTAATGAATACTCTACTAATTTTGGTGGAATTTCTCTGTGGTAAAGAATGAAAGAAGGAATACCAGGAGGATTGGGCCCTAATTTTCCCCAGAGAGGACCTTCTTTTAGGCCTCACTTTATCTTCTAGCGAGACAGCTGTGGTGTTAGACTTCCGTTCCTTGGCCTAAGCAAAGCTGGGTCCCTGACCTTCCTGGGCATGGGCGTTTGTGGATGGAACCATGGTCAGAAGAACAAGGAAGGAGGTCCACGGGGTGGGAAATGCACGCTTACCCGAGAAAGCATCCAGCTGCGGGTCCTCCGTGGCCATGAGAAGCAGTAGCAGAATGCTCCTAGAAAAGCCCTCCCACCTGCCTCTGTCGGGCGGGATATACTGGTCATGCGTTTCTCTTCAGTCCTGGCAGAAGCCCAAGAGGACAAAACCTGACCCTTTGCAGGCAGCGTGGCTTGGACGTTGGTCTTTGGAAACAAAGGGGAGGCTTTCAAAGGCTGAGTGAGAGCTCAGATCATGGGATTCCTGAAAGGCAATTAGAGGCATCTTCTAGACCAAGCCCCTCTTTTCATAGCTGAGAAAACTACAGTTTGGAAAGCAAAGCAGTGAGCCCAGGGGATACCCAAGTGCTTATGTGACCCCACACCTCTCTCTCCTTTTGATGAGCCGTGTTCGCATTTTGGAAGGAGAAGGGGGAGCGGAAGAGGCACCTGACGCAGGCCCTGCTGACAGGCAGTCAAGGGCATCCCTCAGGTCGGTGTAGCCAAGGGCCAGGGCTGCAGGACAAATCCAGCAGGCACATCCCACTGGCGAGGGGACACTGGCAGCTTTTCCGTGGTCCCTGGCTCGGATAATGTATCTCAGATCAACGAAGGATTCCAAAGGCAGGTGCTTTTCACTCATCCGCTCCCACTGACTCCTTCGTCCCCCTCCTTCCTGCTCCAGACCGACTTCTGATACAGGGAGGGGGAAAGACAAGAGTGGCAAGATACCAAGGAACGCAGTCCTTCCTCCCCTCCTCACTGTCTCTGCCTGAGCTCAGAGCCTCATCCGCTTCCCCCCAGACCCTCTTGACTCAGGGTTGTCTGAGAGCCTGCAGCGTTGGCATCACCTGGGGCTTGTTGGACATGCCAAATCTTGGATTCCAACCAGGCCTACCACAGCGTATCTTCTACTGTAACGTAATCGCCAGGTGATGAATATACACATCCAAGTTTCGGCGTGCTGCCCTAGAAGGTCAGAATTTCCCGTTGGTATTTTCCCGTTTCCCCCAGCACCTATTCTCCTTTAATCCATTCTGAACATCAGCTGGGTTCTAGTTTGAAAACAAAATTCAGCCGTGTCTGTTCTTTGCCTAAAATCCTCGCTTGGCTTCATGCTGCTTTTTTCCTAGATATGAACAATAAACAAATGGAATTTGAAATTTAAAACAAAACCATTTATAGTAGCATGAAAAAAATTACATACTTAGGTAAATCTAACAAAATATGCATGAGATTTATCTGAGGGAAACAACAAAACTGATTAAAGAAGTCAATGGAGAAACATTCCGAGTTCATGGATAGGAAGACTCAAGATAGTCAAGATGCCGGTTCTTGCCAAATTCATAAATGGATCCAGTGCACTCCTTATAAAAATCCAAGTCAGTTGTTTTTTGGATATGGACAAACTGATTCTAAAGTTTGTATGGAAAGGGAGAATGCCTGGAGTGGCCAACGCAGTACTGAAGGACAATAGCAAAGGAGGAGGAATGACTCTGCCTGACTTTAAAACTTACCATAAAGCTACAGGCATCAAGACAGGATGGCAGAAGAACAGACAGATGGATCAGTCGACCAGAGCAGAGAGCCCAGAGGCAGATCCACATAAAAATATGGCCTACAAATCTTGACAAAGAAGTAAAGGTGATACGGTGGAGGCAAGATTATCTTTTCAACAAATGGCACTGAAAGAGCTGGCTATCCACGTGCACACAAAAAAAATTGAATCTAAGCATAGACCTTATACTTTTCACAAAAATTAATTAAAAGTAGATCACAGGCTTAAATGTGAAACACAAAACTTAAAACTCCTAGGAGATAATGTAGGAGAAAATCTAGATGACCTCAGGTTTGATGGTGATGTTTTAGATACAATGCAAAAGGCATGGTGCATGAAAGAAATAATTGATAAGCTGCACTTCATTAAAATTATACATTTCTGCCCTGTGAAAACACTTTTAAGTCAATGAAAAGAGGGCTGGGCGCAGTGGCTCACGCCTGTAATCCCAGCACTTTGGGAGGCCAAGGCAGGTGGATCACCTGGTGTCAGGAGTTTGAGACCAGCCTGGCCAACATGGTGAAACCCCATCTCTACTAAAAATACAAAAATTCGCTGATCATAGTGGTGGGTGCCTGTAATCCCAGCTACGTGGGAGGCTGAGACAGGAGGATCGCTTGAACCTGGGAGGCGGAGGCTGCAGCAAGCTGACATTGCACCATGGCACTCCAGCCTGGGCAATGGAGCGAGACTCTGTCTCAAAAAAAAAAAGAAAGAAAGAAAGGAAGAGAAGCCATAAGGAAAATATTTACAGAGACAATCTGATAATGGACCAAACTATACGAAGAACTCGTAAAACTCAACAGTAAGAAAAAAAAAAACCTGATTAAAAAATTGGCCAAAGACTTTAATAGACACCTCACCAAAGAAAATATGCAGATGGAAACTAAGCATATGAAGAGATGCTCCAGGGAAATGCAAATTAAATAATGAGATCCCACTGTATACCTCTTAGAATGACCCCAGCCCAGAACACTGACACCACGAAATGCTGGCGCGGATGTGGAGCCACAGGAACTCTCATCTATGGCTGGGAGGATGCAGAACGGGGCAGCCGCATTGGAAAACAGTCTGACAGTTTCTTTCAAAACTCAGCATAATCTTACCATATGATCCAACAATTGCGCTCCTTGGTATTTACACAGAGGAGTTGAAATGTTATGTCCGCAGAGGAACCTTTGCATGGAAGCTTATAGCAGCTTTGTTCATCATGGCTAAATCTCAGAAGCAACCCAGATGTCCTTCAGTAGGAGAATGGGTGACTAAACTGTGGTACATCCAGACAATGAAATATTATTCAGCACTAAAAAGAAATGCGCTTTTTCTTTTCAAGCTGTGAAGACATGGAGGAAACATAAATGCCTGTGACTGAGGTGACTGAGTGACAGAAGCCAGTCTGAAAGCTCCGTACAGTGTGATTCCAACTTTGTGACATTCTGGAATAGGCAAAACTGTAGAGACAGTAAGAAGGTCATTGCCAGGGTAGTGGGGAGGGAGGGACGATTAGGAGGAGCACAAAGGATTTTTAGGGCCGTGAGCCTGTTCTGTATGGTGCTATAGCAGTAGAGCCATGGCAAAATACATTTGTCCTGTGAGACCCGTGAGAACGTACAAGAGTGAACCCTAACGAAGGCCACAGACTGGGTGATGAAGGAGCGGTGGTGTCAGTCCATCGAGCGTAACGATGCGCCACTCTGGGTGGGATGTGATTGTGTGGGAGGCTGTGCATGTGTTGGGGGTGGGAGGCAGAGAGCACGTGGGAAATCTCTGCATGTTCCTCTCCAATTTTGCTGTGAGCCTAAAACTTCTCTAAAAATTAAGTCGTAAATCCTGACTGGAGCTTCATAAAGTGGAAGAATGCTTTTAAAGTGAGATTTGGGTCATGATGACACATGTTAGAAATAAGTGACCTGGAGTAGGAAGGGGAAGGTCATCCAGCCTCACAGACACCCATGTGAAAACCCACATCCTGGCTGTCAGCCGTGTCCGCCAGAGCCTTGACTAGTGCGTCAGCATCTAAGAAACATACAACGCCAGAGCCTTGACTAGTGCGTCAGCATCTAAGAAACATACAACGCCAGAGCCTTGACTAGTGCGTCAGCATCTAAGAAACATACAACGCCAGAGCCTTGACTAGTGCGTCAGCATCTAAGAAACATACAACGCCAGAGCCTTGACTAGTGCGTCAGCATCTAAGAAACATACAACGCCAGAGCCTTGACTAGTGCGTCAGCATCTAAGAAACATACAACGCCAGAGCCTTGACTAGTGCATCAGCATCTAAGAAACATACAACATTGACCCAAGCAAAAGTCTAGCATTCTGGCCTGATCATTGTCTTCCTGGGAACTCTGGTGTGGGAGCTGTGGACGCACTTGTCCTGGGGACAAACATGGGGTGGGGCAGACATGCATGCCAGACAGACAGACATGCCATTGTGGGCTGCAAAATGGCTGAGCCTGACCTGGAAGCTGAGAGCAGTTTGGAACATGTGTGGCTGTCCTCCCGTCATCTTCTGCCCTTTCAGAAGATGGGCAAATTCTTCTGCCTGGTTGAGAGTGAACACCCTGCTGTGAGAGGTTGCCTGGCTGGGGAAGTGGGGACAGGACAGGTGTCTGGAAGAGGACAGAGTCTTGAGGCAGACACATCCCTCTGCTGTGCCTCGGCTCTCACCTTGATACTCCAACTTTGTGGACGGCTTCCTCTGCACGGGAGTGATTCAGGTTCACAGCCTGAGAAGCAGGGGCATGTGTGGACACTGACTGTGGCCTGACATTGACTGTGCTGTCAGCAACATGATTTCTTAGGCATGTGCTGTGACACAGTTGTGCATGGCCCTGTCTGCTGGGAAGACCTCCGGTGGCCCTCAATCTGTGACCACCACCCAAGACTGGGCCCCTGTGATCACTGTTCCTGTCCCCCAGTCTGTGCCCCCTCCCCACCGCACGCACCTCTTCCGGGGCAGTGGTGTTTTCTCGCTAGACGCCGTGGCTCATGTATTCATTCATTCAACAGGCATCTACCAAGTGCCTGCTCTAGGCGGGGTCCTGCGCTGGGCCTGAGGCTCCGCAGGGATCCAGGCAGGACAGCCACTTTCTGTTCTCTATGGGCACCTCTAGGAAGGGCAGATGGTTAGATTCATCATTGTGGGAGGGTGTTGGACAGAAGGCTTCAACTTAGAAAAGGCCTCCTGGAGGAAATGACAGGGAAGCAGGGCGTGAGAGGTGAGTGGAGTTTGCTGGGCAGGAAGGGAAAGGTGGAAGGCCCACAGGGCAGGAGGGGAGAGGACGGAGCAGGGCTGGAGTGGGGCTGGGGGAGACAGAGTGACCGAAGTGAGAGGACGGGTGGGCCTGCAGGGGCAGTGAGGAGCTCTCCAGCGTGAGGAGGGAGAGTGAGCATCTCCGTGGCCAAGGTGGACAGCGGGGAGGCAAGCAGGGACAGGAAGGCCAACGCTGGCTTCCAGGAAGGAGACCCAGTAGGGAGACCTGGCCTGTGGTAATCTCTGGGGGCCTGCAGAGAAGGGAAATGCCTGGGGGCATGTCAGGTAGAGAAGCAGTGCCAAACTCACACCCCTGGGGACTGTTGCCCCTGAACCCGCCACCCGCTTCACCCCCAACTTTCAGATCCTTCTGCACTCACTTCCTCTACCAGGGCCGGGACAGGAGCCCAGGCAGCTGTACAAGAGGAGACCCTGCAGACAGTGCCATGTGCTTGCTCTGTGCGAACTCACCCTCCCGCCTTGCCCATGGCTGACTCCCACGAGTGTGAACACACAGAAGCTCTGTATTGGCAAAAAAACACTCAGCTGAGCAATGAGACAGGACGACTTATTTATAAGTATTTGAGTATTTCAGTTCCTCCCATCACTACTCAGAAACAAAAGTGGAAGTTGAGGCTAATTGCATGGGAAGGAGCACAGCACACCTGAGGGAGGGGCCGGGTCAGAGCTGTCCCATGGGGACTGCAGGAGCCGCCTCTCTGAGCCCCATCAGTCTGTGTGGAGGGGGCGCCTCAATGAGGAGATGAGTGGACGCAAGAGCAGACAGTGGACTGGGACAAAGTTCCTCTGGGCCCTGGGGGACAAGTTATGGGAAGGTGAGGGGCGGAAGTGCACTGTGAACAAAGGTTGTCTAATTATGCAGATTAAGTCTCTCAGGTAGCAGCCCTTTAGTTGAAAGAACAGGTAAAGTCTGTTGTGGGCATGGAGACTGAGTTTTCTCTCCTATGTTAAGAGTTAATCTTCTGTGATTAATATAAATCCTGGGGAGGGGAGTCAAAGACAAATGCATTCCTTCCAGAGGAACTTCCCTAGGTCAGATGAGGGACCGTCAGAGAGAGCCCAGCCCCATGCTTCAGAAGGGAAGGACGGCAGGGAAGCAGGTTGGAGAGAGGCCTTGGTTCTGAGCTTATCTCTGAGGCCTTTCAGTCTCCATTGTTCAACGCACTCAGCGTGCCAAAGCACCGTATCTTGGGGTGTTGTTTTCTGAGCCCGTGTTTTCAGGACAGGTTTTATCCCTGGTCTCAAACCCATCTCTCCCCAGAGAGAATATATTGAGCCCCAGTCCCCTTGGCCTGGCATCTAGCCAGACCTGCCACAACACGGCTCTGTAGTTACTGAGTTTCTCACTGTGTTCTTGGGCTCTTGGCTTTAACTGGTGTGCTGAGAACCGAGTTCTCTCCCTTGAAGCTCCCATCTCCAATTCTAGTCTTCCATCCCTGCTGTGGACACCTCTGTGAAACACTTGTGCTGTCCCTGCCTGGACAGACGGCTGGACCCAGGGGTCATGTCAGGCATCACTCAGCGGTGTGACTGCCGACCCAGGGGTCATGTCAGGCATCACCCAGCGGTGTGACTGCCGACCCAGGGGTCATGTCAGGCATCACCCAGCGGTGTGACTGCCGACCCAGGGGTCATGTCAGGCATCACCCAGCGGTGTGACTGCCGACCCAGGGGTCATGTCAGGCATCACCCAGCGGTGTGACTGCCGACCCAGGGGTCATGTCAGGCATCACCCAGCGGTGTGACTGCCGACCCAGGGGTCATGTCAGGCATCACCCAGCGGTGTGACTGCCGACCCAGGGGTCATGTCAGGCATCACTCAGCGGTGTGACTGCCTGCCTGCCGTGCGGAGAACCCTGAGCCTGCAGCCAGCATGCTGGGCGGGAGCCCTGGGGTCCGTCATGTCTACCCTGCGTGGGGCTGAGGCGTGTGGGTGCTGCGCCTCTCTTCCAGGCTTCTGGCCCCTAGTCGGCAAGATAAGATGTGTTTGCCGAATGCTTCCCAAATGCCAGATGCTGTGCGTGTTGTATCGTTTAATCTCCCCCATCTCTGTGAGGGTAGACGTCGTCTCCACTTTACAGACCAGAAAAGTGGGACTCAGATAAATGAGACTCTTTCCCAAGCAGCACAGACAGGAGGGTGTGGGGGGAGGCCCCCCCAGGTGTTACCCGCAGTACTCGCCAGCGCTCTGCGGGGAGGCCCCCCCAGTGTTACCCGCAGTACTCGCCAGCGCTCTGCGGGCAGGCCCTCACAGGTGTTCCCAGCAGTACTCGCCAGCGCTCTGCGGGGAGGCCCACCCAGGTGTTACCCGCAGTACTCGCCAGCGCTCTGCCTGTTCTGAGCCCCTCCTTCCTGGTCCTATGACGGTCTCTCCTCTCAGTAACAGGCCGCACACTCCGCTCGCTTGCTGTGTCTCCTGCCATCTGCTTCACAGCTCGAGGCCCCTGGGCTCCCTGCTTAGCCCCTGGTCTGTCCCACTCTGACCTGGCTTGTGAGATGTCTGTGTTCTCTTTCCCTCCATCCAGATAGGAAGCTTCTGCCCCTTCCTATCCCTGTCTGACAGCAATGAGGCGAACCCGGGGCCGAAGCCCACCCAGGGAGTTGATGCTAAGAGCCACCTTCGTTTCCTCCTCCTCAGGAGTGTGGCTCCTTCCTCTGCATTTGCTGGGCGATGCCGGAGCCTGTAGCCTAAGAGGAGCAGGAGATCCAGTGGCAAGGAGGACAAACCCACAGAGCAGGCCGGGCATGTATTTTTGGATTAGTTTTAGAAAACAAGTTCTCAGCTGTGATTTTTATGTTGCCTTTAGAAAATGTTAAAATACTTTCTAGACTGGATGCAGTGGCTTGTGCCTGAGGCAGACGGGTCACTTAAGCCCAGGAGTTGGAGACCAGCCTGTCTCTACAAAGAATAAAAAAAATAAAAATGAACTGTGTTCGGTGGTGTGCCAGCTACCGCAGGCTACTTGGGAGGCTGGAGTGGGAGCTTCTGTCGCCGAAGCATTGAGGCTGCAGTGAGGTTGAGGCTGCAGTGAACTGTGACCACACCACTGCACTCCAGCCTGGGTGGCAGTGAAACCCTGTCTCAGAAAGCAAGACCAGAGAATCACTGTCTGTCTCACTGTGTGTATTCTTACAGAAAAGTTCTTCTGTAGGCGTTAAAAAGATCGGACTCCCCTGCCCCCACCTGGAGAGACAGACTCTGATGCACATGTCCGACCCGGTGCTGGTGTTTTCCTTGATTTTTCAAACGGATGTCAGTAAATCTGAATTGATTTGGGTATTTGGGGGTAGATTTAAATGTCCCTAGCTTGCTTAAGCTCACCCTTGGACGCAGTCGTATTATTAGACATTTAACACTTATGGTGGAGGATCACTGTAAAACTTTAGAACAGAATTTGTATTTCTGCAGCTCCTCTGGGACCTGTAGACAGGCACGTCACCCAGCGGATGGGCTCCGTCGCGACACCATCTCCCTGTCTGGAGAAATATTCCGCAGCGTATTGACCAACCAATGTTTTCTGAACACCTGTTGTTTGCTAGGACTTCGCTGAGTACTGGGCATCCGGGGGTGTGAGTGGAGAGTGTCGGAGCTCCCGCCTTCTCTCGGTGGACCTGAGCTCCTCGCAGGGAGGACCTGCTTTGTCGGCCTGCGCTTCGCTCTGCAGGTGTCTGGCTGGCATGGTGCTGGCATAACTGTTACCGCTTGGAGCTGCCCCTTTTCCGCTGACCCCACGAAGCCTCTGGTAGGAGTGTAGTTGGTGGTAGAAACATGGACTTGGGAGCCAGGAAGGCCTGAGTGAGGGGCTCAGCCTCAGCCACTAGACTGGGGAACTTGGCCACGTGCCCTCGTGACTCCTGGGCCTCTGCCCGCTCCCTGCTGGGCGCGATGGCCCTGTCTGCTGTCCTGCAGGCCCGGGACATGCACGGGGCATCGGTTCCGCGGCACCGCGTGACAGTAGCAAATGCATTTCCTTGATGTGTAGTGAACCTGGGCACCTTTTCACATGCTTCTCGGGCATTTGAAGTTTTATAATTGTTTTAAATAGGGGCCTTTTTTCCTTACGTAAAACTCTGATGAGAGCGATCATTTCTTTTTTGTTCCCCGACCATGATCCGCTTCAGAGCACATCGGGGACCCCGCTGTCTCTCCAGGGAGGGCAGCGAAAGGCACCTGCCTGCTTGCTGGGGAAGAGCAGGGGCTGGGCTAGCCTGTCCCTGGTGTGCTGCACTCACGGTGGGCGTTGGGCTGAAGGACTCTCTGGCCCTTGCTGCTGGGTTGGGGATGCGGCCAGAAAGGAGCACGAAGGGTGTCTGTCCCAGCAGGGCCCAGTGGCCGGACCAGGAAGGGCTGCTCAAAGAAGAACCAAGGCTGCTCTGCCCTGACAGAGGTGCTGACACCTTCAGGAAGAAAGACGTGTTTGTGGCGTTGGCGTCTTTCTTTCTGTGGCTGCCGAGGCCGAGAACTGCTCCGCGTTCCGTCTTATGGCAGGTTCTCAGGCTGCAGGCCTCGTGTGCGTGAGCTAGCGAACTTGTTTCTTCTGTCGTTCATCCGGTAAGTGTGACTAAACTGCGACCTCTTCAGCATCGGCGATTCCACACTAAATAAGTGAAACCCTTGCCTTCGCAGAGGTTGAAAATAAGCAGGAAAACTGTAATGTAATGTGGGGTGTCTGGAGCTGTGGAGAGAAATGAAGGGGGACCTGGAGAGCCGTGGCTGTGCCAAGGCCAGGGCTGGTGTCCTGGAGAACCCGCCTTGGAGTGGAGTGTGGATCCGGGAGGGAGGGAGGAAGCGCTGCTGGCCGCTTCATGGACAGCACCGGACACAGGCAGGAGGTGGGCGGGAGCGCTGAGAGCAAGGGGGAGACGGGAGAGGGCAGGGGCCTGGTCAGGGTCTCGGGGTCCTGGCCGAGGAATTTGAATTTCAGTCCAGGTGGGAGGGAAGGGAAGGACAAGGCTTTCAGTGAGCTGCCTGGGCTCTTAGAGAGTGACGCTGGCTCCGTCATGGAAAAGCGGCCGTCTGGCCCTCGAGTCCGGCACCTCTCCAAGCTCCGTCCTTCCCTAGACTGGCAGGGACTTTCAGGGACGGGCTCGGTCCCCTTTCCGCCCCGCCTTGCCGTCTCCCGCCGCTTCTGTGTTGGGTGTGCTCTCTCGTCCTGTTCCCTACAGCCCTGGCCTGGTCGTGAGTGTTACAGGGCCGGGGCAGGGCCTGCCAGGGGAGCAGAGTGCAGACCCCCTCCGTGGGCCCCTCTGTGCCCTCGCACCCCACTGCCTTGCAGGGGAGAGAGCAAGATAGAAACAGGTCCTGAGATGAAGTGGCACCGTACAGCCCGTCTCACCCTTCTGCACCCTTCCAGGTGCGTTTCTGAAATGTGTCAATGCTGTGAGAACTACACTGGCTTCAGGGATGCGGCAAATCCCCTATTTCTTGTAACCAGCTGCCACCAGTCACTGTGGAGCCCCTCCTGTGTCCCAGGCAGCCCTGTGTACTAGGAGAGCCAGGCCTCACAGACACTCACTTGTTTGCCTCCAGGCGTTTTTTAGTTGTAACAGGCTAGTTCTTGCTTCCCATCACCTAGAATCTGTTGATCTGTCTGGATCTTAGCTTCCGAGTCTCCAGCTCTGCAGACGCACGCTGCACATCCACGCTCACATGGGGCACACACACCCAGGTGCCCGTCATGCCAGCAGGTGCACAGATGGAGAAATCCGCTCCCCAGACCAGACTCCCCAGAGCTCAGGGAGCAGCCGAGTGTCCTTGCACAAACTGGGGTGGAATTGATACAGGGACCAAGGAGGTCCCTAACGCTGGTGGAACCCCGACCCCAGCCAGCATCCAGGCCCTTGACCCTGTCGTGAGAAGGAATTCAAGGATGAGTCAGAAAGCAGTGAAAGTACGAAGATTTATTGCAGAGTGAAGAGTACACTCTCGTGAGAAGGAAACGTGGGGCAGACTCGAGAGAGTCGCACGGTGGGGTTGGGGGCTGCTGTCTTTATGGGTTTCTTTAACCAAGGGGTGGAATATTCATGAAAATTCCTGGGAAAAGGTGATTTATTGGAATTGTGGTGTGCCACCCATTCTTTTTTTCTTTTTTCTTTTTCTTTTTTTTTTTTTGGAGACAGAGTTTCGCTCTTGTCGCCCAGGCTGGAGTGCAGTGGTGTGATCTCAGCTCACTGCAACCTCTGCCTCCCGGGTTCAAGCGATTCTCCTGTCTCAGCCTCCCGAGTAGCTGGGATTACAGGCGGGCACCACCACGCCCAACTACTTTTGCATTTTTAGTAGATACAGGGTTTCTCCATGTTGGTCAGGCTGGTCTTGAACTCCTAACCTCAGGTGATCCGCCCTCCTCAGCCTCCCAGAGTGCTGGGATTACAGGCATGAGCCACTGCGCCTGGCCCAGTGCCACCTGTTCTTACACCAAATGAGGGTGTCCTGGAACTGTCATGATGTTGGTGGTGTGTGATTGAGTACGTCAGTGAGCGGATAATGAGGTCCGAGGTGAGACCTAGCTCAAATCCAGCACTGCATTGGGTTCGGTCGGTCTTAGCCAGCTTGGTCCGCACCCTGTTTTTCAAAAGGGCCTAGTTACCCTGCAGCCTCTAGTTATGTGGAATTGTTGCCTGGAACGTGTATTCTCCGGCGACCAGGTGTATTATTCTTGTCGCAGAACCGTGACACAGCAGCAGCCCTGTCCCAGCGTGGGGCACAATCACATTCCTAGGTGTGGAACCCAGCGTGGGGCACAATCACATTCCCAGGTGTGGAAGGAAAACTTCACTGCATTAAATTATCCCCAGCATCTGTTGGCTGCTTTTAACACGAGTGACTTAAAGGGACGTGGGTTAGAAGAAAGAGGGAGGAGATTTGTGCCAGGGATGAAAGAAAATGGCTAAAAGATAAATGAAAGTTGCATATATCTCTTTGTCTTCTGTAAACAACTCACGACAAAAGGGAATAAAATTTAGATTTTCCCCACTTGGAAGAGACATGGCCAAAGAGACACGGAACGTGTGCTTTTCCTAAACCGCTGTGAAGGTAGCGTGAAAACCAGGCTTGCCCTTCAGAGACCAGGAGGCTCCTGTTGTGGGCACTCCATCCACCCTGCTGTCGTGAAAGCCCTTGGACCCAGATGGCTTCCTGTGACCCACTGTGGTCCACTTATTATATTCCCTTCAGCGTTGCTTGTAACTGTCAACAGCCACAGGGTGAGCACCCCAATCCGATAACAGTAACCTAAAATTTTAAATGCTCAAAAGTCAGAAACCTTTTAAGCGCCAATGTGATGCTCAAAGGAAATCTCATTGGAGCATTTCAGATTTCAGATTTTTGGATTAGGAAGGTGGATGTATAACATAATAACTGGTAAGTATAATGCAAGTTTTCAAGATTCGAAAAAGGTCAAAATTTGGAACACTTCTGACTCCAGGCATTTTGGATAAGGGATATCCAACCTATATTATGAAGTGGTAGCAAGAAAATTACATTGAAATGGAACTTTTTTTTTCAGTTTATGGATCCTTTTGTGAGTTTTTTGTTTTTTTTTTTCAAAATATCACAGTCCAAGCTAAAAAATGTACATGGGTGTTTCAGTTTATGAAGACTGTAAGTTATGTGTGCTTTTCTATATGTATATATATTTTTACCTCAATAAAATGATAGCCCCAAACCCTCTTCAACTTCACCTCATCTATGGTTTATGGATGTTTCCAGGGGAAGTTTTTTAAAATGATGTGTCCCAGAAAGGAATAAATGGAATATTAAAAGCAAAAATGCGCATCCTGCCGTCTCCCCGACAAGCCTGGCCCTCCTCCAGAGCGGGCCGTGTTGCATCCTGAGTGTCCTGGGATCCCTCCGAGCGCGTGCGGATGACACAGGCCTGCGGGAGGACAGAGCTGGGGCCAAGGCAGGACGAGGGGCTTCTCCAGCGTCTCAGTTCCGTGATAGCCAGCATGGAACGTGCTTCCCCCTCCTAGAACTGAAATAGACCCCTCTGTCCATGCCTCTCCCTGGGGGAATGTGAGAGGTGGGCACTGGGGACTTTGCCCTGTGTTGGCTGTACCAGATTCTGGAGTCCTTGGCTCGTTGGTGTGGCAGGGAGGGTCCAGGTAAAGCTTCTGCACGCCCCACCCCCCATCCCCGTTAGATCTGGGCCTCCTCTCTCTGGACAATATTCCGTATCTCCAGCCTGAACCTCTCAGATGTTGGAAATTAGCCTCAGAGTTCATCACTGGGCTGCCGGAGGGATTTAGTTGGACACAGTGGGTGGCCGACTTATCTCTCCTCCTCTTCATGGAAAAGGCCGCAGAGCCCTTCTCAGCCTGCGGGACCCCAGGCAGAGTCCCTCGCAGCTGACGATGAGGAGCTGAGGTGTGCTGCGTTTCTGCCACAGGGTTCGTGAATGATTTACTTTAAACCTCCACCTGCAGGGCAGCTGGGACGATGAAAGCATCCCAAGACCTCCCCTTTCCGTCTGCGGGAGACCGAGGCGGGCCGGCTGCTCCTGTACTGTCAGTCACGGGCTTGTCGCCGAGGGCGGCCGTCACACTCGGGCCCTGGGCCGGCACCTGTGTGTGTGTGTCCAGCTTAACGACAGAGATTTTTGGAAAGATACCCTAAGATAGACGTATTCGGAACTGAGTGAGGATAAGTTTGACTTATTTCTTTTTGAGATACTTTACATGTTTGAAATAATAGCTGGCACCAGTGAATCCAGTTTGTGTGTGTTTCCTTTAAAGATTCTATGTAGTGTCGGTGATTGGGATTTAGTAAGCCGTAATGAAGATACTAACGTTTGATTTTATAGCAAAAAGAAGCGTTTGTGTGGAGCAGGGACGTTCGCGTATGAGCAGTAATAAAGTTAATGTCGAGTGGCCCGGCAGGGAGTTTTACACCCATTTTACAAAGAACCAGACCCAGAACTAGAGGCCAGGAAAACGGATCTCCTGTGTCTCAACCTGGTACGTTGCCCATCAGGTGACAGCGTCTGGGTCTGCACCACGTCAGGCCAAAGCTTCGCATGTTGGTCCTGTCTGATAATGGAATTTGCAGAACACCACAGAGGCTTTCACGAATCCGTGCGAGGAAAAGCAGGTGTTTCCATCATTCCATTGATGACTGTGAGGCTGGCTTTATTGTTCCTAGCGCTGAAATGCTGTCTTTCATGGGTGTAATGAATACAGTGCCATGGTTTATGCTACCTTCATACAGTTTTTGCCCCCGACTGAAAATGCAGCTTGTCATTCTCTAAGATCCACCGAGACCCCCTAAGACCGATTCGGGCAGGTCTAGCTAGAAGCAGGCCATGCTCTCGTCCCCGGAATGACCAGGAGGCCGTCAGGCCTGAAGGGCACAGAGGAAGGGTGCGAGCGGCCTGCACAGGACTCATCCACCCCAGCGCACGGGAAGGTGAATCCTGGATTTCTCCCCTGTTCCCGGGCTCTTGACGGGATCTCATGTTTGTCAGTTTTCTTCTGGTTCCGAGTTGCCTCTGCCCGAAGGGACATCCTTTCACAGCCCAGCACTGCTGCAATCCGGTGGAGCGGCTGCAGTATTAGCAGGAGTTGTTCCTCCCTTCCCCCCGGATCTGAATCTGTGTGCTCCTGTCTCTTAGCTGCAATCCGGGTAGGGGGCAGCAGCTCCTCGGCAGTCGCCTTCTTCCCCAGCCCCGCAGGACGCCTGGCCTCCCTGAAAAGGCCGCGGGATGGCCAGTGGGCGTTGTCAGAGCCTACTCAGGATGGGATCTCCACTGACTGGGCGGCCCTCTGGAAGGTGTCCAGGGCCTTGGATCCCTGCAGGGAGATGACGGGCGCTCAGAGATGGAGCTGTCCCAGCAACTCCTGAGTCGCCTGGGCAGGGGGTGCCCTGGGAGCACCAGGCCACGCCAGACCCCCTTCCACATTTTCTCCATCCCCACAGCCCCACTCTTCCTGCCTTCCCTTAAAAACAAGTGTGGTAAATAGAGGAGGACGGGCTGGGTGCCGTGGCTCACACATGTAATCCTAGCACTTTGGGAGCCACGGTGGGAGGATTGCTGTGCTACCAGCCTGGGCAGCAGTGGCTCACACATGTAATCCTAGCACTTTGGGAGCCACGGTGGGAGGATTGCTGTGCTACCAGCCTGGGCAGCAGAGCAAGACCCTGTCTTCACAAAAATAAAAAATAACAGCCGCTGGGCATGGTAGTGTGTGCCTGTAATCCCAGCAGTGTGGGGGGCTGAGGCAGGAGGATCACTTGAAACCAGGAGGTTGAGGCTGCAGTGAGCTATGATTGCGCCACTGTACTCCAGCCTGGGTGAGAGTAAGATCTTGTCTTAAAAAAAAGGAGAGGATCAAAACACAATCCGTTATCCTCTAAACACCGTGACATACTGCCCACAGCCCAGAAGTTACATTGTCTTCAGGCATTTAAATACCATTTCCAAAAGTCTGCTCGCCCTGGCAAAGTGTACATCCTTACCCCACGGCCAGGCCTGACACCCAGGTTCTCCTTTTCAGTCAAGTGAGTCTTTCTTTTCATTTTTACTTTTATTTCGCATGACGGTTCTATGTAAAACATGGTCATGAAGGGACTTGTTAAATCGTGGAGTCAGCTTTTAGGGCTAGAAAAATTGAGAGAAAATTTACCTTCAGAAGAGTAGGTTGTGAAGCAATGATCACTAGAAATATTTTATGGAGAAACAAATCATGTGTCCTCTTTTGCACTGTGCACCCCTGAGGCCTCTGGCTTTGGTGTTGCTAAGGTTCTGAGAAGAAGCTGTTCTTAGCTGGGCCTTGCTTTGAATGCTTTGGAAATATTTTCCCATATTTGAATGGCAGGATTTCATTAAGGCGTAGGACACCGTGCCCGACCGGTCACATAAGAGCTTTTCTTCTTTAAGCAAGGAACTGAGAGGGGTGGAGATGACATGATTTTTTCTCCCGTCTGGGACTCAGAGCTGGACACGGCCTCTTTACTTCATCCGCGGCTGGGAGGAGGGGCACAGAACAGCAGAGGGAGGTGGTGACAGCCCAGCTGTGCCATCCCTGCCTCCAGCCCCGTGGTCGTTGTCCAGGACCCCACTCAGCCTGTGGGCCCTCTGCTTCCTCCCGTCTGTGTGCGGGGCCACCCGGGGGGAGAGTCCTGCTTTTGAGAAGTCCTGGCAGGGCCCAGCATGGAGGCGCGTGGTCCAGACACAGAGGCGCGTGGCCCGGACATGGGGGCGTGTGGTCAGACATGGGGATGCGTGACCTGGACATGGGGGCGCGTGGCCCGGACACGGGGGCGCGTGGTCGGACATGGGGATGCAGTGCCGCAGTCCTCCCTCACGGTGTGGAGGCCGCCTTCCTAGCCATCCCACGGTGCCTCCTCCTTCCTGGGCTCCCAGCACAGCTGACAGCCAACGTGACCTGGACATGAGTGGGGGAGAAGGAGCAGGGCGGTGGCGATGGCTCTGTTGAGAGGAGGCATCATGGTTGACGGGTGGAAAAGGAAGGTGCAATATTGACGTTCGCTGTATCCCAACCTGTTGTCTTTTAGCTTGTCTGACACAAAAGCATATATTCACCAAGAGAGGAAATAAAATCTTCATTCAACTTCTGCTTCAGGGGACATCAGTTAAGAGAAAAAAAATAGCTTCAGGAAACATATTCATTTCCAGGAAGCATATTCATTTCCAGCAGTCTCAGGTGGAGAACTGAGGAGCTGAAGTCTGGAGGCTGTTTGCTGATGAGTTCACACTGCCGTGTGCCACCGAAAAGCTAAAGCCCTTCTCTCAGGCCTGCCTCTGAGTTTCACAAAACAAGTCAGATACATCTGTTCTCACAAGACATCTTCACATGTGCCTGTTTTACAGAAAATACACGTTGAGACTGGGCATGGTGGTTCACACCTGAAATTGCTGCAGTGTGGAAAGCTGAGGTGGGGGGTTCCTTGAGCCCCAGGAGACTAAGGTTGCAGCGAGAAATGATTGCGTGACTACACTCCAGCCTGGAGACACAGGGTGAGACTCCATCTCCACTAATAACATATATATAACATATAACATATATGTAACATATATAACATGTAACACATAACATATTATATATTATATAACATTTTATATATAATATATAACATATATGATATATTATTAAAATATATCTATTCAAGGTATATATATATATACACACACACACACTGAATAAATGACATAGTGGGAGTTAAGGAAGTTTGGGTGCCCCAGCACCTCCCAGGATGAAGGCTTATCAGTGAATTACTAAATGGTTGTTCACAAAGTCTTCAGCAGTGGTAACTTGTAATTCACCCCGTCTCCCTAGATGTCCTTCAAGTCCACTTTTCCCCGTTGTCACAGCAGCGAGAGGGAACCGCACGGGCTCATACTCAGCTTAAGGCACAAGCGAACCCCGTTTGCCTTCGCCCGTGACCCGCCTCCCGGCTTGGCAGTTAGGGTGGCCCTTACGGTCTCATTTGGCATCAAGGAGAGATTTCCAGTCTGCCAAGTTTTCTCAGTGAGTGAATCATGGTGAAAATGACCTCTGAATATACATGTGTGCGACTGTTCAGAAGGGCTGTGCAGCAGGATTCAGAGGAAGGACTATTAAAATTCCAGCGTACACCAGTAAATCTAGAGTTTCATCGTAAATTACAATCAGGAATCATTTTGTCCACGGCCTCGCTCCCTGCGCGGGGAGATGGTTTCAGTTCCAGGGCCAGCGAGGTGAAGGCGGTGTGGGGAGGGCTCTGAGAAAGCGCCGGAACCCAAATCACTTTCCTTCTTTAGCTGATGAATCTCAGGGCTTGAAATGCTACAAGCAATTGAGATTGTCAGTGTCTCTCGTCTGTGTAACTGATTCTGCCTTCAGTGAACGAATGGTTTCCGTTCAGCAGCTTACAGAGAAGCAGCTTGGTGCTGTCCCTTGCAGGATCCCACTTAGTTATCTCTTATAGGACATACAAGGGCATGTTTCCCCCGTTTCTGAAGTGTAAGACGGTGTCACTAATACCGTCTTAGTAAAAAGGGAAGAAATACACCGAAGATTCTGAAATCTTCCCTCAGCCGCCACGAAGAATCGGGTCAATAACCTTTCGAGTGGTGAAGATGGCTCAGGAAAAGGTTAATACACTCGCGAATTCTAGAACAAGGAAAGACTTCAAAGGTCATAGGGCCCAGCCCTCTGTCTTTTGGAAGTTGAGTTCTTAATTTTGTACTGAGATGGCAACTGAAGCTCGGAGGATTGTTGCTGTGCCTGGATCACACGGCAGCGTCACCAGCACTGCCACTGCGTGGTGTCCAGAGAGCGCCAGCACCTCCTTCACCTTCTGGCTCAGTCGGGGCCCCTCGGCCTCCAGCCGCCAGGCCCTTGTGGAGTTTCTTCCCACTGATCTGTCATCCTCCCCAGCTCCCCGGGCCCCTGCTGAATCCTGCGACACGCGGCATGTTCTCCTGCCACCCCCTGGCCTCCTGTCTCTGCCTGGAGGAGATGTGGCTGCGTATGGAGGAACAGGGAAAGTGAGTCTGCAGGGGACAGGTACCAGCTGTTCTCCATGGGCACCCGTGAGGGCACAGGAGGAGGTGAGCGCTGCGGTGGCTTTGGAGATTCAGGTTAATCATAAGGAAATAAATCCTGAGTCGTGGAGACTGTCAGGAACTCGTGTGCGTGGTTCAGGAAGATGGTGGAGTCTGTTCCTCTGGAAAAACAAAACATCTGCCTTAAAAATGTGGTGGCCTCACTTGCCCAGAACAGCTTTAGTGGGGTCTGGCCTGAAGTCGGGGCATGGACCAGATGACCCCGTCTCCTTTGGGTTCTATTAAAAGATGTTCAGGGGATGAGGTTTCTACAGGCAATAGCACAGTCTAATGCTTAACAAATCTTTTGCTGAAGATTTTTATACCATCTTTTCATCTGACCTAAATCTTTCGTGTGGAAGTTGAGCCGTGTCCCCTGTGGAGAGGAAGAACGGAGGAGATCAAAATTCAACCTTTAAAGTATCCAGTTAAATTTAGTGTTTAGAGTTGGGGAGACTCAGGCGTCAGCGCTGAACTGGGTCACTTCAGTGATGTTTTCCGAGAGGAGCACACCACGGAAATCTGACTCTTGGTTCTGGTATCGGAGCCAAATCCCCCACACTCGAGGTTAATAAAGGGACTGGGAGGTGGGAGGGAAAGGGTGTGATTTCAAGGTTTGTGGCAGTTACCACAAAACCACTGCATTAATGCAAACCAGAATTAAAACCACAAAGTATAAAATGTCATGCGCACACATCTATTTGTCCAGCAAATCTCGAGGCAGCCAGCCCGAACCCGGGCACCCTGGTGGACGCGAAGACAGGTAAAGCCAGGCAGCCCCAGAACGAGAACTTCCCCATTAATAACCTTTGAACATGGCCTTTTATTAGTTTAACAAAACCTAGGAAATGCGCTTGTGTTCAAGAAAGGCAGTAAGTAAGATGAATTAATATGTTTTAAGCCGTAATGTTCAATTAATTAGTAATTTCCATCCAGTCTGCTGCCTGACTCATAATGAGCATTCCCTGGTCTAAATAAAGTGGAGACTGCTTAGTTACAGAGCATCTTATTTGGCTTCCTTTTATTTCAACTTAGAGAAGGGTTCTTTTTATTTTTTAGAGATGGGGTCTCACGCTGTCACCCAGGCTGGAGTGCAGTGATCACAGCTCACTGCAGCCTTGACTTCCCGGGCTCAAGCAGTCCTCCTGCCTCAGCCTCCGGAATAGCTGGGACCACCGGGACGTGCCACCACGCTCAGTAATCTGTTTGGTTTTTTTGTAGAGACAAGGTCTCACTGTGTTGCCCAGGCTGGTCTTGAACTCCTGGCCTCAAGTGATCCTCCTGCCTCGGCCTCCCAAAGTGCTGGGATTATAGGCGTGAGCCACTGTGCCTGGCCAAAGGGTAGCCTTTTTAGTGTGTGTGTTTTTTCTTCTTCTTTTTTCACATGCCTACTGTGTCAGTCTTGTCATGTTTTTAAAAGGCTGACTACTGTGTATTTTTAACTGTTCTTAACTATTACCATTTTTCAAAAGTAGTTCACGAAGCCTTTGTAAGAAGGTACAAGTGGCTTTCATGCCATAATATCAGGTCAAAACACATATAGGGGAGCCTTAATGTTCTTTTATGTGAGGAAAGCCCTCCCTTTGGGGAGGAAAGAAAGCTGACTTCTGAAAACCAAAGCTACAATGGGAAGATACACTTTGTCAGCTGGGGGTGAGGTGCCAGGGAGAACGACAGCGGAGAATCCTTCTCCACACACGTCCCGCCGTGGACACCGGAGAATCCTCCCCACGCACGTCCCGCCGTGGACACTGGAGAATCCTTCTCCACACACGTCCCACTGTGGACACCGGAGAATCCTTCTCGCCACACGCACGTCCCACTGTGGACACCGGAGAATCCTCCCCACACACGTCCCACCGTGGACACTGGAGAATCCTCCCCACACACACGTCCCGCCGTGGACACCGGAGAATCCTCCCCACACACGTCCCGCCGTGGACACTGGAGAATCCTCCCCACGCACGTCCCGCTGTGGACACTGGAGAATCCTCCCCACGCACGTCCCGCTGTGGACACCGGAGAATCCTTCTCCACACACACGTCCCGCCGTGGACACCGGAGAATCCTCCCCACGCACGTCCCGCCGTGGACACCGGAGAATCCTCCCCACGCACGTCCCGCCGTGGACACCGGAGAATCCTCCCCACGCACGTCCCGCCGTGGACACCGGAGAATCCTTCTCCACACACACGTCCCGCCGTGGACACCGGAGAATCCTCCCCACGCACGTCCCGCCGTGGACGCTGGAGAATTCTCCCCACACACGTCCCGCCGTGGACACTGGAGAATTCTCGCCACACACACGTCCTGCTGTGGACACCTCCGCACTGTGCTTTGGTTTTTGCTGTCAGCTGTGGTGGCCTTCCAGTGTGATTCTTGGGTCAGGCAGCCTCATCTCCACTGCCCGATGAGACACCAGTGGAGTGGAGACGGCACCAGCACGGTCTCACTTCCTTTCCTCCTCCCCTCCAGAGCGTCACCTCCTGACGGGACTTCGATTTCCTCTTCAGAAGCACATGTTTGGTGCAGACATGTTGCCCAAGACTTGACATTTGGAACTGTTGGGAATAACTTGAAAGTCCTTACAATGTGATGTTTTGGTCTTAAACAAATGTTTAGGGAGGGTTGTTAGGAAATGAAGAGTTAATGGGTGCAGCACACCAACGTGGCACATGTATACATGTGTAACAAACCTACACGTCATGCACATGTACCCTAGAACTTAAAAGTATGATAAAAAAAAAAAAGAAAGTCAAAAAGCTTCAAAAAAAAAAAAATATATATATATATAGCTAACCTCACGGAGTCACTGTGCAGACCCTCCCAGCAGCTAGCCAGGCTGGCCTGGCCCTGATGGCCCGGGAAGAGCAGCTGTCTTGCGACCTCCCGCAGCAGGCACATTGCGCCGTCTCTCAAAGCCCGTCCTCCGGAGGTGCCTCCTCTGCCCGTGGGGCTGTGCGGGACAAGTGGCTGCGTCTCCGTCTCACTGCGGGACAGCGACGGGTCTCAGGTGCTCTTTCCTATTGTCCACACCTGACTGACGAACGCCGCTCCGGGAGCCTGGTTTTGAAGCCGCCGCTCGGCGTCACGCTTTCCCGCCGCTCGTGGGAGCAGCGCCCGTGGGAGGCAGCGTCACTCCCAGCTCCTCGGAGAGGAGACCACATCCGTGGCCGTGTGCACCTGTCCCTCTCAGCGGCCCTTTGTGACGCCCGCGGGAAGTTCTGCGTTCAGTTCCTGACTCCCAGAAAAACGTCGTGTGTTTTGAACTGAAACGAGGCTGATGTCAGAGCCTCCTCCAGTAACAACGGAGAAAATCGACATTAGAGGAAAGAAACCCTGCAGTTCTTTAAATGCTGCTGGAAGAAGACGCCACAACGGACTGCGGGTTGTTGACAGTCACCGCAGAGACGAGATTGTCGAGGGAACCGGCCGGGAGTGGGTGAGGCCGTCAAACAGGTCATCACAAATACGGTGAAGCAAATTTAGAATCGGTGTTTAGAAGGGAGAGGAAACCGTCGGCAGTCTGACCCGTCAGTTCTCCTACGTTTTCAAATGTTGTAACTATGAAGGTAGCTTGCAGGAGCCTTGAAGCCCCTCATGCCCACCCCAAGCCCCCGTCACTGCTGGGTCCCAGCTTTGCAGCCACCTGGAGAGGAAGGTGCAGGGGTGTCCGTGCAGTGAGGATGATGGACGGGACTGCAGACGGCTGCTGCTGTGACTGTCAGGGGGAGATTGAGGCCGGGGGGGCGGAGTCGGGGGCTGCGTTCTTCCTCCTGCACCTGCTGTCAGGATTTCAGCAAAACGTTGCGTTTCTCCTCCTCAATCTTAAATAGGTACAGTGACTGCGTATTCATATTAATGAGCATAATAACAATGATAAAACTGGCAGCAGCCTCCAGTGAATGTGGTCTCCTGCAGTAGAAATATTTACCCGATGTGTCCTGCCAGTGAGCGAGATTTTGGCATTAAACCTAGACATTACCTCATCCTCCTGGGCAGACAGCCGATTGCCATGCTAAGCAAGTCTGCAGCCGAGAAGGGCTGAGTACCTGCCGACGGCTGCCCGGCCCAGACCCTGGGGAACACGGTTTCCTTGAGCTTGTCTGTCTGTCTGTCTGTCTGTCTGGGTCTCACCCTGATTTCCTTTCTTTCTCTTTCCCTCCTCAGGTTGTCATTGTGTATTTTCAGATTGTGTTGCTTTTATTTTTTGCAGAATCTTGTAGGGTGTGTTGTGAAACATCTGCCAGCCAGGTGGGTGGGTGTTATTAATAATCCACAGAAACCCGAGGGGTCGGGAGCGAGAAGAGGAACATGACGTGCCTCTGTGTGCACAGGATGCCCCACACTCGCTCACACACGAACATCCGTCTCTCTCAGAGCCAGGGAACGGGGTGGGGGTGGGTTTGGTTTAACGCATGATAAAAACAGGGGCATTCTGTAATAACAGAACTTTCATTGCCAGATTTTTAGCAACTAAAATAATATTTTGAAACATTTGGAATTGTGCTAGAAATGTGTGTGTGATATGTTCAACCTAAGAAAACATCACACTTAAAATGCTTTTACTCCACGGGCTTCAGACCCTTTGAAATTGGTGCCTACACAACCGGGAAGTCCGGGCAGGCGCCAGAGGCAAATTGAAGGGAGAAAGTGACATCTTGTGTAATGCTGCAAATTCACAGAGGCTTTGAACCATCGCCAAAGTAGCAAATACTCATTGTGGAAGTTTTTGCAGTGAGGTACGGAAAACCATTTCAGCTGCTCTGTTAGGTCTCCTGTGTTTTCTGTGGCTCCTGATGTAAAGTTTCACGTCCTGTCAGTTTTGTTCCTCTTACTACTTAGTGCTTTAGTTTTTATCAGCTGGTGCCACATCTTTTAAAAATCTGTCCCGGTAGCCTCCGTGCGGGTCCTGACTGATTCACCAGCTTTGGGACTGTGTCCAGATGCATTTTGTGATGCCTCTTTTCTAAAATGCTTTTATTTGGTTTTAAGATTTACTAATTCTTCTACACACCCATAAGTGAATACCATTATTGGTATGGATACTACCAAACTTTTGTGTGTGAAGTTCATACCAGGCACCAAGTCATTTAAAACATTTTAATTGTGTGCTGAGCTTGTAAGTGTACAACATGACTGTCTGGTAAATTCTTAATTATTTGTCGACTTGGAAGGAAAAAAATAAGTAGGGAAAAGATAAGGTAGCATTCATCCGGTGGCAAAAGGACAAGCCTTGTGTAGCTCTGCTTCTCACCCACTCCCAGCCAGCGTGGGCCGCGGCTGTCTGAAGTGCACAGGTTCGACAGCAAACGGGAGCGCCACTGGGAGGACCGTCAGGCCACACCCGTGGGCATGATCTGCCTATGAAACAGGTTTCTCGGTGCTTTGGGTGGATGTTGACTTCTCCTGAGCCATCCTCAGAGCACAGCTGGTGGGGAACCTCACCCGTCTGGTCCCTCCTGAAGCAGGCTGGCTGGCAGCCACAGGCGAGGATCCCAGTTGTTGGAGGTCAGTGCACACAGCAGCTATATGCTGTAGCAGAAAGAATGTAGGGGAGGAAGGGCTTGCGAAGGAAGGGCAAGAGAGAGCAGACTTTGTGGCATCAGTCAGGTATATGTGCTTGTATTAACATGCACCTGAGAGGCCGATGGTATTACGTGGAATTCCAAGTTTCAACCGCATCAATTTTGTCTCTTGTGGTTTATCTGTGGCCACCATCAACCGATGATGTGTGACAAAACGTTTAAAGTATGGACACCTGAAAGTGGAGGTGGATACTAAGGACATTTAATTTTTTAAGCTCACCTCCAGGGTTTTTTCCTCAGTTACACGGAGGATGGCCCTAGGTACTAACTGTTGGAAATGGCAGCATTGAAAAGTGCAGCAGTTTTGCTTCCGCAGCATCTCAGTTCTGTGCAGCCTTTGAAAATCCTTTTCTGCAGAGAGCTGGCAACCCGCCATTGTTTCCAGCCGGCAGCGTGGTCCCTGCCACCAGGTGCCTGAACAAACGGCGATGTGTGTGAGGGTCTCTTCTCCTGAGTAAAATTACCGTAAAGATTCTAAATGAGAATGGAGACTTTGAAAAAATCTTCTCTATTTTTCTACTTTAAATATCAAGTAGGGGAAACAGATCTGAAGGGAAGAGGAAAGAGGACCAGAAGGGGGCTCCTGGCGCTGCAGGAGACCTGTGGATCCAGTGGAACGCAGCCCCGTGTAAGGTGGAATTATCTTGGGGTGGGATGTGTCAGAGCGGGGAGCAGGCAGCCCAGGCATGCGTGCGTGGATGGAGCCCCTTTCTAAAGTGAGTTCGGTTTGTTCTGGGCGGGCCTCATAGACTGGCTCTTGTTTAAAAAAAAAACTAAGTGAAAAATAATTATTTAAAAATGACTCAAGAAATAATTACGAGAGTAGTTACGATAGAGTAAGAGGATTTGTTCTTCATTTTCCAGATTTTAGGTAACACGGATATACTACATTTAAAGATTTATTTTTTCAGTAACATTACTGGTGATAGCCAAGGCTTACGTGGTACATAATACATGCCAGGCACTTTGTAGAAATGAACTCATGTCGTCCTCCCCACAACTCTATGAAGTTGGCATAATTCCCGTCTCCACCCTAGAGCTGAGGGAGGAGGCTCGCGCAGGTCACGGATCTCGCCTGGAATCCCACAAGTGGTAAACGGTGGAGCCAAGAGTTGAGCGAGGCAATCTGGCCCCAAAGTCCGTTCGTTGACCCCTATGCCATACTCCCCTCTCAAAAACAGAGACTTGGACACCAGATCCAAATTCAAACAAGACAGTTCCCCGCTTTTATCAACCTAAAGCATCAGTTACGGCTGAATGCTGAGTGGCATTCGCCAGATGAAGACCGTGGCTTTTAAGAAAAGTGTCCACAGTCTGTCGATGAACAGTTGCAAACTCAGAGAGAACGAAGCCATCTAGAATACTGCATTCATTCTTTGTTTTTATTTTTATTTTATTTTATGTTTTTGAGACAGAGTCTCGCTCTGTCGCCCCGGCTGGAGTGCAGTGGCACCATCTCAGCTCACTGCAACCTCCGTCCCCCGGGGTTCAAGCGATTCTCCTGCCTCAGTCTCCCGAATAGCTGGGATTACAGGCGTGCATTATCACGCCCGGCTACTTTTTGTACTTTTAGTAGAGATGGGGTTTCACCATGTTGTTCAGGCTGGACTCAAAACTCCTCACCTCAGGTGATCTGCCCGCTTTGGCTTCCCAAAGTGCTGGGATTACAGGTGTGAAAGAACCACCCCGCTCAGCCATTCTGTATTTTCTTTTCCGAGAGAGGCATGGCTGTGGCTTATGCTGCCGGCTGTTGGCTGGTAACCCTGTATCTCCATTCCCACAGACATGCCCCACTATTGTCCTTGCTGTTTGTGATGGATTCTGACTTGGGAATATCCACCCTTAGTAAGAATCTTCACCTTCCCACTAGAGGACGCCTGCAGTGACCACAGATGGTTGGAGAAGGTGGCTTGAGTCTGGAGACCTGGACTCCAGCACTGCCATGAGGATGGGGACAGGGATGGGGATCTCAGGGGTTGCCATCCATTGTCCCCAAACCTAGTGAGGAAGGCAAGTTGGAAGCCTGACAGGCTGAAAGGTAGGCCTGTCGTGCCAAACAGTTGCCAAGTTACGAATGCACAAGAAAAGTTCTTGAAGTGCGACTCCAGTGAACACACAGATGATAAGAAAGGAAAATAGCCTTGTTGACATGGAGAAAGTCTGAGTGGTCTGGATAGAAGGTCAAACCAGCCACAACATTCCCTTAAGCCAAAGCCTCATCCAGAGCAAGATCCTAACTCACTTCAATTCAGTGAAGGCTGAGAGAGGTGAGGAAGCTGCAGGAGAAAAGTTGGAAGCTAGCAGAGATGGGTTTATGAGGTTCAGTGAAAGAAAACATCCATATACCATCACAGTGCAGGGTAAAGCAGCAGGTGCTGGGGTAGAAGCTGTGGCAGGTTATCCAGAAGCTCTAGCTAAGATCACTGATGAAGGTGGCTGCACTAAACAGCAGATTTTCAGTGTAGAGGGAATAACATGCCGTATAGGATTTTCTATTGGAATTCTATTGGAAGAAGATGCCATGTAGGATTTTCATAGCTAGAGAGGTCAATGCCTGGCCTCAAAGCTTCAAAGGAGAGGCTAAATTTCTCATTAGGAGCTAACGCAGCTGGTGACTTTAAATTGAAGCCAACGCTCATTTCCCATTCCAAAAATCCTAGGGTCCTAAAGAATCATGCTAAATCTACACTGCCTGTGCTCTAGAAATAGAACAACAAAACTGGATGACAGCAGATCTAAAATAGATCCATAGATGTATTTTTAGCCCACTGTTGAGACCTACAGCTCAGAAAAGAAAGGTTCCTTTCCAAGTGTGACTGCTCACTGATAATGAACCTGGTCACCAAGAGCTCCGATGGAGACATCAGGAGGCTAATGTTATTTTCATGCCTGCTAACGCAGCATCCACTCTGCAGCCCATAGATCGAGGAGCCATTTTTACTTTTAAGTCTTACTCTTTAACAAATACATTTCCTAAGGATATAGCTGCCATAAATAGTGATCCTTCTGATGGGTCTGGGCAAAGTAAATTGAAAACCTTCTGAAAAGGATTCCTCATTCTAGATGCCATTAGGAACATTCATGATTCATGAGAGAAGGTCAAAATATCAGCGTCAGCCAGGCACAGTGGCTCATGCCTGTAATTCTAGCACTTTAGGAAGCTGAGGCTGGAGGATCGCCTGAGCCCAGGAGTTCAAGACTAGCCTTGGCAACATAGGGAGACACCATCTCTACACAGAATTAAAAAACAGAGCCAGGCTTCATGGTGTGCACCTACGGCGCCAGCTGCTCAGGAGGCTGAAGTGGGAAGATCACTTACGCCCAGGAGGTCGAGACTGTAGTCAGCCATGATCACGCCACTACACTCCAGCCTTGGCAACAAAGCAAAACCCTGTCTCAAAGACAACAGAAACACAACAGGTGTTTGGAAGAATTGGATGCCAACCCTCCTGGATGACTTTGAGGGATTTAAGACTTCAGTGAGGAACTAACTACAAATAAGTTGGAAATAGCAAGAAAACTAAAATTAGAAGTGGAGCTTGAAGATGTGACTGAATTGCTGCAACCTCATGATCAAACTTGAGTGGATAAGGAGTTGCTTCTTATGGGTAAGCAAAGGAAGTGGTTTCCTGAGATAACGTCTGCTCCTGGTGAAAATGCTGTGACTATTGTTGAAATGGTAACAAAGGATTTAGAATATTTCATAAACGTGGTTGTTAGAGTGTTGCTAGAGCTCTAGAGGATTGACTTCAATTTTGAAAGAAGTTCTGCTGTGGATCAAATGCTATCAGAACGGCATTGCGTGTACAGAGAAATCTTTTGTCAAAGGAAGAGTCAATCAGGGAGGCACTCTTCCTTGTTCTCTTATTTTAAGAAATCGCCACAGCTACCCCAGCCTTCAGCACCCACCACTGTGATCATTCACCAGCCATCAACATTGAGGCAAGACCGTCCAACAGCAAAAAGATTGCAACAGAGTGAAGGCTCAGGTGATCAGTAGCATTTTTTAGCAATGAAGTATCTTTGATTTGAGATATGTACCTTTTTTAGACTTAATGCTGTCACACACTAAAGAGACTACAGTCTAGTGGAAACCTACCTTTTACATGCACCGGGAAGCGGAAATGTCTGTGTGACTCACTTTGTTGCAATATTCACTTTATTTTGGCGGCCCAGAACTGAATCTGCGGTGTCTCCGAGTATGTCTGTGCCATAGTAACTAAAATGTGAACCGTATTGTTCAGAGGCAGGTGTTACTGAACTAAATCGTGGTAACCAAAATGTTTGTGTATCTGAACTGTGTGAAGTGGGGATGGCCTCTCCCTGGTTGGATCTGGAATGGAAGAGGTGATACGTGTTTGTGGGAATGGGGACCTATGGAATGGAAGAGGTGACACGTGTTTGTGGGAATGGGGACCTACGGAATGGAAGAGGTGACGCGTGTTTGTGGGAATGGGGACCTATGATTTCAGCTGAATCCCAGGAGTCAGCTCGGAGACTTTCTTCATGTCGTGCAGCCTCCCGGGACCTCCGTTTCTCTTCTGCACAAGGCTGAATAACCTTCACAAAGTCTTTTCTAGCTCTAAGACTTTGGTTCTATGACGCAGGAGTCCTTCAGAGAGAGTTCCAAAGAAAGTCATAAATACGATTAAAAATCATCTTTGATATAATGGACTTTGGAGAGTTGGGGGAATGTTGGGAGGGGGTGAGGGATAAAAGGTGACATGTTGGGAACAGGGTACACTGCTTGTGCGATGGGTGCACTAAAATCTCAGAGTTCATGGCTGTAGAACCCCCCGTATGATTAAAACCACTTGTACCCCAAAAGTATTGAAATAAAAAAATCATCTTTGAAAATATGAGGAAAGGTGAAGGTCAGCTGGGTTGGCCTTCCTGGTGCAGAACGACGGTGTCGACGCCAGTTAAGGTTCCCAGCCAGGGCTGGTGACGGACTGTCTGTCTCCGCTGCAGACTGTGGGAACAGAGAGGCACTGCCGGGGGCGGAGGGAGATACGGCTGGGGTGAGGAGTGAGAAGGAAACTTCCAAACAAAACAAAACAAAACAGGAAGATAGTGGAGATGGTGCCCAAGTGATCTTTTCATCTGCTCGGAAAAAAAATGGAATCAAATTCTGATCCTCCAACGAAAAGCAAGCACATGGAAGTTAGGAGAACGGCAGTGGTTTCTGGGAGCAACATTCTTCAAGCCTGGATTGGGTCACCCATAGAAGTCATGGAACTTGTGTTCTCACACACGGATCTGTGAGGAGTGGCCCGAGTGCAGCCTGTGGAAGGAAGAGGAGAGAACTGGACCTGCTCAGGTCTCTCTCCACTGAGCTTTCAATCCTGTTTCTGAAAAGGGAAGGCAAAACGTGCTAAAAAATAATCACACAGGGCCGGGCGCAGTGGCTCACACCTGTAATCCCAGCACTTTGGGAGACTGAGGCAGGCGGATTGTGAGGTCAGGAGTTCAAGACCAGCCGTCTCTACTAAAAATACAAAAATTAGCCAGGTGTGGTGGCGCACGCCTGTAATCCCAGTTACTCAGGAGGCTGAGGCGGGAGAATCGCTTGACCCTGGGAGGAGGAGGTTGCAGTGAGCCAAGACCGTGCCACTGCACTCCAGCCTGGGTGACAGAGCAAGACTCCATCTCTAAATAAATAAATAATAAATAAATAATCACACAGGTTATCAGTGCACTATTAATAGCAAATGGGCATATTCTTTGAAAAGTATCAGTAAAGAAAGGAAATACGTGTCATAAATTCTGTAATCGTTTTCTGATGGGTAGAGATTTCCCTCGAGGACTGACGTGAGTGGGCAGGGATGAGAAAGGCAGTGATTGTCTCAGGCCCCCCAGTAGGAAAGGCGAGGGCCTGGGTGCAGGTGCTGGAACCACCCCAGCGTTGCTTCTCCCTCGGACACGCTGGGCCGGGAAGCACTGGCTCTCAGCAGTAAAACTCCCCAGACCTAAAACAAAGAGTAGACCTTGGCCTCCTCTCTGTTTGCTCAACGTAATGCCCCCAAATCAGACTGTATGAGGAAACACACAAGAAATGTATTTTTAGTGTCACTGGCATGGGGCATGTTCTGGGGACTAGAAAGATGTACAACATCTGGGTTGTACATCCAATGACAGCTGATGTATATAGTTGACATTTCTTTGTGCATAGAAATTAAGTTTCTTTTTTTCTTTTTTTTTTTTTTTTTTTTTGAGACGGAGTCTCGCTCTGTCCCCCAGGCTGGAGTGCAGCGGCGCGATCTCGGCTCACTGCAACCTCCGCCTCCCGGGTTCCCGCCATTCTCCTGCCTCAGCCTCCCGAGTAGCTGGGACTACAGGCGCTGCCACCACGCCCGGCCAGTTGGTTTTTTTTTTTTTTTTTGGTATTTTTAGTAGAGACAGGGTTTCACCGAGGTCTCGATCTGCTGACCTTGTGATCTGCCCATCTCGGCCTCCCAAAGTGCTGGGATTACAGGCGTGAGCCACCACGCCCGGCCAGAAATTAAGTTTCTAACAAGGAGCGCTGGCATTGCTCCGTTTATCTAAGTCAGGTTGGAAGGCAAAACATCGTGTTTTGTTTTTAAATGTAATTTCCTTCCCGTTCCTTTTCATGGCTGTGTCTCATGCTGGGCCTACAGAGTAGATATAGGCTGAGTAAGAAAATGTGGCCATATTTTAGCTACGCCATTATTTTAACCCCTCAACCACACGTCTGTTGTGGCATGAGGAACCTGTGACTGAAATAAATCTCCACCAGAGTCATGATATGGGAATGATCTTCCTAAAACCCCCCGTAGCTGTAGTCACTCAGTCGTCTGTGGCCTCGTTTCCTACGGGAACGGCTTCGTAAGAAATGTTCTCAAAACAGGAGCGTCCCTTGTGGTTCTGCGAGGTGCTCACCGTGAGCTGCTGGCGTGGAAATCGTTGTGTGCTTACAGTGTGGGTGTTGAGTTCTTTTCAAACCTTAATGCTTTGGGGCGTATATTACGTTCCAAACAGTTTTGCCGCTTTTGACGTTCACATTCTGGATGTTGACTTCCTTGGATTCATTGAGTAATTTTATGTAGTTCACAGTTCCTAGGTTAAATGGACTTGACCAATTCTTCCTTGAGCTTTAGAGAACTAATGACTACTGCATTTAATTTGAGAAAATGAGAGATTGATTTTTCCAGATATTCTGCCTCCTCCCTCCTGTAACTCAAATTGCATTTATGTTTAACCTTAACATTTCCACCTATACTTTTGGGATCACTGGGTTCTGATAGTGTCCTGGGTATTACTGGTCAAATTCCAATTGGCTGGAATATGTTGGGATTTCACATTTTGCTTGAAAATAAATTTAGCAGTGGAGATGACTTACACTGAAAAGTAAATTTTTTTGGCTTTTTTATGTGTTACCCTATCCTGTCTTCTCTCATTGCCTTTTGGACTTCAGAGATTGTCTCTGAATTATCGAATGACAGTGCAGAGGATCAAGTTTGGCCACAGATGCTAGTTGCTTAGCAGCAATTCCTTTAAACGAATAAGGGTCTCAGCTGCCCAGAGGGCCAGCCCCAGAACAGGGTCTTGCACGGTACATAAGCTCCATCAATGTGCACAGTCTGACGATCGTGTCATCCAGCCTGCCCTGCATTGCTTTTGTTTTGTTCTGGGTGGCGCTTGCCCCTGGGTCACAGAGCTGCCCTGAAAGGTGACAGAGCCTGGCTAGCCCTCACTGTAACACGCCCTGCACCGTGCTGCCTCCAGGCTTACAGACAGCCTAGTAACGGTTTCTGTAATCCGAGCTGTGGGCTGCTTCGGAACACATTTAGCGAGCAGTAAGCAGGTCACATTTTCCGCGTTACTGCTGTGGGCTAAACACAAGATGTGTTTGTGGGGGGGCAACTTTGGTCTCCATGGACGTTTTTTGGCCATACTTACATAGTTAAGTAATTAAATGACGTGTTTTTTTCCCTTCCTTTGTTAGGGAAAATGTAAACTTCAGGAGCTTCAGATCCTCTTCTTGGGGATCCTGTGGGGAGCTGGATCCGCGGATTTTAGGAGCGGACAGGTCCTCACAGGCCTCCACCTTCGTCGTCTTCATCGGTCTCTTTATTGTGAGCTTTCAGAGCTTTTGCTGAATTTTCTTGCTATGTTGAAATCACCGGTGCCCCAAGCCTTGGACCTACGTTGGGCTTTGATTTCATGAGAGCGTGTTAGAAGTTACTCAGGGAACACCTGTCAGGCCAAGTTAACAGTGTAAAAGGTGGGTGCTACCCTGGCACACTTAGCCCGTCTTTTAAAGCTCGAAACGTGTAAAAGTGTTCAGAGATCTTGTTGATGAAGACTCTGATTCAAAGTCAGAACTTGGAGAAATTCAGATAGACATCCTGAGAATTTTCAGCAGAAAGTAACGTCGGCTTTTTCAGCCACAAGGGCCGCAGCACACCATTGCGGGTCAATTTGGGAGATCGGGGTGCTGGAGAGAGGGCAATCCATACAGTCCCAGCAGACTTTTGTCTCTTGCCGAGAAGTTGAAGAGACTGGAAATGATTGTTGTATTTCTTTTGTACTTTGTTGTACGTGTCAACTCTTGTACTAACTTCTAGTTAATTGTATACAGGTCTTATTCCATAATAGGGCCCCCCATTTTCAAGGAATCCTTAACAACCCATGGAGGGCTGAAGTCCTGGATTCAATCCTGACTCCCTCCGTGAACTGTGACCTTGGAAGAGTTAACCATTTCTTTAAACCTCAGTTTCCTCCTCTCTGCAATGAGATAATCAACCAATTTCACATAATTACTGTGGAAATTAGATGAATACAAATAAATCACCTAGCACAGTGTCTAGTATATAATAAATACACAACGGTTATCGATTCCATTTCCTTCCTTCCTCCATTTATAAGCTCAGCGTTAAATAACTCATTCTTGTTTAATTGACGATGGATGTCTGAGCCAGGCGGGCCTCACTGACAGGTGAGCCAGGATTCTGGGGCCAGATAGAGACCGACGAGGTAATGGGAAAGGCTGACATCATAGGCCGTGGTATCCCTCTCTGGTTACACAGTCTTTAGACTATTTAAATTCCATATTTGTGTCTATGTGTATATTTATTTAAAGAAGCTGTGGGTTCACTTGGTCTTGTAACTTCTACCTTGCACAGCTGTGTCTCAGAGCGCATCCCAGGATCACAGGCTTATGCAGTGCAGCTTGATGAGCTAAGCTCAGGCATAAGCCCTGGTGAAGCCTAGGCTGGTGTTGCTGTCCAGCCTCTGCAGACGTCCTGGTGCGCAGGTGAGCGCTGTAGGTTCCGTGTCTCTGCTCACACCCGCCTTACGCTGTGTGTCGGTGAGCGAGCTGCAGACAGAGGCTGTTCCAAGCTCTCTCCATGCTTTCACTGAAGGGCATGTTCTCCCACCCCCACCCCCTCTTCTCCTTCACTTCTTGCCACATCACCACTGTGGGCAGCTTTTTTTCTTTGTGGACATTTTTGCTGCATTGAAATGGTTATGAAGTAACTGGATCACATAACTGTTAAAGCGTCAGCCTTTAGAGAAGACGGTGGAAGCGGTGGAGCCTGTGGTCTCGATAGGCTTCGGTTCCGTTGGTCTCCCGAACAAGCCTTCCTGTGCGCAACGCTGGCGTGCTTTCTTTCTTCTGCCTGCCTCTGTCGTTACATGGGTTTTAAAGAAACCAGAATCCTCGGTGAGCTGCCTGTAGGCACGAGGGAGGGAAGGATGAGTATTTCTGACTTTGCTTTTTAAAAAGCTTCCAAATATACAGCAAAGGACAGGAGATAGACAAGGAGTGGTGCTGGTTCTTGAATGTCACTTTGAATGTAACTTTGAAGCCAGATTGTCCTACGTGGCTTACGGTTCACGGACAGTTGTCTTAAAAAACAAAAACAAAAACTAAAGCACGTAGACACCAACACAGACGAGCAAATGCTAAGTTGTCAGGTAATGCAAGCGACTGATCGAGGTATCGCACTGGTGAAAGGTTTCTCCTGTTTTGCCAGCTTCCTGAAGGAATCTCAGTAGACTTACAAATTCAAGTGTTTGTTTCCTCTTTCAACAAGGGTTCTTTATTTTACCTTTTTAAGGATCTAGTAAGTCAGACAATGACAAGATTTGTAGAGCTGAAATATTTCTAAATTAAGATCACTACTGCTTGAGGTGTTTATTTGCATTTTATGGGGAGTTTCTTTTTTTTTTTTTTTTTTTTTCCTGAGACGGAGTCTCACTCTGCTGCCCAGGCTGGGGTGCAGTGGCCGGATCTCAGCTCACTGCAAGCTCCGCCTCCCAGGTTCACGCCATTCTCCTGCCTCAGCCTCCCGAGTAGCTGGGGCTACAGGCGCCCACCACCTCGCCCGGCTAATTTTTTTTGTATTTTTTAGTAGAGACGGGGTTTCACTGTGTTCGCCAGGATGGTCTCAATCTCCTGACCTCGTGATCCGCCCGTCTCGGCCTCCCAAAGTGCTGGGATTATAGGCTTGAGCCACCGCGCCCGGCCTATGGGGAGTTTCTTAAGCAACCTGAAATGTTTTGTTTTGTTTGAGTCAGTGTCTTGCTGTGTCACCCCGGCTGGAGTGCAGTGCCACAATGATAGCTGACTACAGTTTTGAATTCCTGGCCTCAAGAGATCCTCCCACCTCAGCTTCCCGAGTAGCTGTGACTGTAGGCACATGCCACCATGCTTGGCTAATTAAAATTTTTTTTGTAGAGATGGGATCTTACCATGTTGCTCAGGCTGGTCTTGAACTCCTGGCTTCAAGTGATCCACCCGCCTTGGCCTCCCAGAGCACTGGGATTACAGGCCTGAGCCATCGTACCCGGCCTAAGCGGAAATGTTTTTATTCCTAAAAGTCTCCATGTGTGAGAAAAAAGAACTGTGGGTCTTCGGACCATATAAAGGTTTTATTTACATATCCCCCTCTTCCCTGCATCCAAAATTGAATGTGGAAAAAGTGAGGGTGTTGCAAATACATGTGACAGTAACAAACTTCTGATGAGGTTTTTACGGCACTTCACAGCAGCAGTGAAGCCGTGAACAATCTCTTCTGATGTTCTAGAGGAGCCCTCGTGTCTTACAGAAAGTTCTAGCCCCATGCAGCCAGCACATGCCCGTCTTTGTTCAGCTGTCACCTGGGTGGCACAGCGCAGATCCAGGGGACACCTGTGCCTGTGAGGCCGTGGGGGAGGGTGTGACGTGCACAGACCTGAGGACCTGATAGCGCCCTCCTTCACCAATGTGTGTACATTGTGTGGCTCTTTATTGCTAGGGTGGCTTTTGAAATTTCGTTTGTTTCTAAAAACCAACAGCGTGGCACTTCAAGTGGACACTATTTATGATTCAGGGATCAGTGTCTCAGGGCATCAATGTATTTCAGTCCTAAAAAGTTTTATAAATTCCGGATAAGGTCATATAAAGGTGTTTCGGTTTGTTACCCTGGATAATGGCAATTCATTTGGAGAAGAAGCCTTTCACGATGCTTCCTGCTGGCACCTTCTCCGAAGGAGAGTGGCCTTGCATCAGCCCGTGTTCCTTAGGCAGCTCGCATCCCTTCGTTTCATTTCATTTGTTTGTTTATTTTGAGACAGGGTCTTGCTCTGTTCCCCAGGCTGGAGTGCAGTGGCGCAATCCTAGCTCACTGCAGCCTCAAACTCCTAAGCTCAAGTATCTCTTCGCCTCAGCCTCTCGAATGTCTGGGACTACAGGCACAGGCTACCACACCCGGCTGATTGTTTGATTTTTCTGCAGAGACAGGGTCTGGCTGTGTTGCCTGGGCTGGCCTTGAACTCCTGGATCAAGCGATCCTTCCACCTTGGCCTCTCAAAGTGCCAGGATTACAGATGTGAGCCATTGCACCTGGCCTGGCATCTCTGTTAAAAATGGTTTATTAAATACTGAGTTGATACAAGCAAATATGTGTAACCTATGTGTGAAGTATTAAGAACCATCAGAATCCAGTGGATGCTTATGTCCCCACTACCCAGTTCCAGCAGAAGAATGTTCCTGTCGTCTTCTACTTCCCTCACACAGACACATCTAGTTTCTCTAACTGATGACTCCCCGTGCGGGACAACCACCTGCACGATACACATGAGTAATGACGTGGTTTTCCCTCCACGTGGTCCCGAGGAACCAGAGGTCGCTCCGTTTTGGAAAGAGCTTCCCGGTTGCCCGCGGGTTATGGAGTCTGCTGGTGGGGCTTCCTTAGATGTCTGAATGTCTCTGGTGGCCACCAGTGAGGTGCGGTCACTGGGTTCAGGGAGGGCGGCCCGCGAATGCCTGGCTTCCACATAAGCAGTGTGGTCCTGGAGGCATGCGTGGGGTCCCTGGAAGGAGTGCAGTTTGCAGTTGTTGAGGTCCACAGGTGGGGAGTATTTCCCTCTAGCTACCTTTAGGTCTTTATATGACATTCTGTTCTTATAACATGTCTGGGCATGACTTTCTTTTCTTTTTGTCTGGTTCGTTATTTTGTGAGATTCCGAGTCTGTGGATTGGTGTCTTTCAGCAGTTCTGGAAAACTCACAGATTTTCAAGATCTCCTCAAACATTGCCTCCGCCTTGGTCTCGTTATCCTCCCCGTGTGATGAGTTGTGGGTTAGGCCTTCCCACTCTGTCCTCTGCGCTCCTTCTCTCTTCTGTATTTCCCATCTCTCTGCTTTCACATTCTGGGTAACTTCCTACAGTCATTAGTTCCCTCCTCAGCTGTGTCTGGTGTTATTAGACCCGTCCAGTAGGTTTGTGCTTCGTGTATTCTGTTTTTCATTCCAGAAGTTGTATCTGTTTTTTTCAAATGGGATTGGTCCTTTTAAAAAGTTGTCTTTCTCCTTATACAAAGTTTCCAATGTCTTCTTTTCTTTTTAAGCTATTAAACATACTTAATTTTACCCACTCCATCTGATATTTCCCACATCTGAAGTCTTTGCAAGTCTCATTAAACGTCCTGTGTTTATGCTGGATCTCACTCATGGTGCTTTGTTTCTTGTTTGTTTTGTGATTCTTTTTAAACAAAGAGCTTATAATTCTTAGAAGTACATCTGTGGAAACTCTTGGCCTAGGTTGAAGGTGGGTTTCTCCAGGGGATCCATGCGTTTATATGCACCAGATGTCTTGGAAACATCCCCAGCTTTGACTATTTTCTGTTACTGGCTTTGGTGTTTTTGACTCACCCAGAGAGTATGGTTTTAGTTTATAAACCTCCTTGTGGGCAGACTTACGGTTACACATTCTCATGGGGGGAGATGGTTGTTCCCAGCCTCTGCAGACCAGTAATTTTCCTTGTAGGCGGCTAGGGCAGGATGGGTCTCGGGGGTGGGTTTATTCCTAGTTCACCGTCTGTGGAGGATGTAATTTGGTGAAGAGGCAGCTTTCTCCAGCGGCAGCGTTCGTCGTGGGATCCCCACAGTGGAAATGCCCCGGGCCTTGTCTCCCGTCTGCTGGCTGCAAGAGGGTATTAAAATGGAAGCTCGAATTCGTTACTTTGGCAAATACTTTCGAGGTGGAGACCTTCAGTGCCCAGTGAACTCTCTTGCTCTCCTTACCTCGTGGCCTCCAAGTATAGATTACTTTTTCTTACTGTCATTTTAAAGATTATTTTTTTATCCAGCACTTTAGTTGTTTCCAGTGAAGGTTCCTCTGGGGATCTCACTCGCTGCTGCCAACATGAAACTCACCATCCCTCTCGTTCCGGAAACACGTGGCGTCAACCTGCGTGGCTCTCCCTGGTGCTCTGGCGGGAGCTGGGAGCCGGGGTCAGCTCCTGCCCTGTCTGCCTTGGGTTTCCCTTCTCTTCACTGATTTCCTCAAGGGGATGCTTCCCTTTTCCAAACAGACTTGGCAGCTGCCAAAGGTTAGCAGAAATGGGCCAGGCATGGTGGCTCCTGCCTATCATCCTAGCATTTCAGAAGGCCGAGGTGGGCAGATGGAGTGAGCTCAGGAGTTCGAGACCAGCCTGGGCAACGTGGTGAAACCCTGGCCCTATTAAAAAAATACAAAAAAAATTAGCAGGGTGTGGTGGCATGCACCTGTAGTCCCAGCTACTCAGGAGGCCAAGGCATGAGAATTGCGTAAACACAGGAGGCGGAGGTTGCAGTGAGCCGAGATCACGCCCCTGTGCTTCAGCCTGGGCGACAGAGTGAGACTCCATCTCCAAAAAACAAAAAAGTTAGTGGAAATGAAATTTTCCACCATACCTCCTGTTATCCCAGGTAGATACCCCAAAAGCACTGGTTTACCAGCTCATACTGATTTTTCATTTTCATGAGTTTTGAATTTTCTGAGGATGTTTTATAACTAAGTCCTGTTGCCTCAAGTCTATGCTGTTAAGTACAAAAGCTTAAAGTTTAAAACATGCCTGGAATTTGCTGCGTAAAATGTGCACTAACTACAGGTGCGTTTAGGTAATGAATACACGTGAAAAAGAGGGCAGACCTGTATGTGCCCTTGAGAACAAGGAATTTTCTCAACCATAGGAATCCTCTATAGACCCTGTAATTTGCCAGTTCTGTTTTATCTCACACTTGTTAGGGGATTGGGCAGTGGAATGTTGCTGGTAATTCTTCAGAAGAATTCATGGGGATGAGTTGAATTTTCAGCGTTTAGTTGGAGGCAGCTTCCCAAGTCTGCTAAAGCCTGTCTTCAGCTTCCCCCGAAAGTTGGCCCTGTTGGCATCCTCTGATTGAGAGGAACGAGAACCTTGAGTAAATAATAGCAGTGGGGTATAGAATAACCCTCACCCTCAAGGCACGAGGGTGATTCTTCCTAAACTGTACTTTACATATCTTGAGTGCTCTGTTTGCTCAGATATTAATAGATGTCTCTTGACAAAGGAAGTGCCGTATTCAGACAGCGGAAGGACGTCGTGTACATGGCCCAGCGGCCTGGAATGTCCACAGGAAGTGCTCGGGGCAGCTGTTCTTTCGGATGGGAGACTCAGAGGGAACAACTTAAAAATACCCACCCTCTGGGCAGTGTCTCACACCTCGAATTCCAGCACTTTGGGAAGCTGAGATGGGAGGATCTGTTGAGCCCAGGAGTTCACGACAAGCCTGGGCAACAAAGGGAGCCCTCGTCTCTACTGAAAATTTAAAAATTAGCCGGGCATGGTGGCAGGCGCCTGTGGTCCTACCTACTCAGGAGGCTGAGGCAGGAGGATCACCTGAGCCTGGGAGTTAGGGGCTGCGGTGAGCCGTGATTGTGCCACTGCACTTCAGCCTGGGCATCAGAGTGAGACTCTGTCTACAAAAAAAAAAGCCCTCACATGCACATGAGATTAAGAAGACTGGACGGGAAAGCCTTTCTCAGAGAATGCAAGGGATGTTGCTGCCGGAGACCGCGTCCCCACCCTCGCACCTCTTGGACAGGCCCCTGGAATTTGTCTTCCTGAAGACTTGGCATTGGAGGTAGCCTACTGAATGCCCTGCAGAGTCAGAAAGCCCGTTAGACTTTGCCTAATGAGTCAGTCTCCCTCCTGTTGTAGCCTTGGAGTTCTTTTTTGTTTTTAGAAAAAGCCCCATTAGCAGCTTGCAGAACACGTGTGTCCCAGGCAGGGCAGTTGGGCAGAGATGCTGACCCGACCGACATTGATCGCTGGCACTCGTGCCGCCTGGCTTTGCAAGCTATGAGGACGTGCACACTTGGGAATTGTTCTGTCTTAACCGTGAATATTTGTTTGCAAAATTTGGTTGAGAAGATTAATTACCTTCTTGTTAAGCGTATTTACATGATTAGACTAGTTTGTGATTCGCTACAGGTGTAAAAATCAGCCTGTTGTGGAAGATCTGGAGTCATTAGGAGCTTTTGCGCTTGTTCTCGTTAGAGATGGGATAGAGCGAAACGAACCAGGAGCACCCAAAGTGTGACAGATTGCCTCACTGATGTCCTCTGAGTACCTCTGCTGGATGGATTGCCAGTGGAGTGGCCTGGGAGGCGGTGCAAACCCACGAGATGACAGTCATCTTCTGTCACTGCTCTCTTTTACGATGTGAGTGGCGTGAGGAGGAAGAAGGGAGCAGTTGCTGCATGAGGTTTGGAAACTGAAGTTGTCACAAGGTCTGTTCCATGAGCACATGACGGGGAGTCGATCTGAGCTTTCTCTCAGCCCTGTTGCTGACTTGCTCTGTCTTGGCATACAAAAATTATCTTAAATATGGGCACTTCCATACGATGAGGATGAGATATATGGAAAAATAAGCAAATTATAAAAAGTGATAGTCATTACTGGCCCTGTAATTTGACATCTAGGAGCTGTCTCTGTTTTCTCTGAGGCTGGTGGGTAATCCGCTCCAAGACGGTCTTGTCTCCGTGGCAAGTGGCTGAACGTGCAGTGCCCGGTCTCCTTCCGCAGGTGGGCTCAGGACACCGACGCTTACTTTGCAGGGTTGTGGTGAAGTAATTCGCCTGAAGCTCTCAGTTAACAAATGCTCCTTGTTGGTCACGTGTGTATCCTGTTTTCCCCTAAAGCAGTATTTTGAAAACTGGAAAATATTTCCCGTCTGTTTCTTTTGTTTGAGGTGATAAAGGCTGTGGCGTGTTCCGTTCTCCTTGCTTTTTAGCAGGGAGTGGCCAGGCTGACTTCCTGCCCTCTGGACAAGCTGCCTAATTCTCCACTAGCCTGTTGCCTTGCTGTTTTCTAGAACCAAAGGACCTCTCCTCCTGCTCTCCAGGCAGACCCTCGAAAGTGGGACATTGTCTACACATGATTCTAGAAAATCTCCTAAAACAGACCTTTTTTTGTTTTTTTGTTTTTAACATTTGTGTAGCATGACATCACACCCTCGTCGTATAATGTTGCCTAACAGCGTACGTCTTTTACGTGTCTTTCCCTGCGGGGCCTCGGAAGGGCCGGTCTGCATCTCTCGTATCTGCACTGAGTGGTCCTAAGGGGTGGTTTGTTTAAACCGCAAATGCGATCTGTTTTCAGAGATGCAGCTGACTTGCTGGGCTTCGTGTCCTGGAACATGGCACCTGCTTGAAATCCTCAACAGTCCTTCTCTGTGTCATCCAGGTAGAAGCTTACACGCTACAAAAAAGGGACCAGAGTAATATGGCATCAGACATAAAAGCCGTATTTGGAATGTTTAGCTCTGTCTTTTTTATCTGGGCCAAATGTATTTTCTACTCTTTTAAATGAACCTAACACTTAAAAACCCAGCAGCAAATCCTAGGGTGGTTTGGGGGGGATTTTAGTCAGAAATTCATGGTCAGCTTTTTGCAAATATTTGATAGTGTTATCTTGAATGTACGTACAGAGTTTGTAAAGGTGTGTTTGACGCATTTACGAGGTGCTGAGAGTGGACGTGCCCACCTGTCACTCCAGCCTCACGTGCCCCCCACCTTCCTGGCTCTGTCCTTTAGCCCAGATCCAGCTCCCCAGGAGCAGGATCACTGTGCCCCCCGCAACGTTCCAGAGAGCCGGTGCCCGTGGGGGTCCGTGTCCGCAGCAGCCTCCTCCTGCTGTTCCCACTGTGTGTGAGGCAGACTCTGAGACCATCCCCAAGACCCCCACCCCCGAGTGTGCACACCCTGGCCGTCTCCTTTCCTGGGTGGGGTGGGACTGGGATGTGGTCAGATGGGTACTCCTCACATCAGGGCACATTCGGTGGCCTAGGCGAAGGGATTTGGCAGATGGAATTGACATCCCCGATCAGCTCATGAGAAGGGAGATTGTCCTGGTCTAATCAGGTGAGTGTTTAGGGGGACATGCAGTGGCCTCACACACCCTCCTGCTGGCTGTGAAGAAATGAGCCACATCGTGGGGAGGGGAGTGGGCCACGTGGCAAGGAAACAGGGACCCCAGCCCTGCAATAGCAAGGGACTGAATTCTGCTGACGGTGCAGGCGAACGCTGAAGGGGACCCCAGGCCCGGGAAGGGAGTGCAGCCGCCTCGATCCCAGCCGCAGGAGAGCCTGAGCCACCCGGGCTGATGGCTCCGTGCTGTTCTGAGCTGCTGGGTGGTTGCGGTGTGCGGGGCCGCGGTGGAACAGCCTCCTGGGCTCTTCAGAGCCGCTGGCTGGAACGTCTCCTCATTTCCTTGCTGGGCACCGTGCGATTGCTTCCCCGGCCACTGCCCCTGGTGTCTGGGTGACGCCTGCCACAGACCTTTTCTACGGGGACCCCTTTGCCTTTCCCGGTGGCCGTTTGGGAAGGATTTGGACCGACCCCAGTGGGCTCTCCCTGGTGACACGAGCCTTTTGCTGTGGCTGACTCCAAGGTCAAGGTGGCCCCGGCCCCACGCTACGCAGCAGGAGGCAGCCCGTCTTTCCGGGTCTCTAGCGTTCCTGGGTGAGGATCAGGCCACAGTCCACAAGCCCGCCTGCCTTGTTAGGAGTTTTTCGGCAGGTGAACCTCCCTCTGCCTTGGCCTGGACACAGGAGAGTGACCGTTCGCTCTGTCCCTGGAGAGGGTCCTCGCGTGATGCTTGTCACAGACGCCTCAGAAGAACTTCTCTTCACAAGCCATCTCTGGCCGTCAGCACCTCAGTCTTCCAGGTCAGGGCCCCCCGACTTCCCTTGGGACTGAGAGGAGCCTCAGAGCACCAGGGAAGCCCCTTCTGAATCAGGACCGGGCCCCTCTGCGTGGTGCAGAAGAGCCAAAGGGTCTCGGGTTGGTTTTTGTTTTACGCTTTCCTTTGAAAAAACACATGTGATCGGCACCTTCGCTTTGATGTGTTATATTGATTGTATCTTGGTGCTTCCTTCGAAACTTAAAATGACACATTCTGTTAAACCCGTTCAATTGTTTCTAAAGAAAAATACAGGTTATTTATGCTTAATAAAATGAAGTTACTTGAGTAGATGCAAATCTCTTCACCTGGGGCTTTGAAAAAAAATGTAGGCAGAGTGGTTAGTCTGTTATCTGGGAACAGAGTTTGAAGGAAGGCCCTAAGTTGCCTGGTCACCTTATTACTGAAAAGGAGAGTTACTGTCTGTATCAGTTAGCTAGTGCCTCAGTAATGCCGTGTAACAAACCACTCGTAGCTCAGCGGCTTCAAACAATCACCATTTGTTATGGAAAGCTCACGAAACATCACTTTCATCTATCTGTGCTCCAAAACCTGCTCATTCCAGCAAAAGCCGAGACAACCAGATCACACGGAATCAGCTGTGCGCCCCACAAAGGAGATGTGGCTTCATGCAGGGTCCCCAGAATGGAAGCCTTGAGTTTTTCTCCACATCAGAACTAAGCCCACGATTCTATCCTGAGCTGCTGAAGCTTTAAGTGTGATTTGATCTTCTTGATCTTAAAAAGAATTAAAATGCCAACTAAGTTGGCGTGTGTCACTCTCCATCTCGCCCCAGTTCTAAATTAAGGCTGCCCTAGTTAAAGCTGCTTATATCCTCACTGTGCCTGAGTGTTAGAAGAGCTTAATTACAATCCCCGCAATCGGTTTGGGAGTGTGCGTGCGCCTTTGCATGGATGTGTGCGTGCTCGCGGGCAGGCACAGGCACACGTGTGCTCGGGTCTGGATGCGGTGCTTTGTGGTGAAGTGGGAGTGGCGTGGGAGCCGGCAGACCTGTGTGTTGAGTCCTGACTCTCCACATGATTATTTCGACCTTCAGCAAATGACTTAATGTCCAAGAGCTTGGGTGTCCCTATTTGTAAAACAGAGACACTGATCTTAAGTCTCTGTTTTTCTGGGAGAACGAAGAGCACAGACCAGCACCTGGCACACAGGGAGCCTCATCCCCACGCCCTGAGTCCATTTTGCAAACCTCACATTTAAACACGCTAAAGGCAACCTCTGCCTTTCAGACCACAGAGCTGCTTCTAGGTCCTGGCCGTCCTGGACACCTGGAGAACAAAGCAGTCGGGATCTCCAGGGAAACAGGCGTTCCCATAAACGATTGGTTCTGCAGAAATCTGACCAATGTCATTGGAAGTTGATGGGCGTGCTTCAGGGGGCTGAAATCCCGTTTCCAATCTGTGTTGTGTCTGGGAAGGTCTTGGCATCTGCTGGGGTGACCCACAAAGGGCCCGGCCTCACTGGGCTTGAGGAGGCCCTGGAAGCAGAGCGTGAGCAGGAGGGCAGAGCTGGGTGGGAACCGGAACTCCAGCTTGCCCGCGCCTGGGTCCTAGGCAGAGTGGCACCTGTGAGTGGAAAACCGAAGCCCTGACTGAGCAGCCTGTGAGACGTGCTGTGCCCACTCTAGGGGCTGGAAAGACCAGGAGAAACAGTTCTTCTCCCACCTGTTCCCTGGGCCGTGTACCCCAGCGGGGCCTCACCACCCCCTTTGTCACTCTTCTCCAAAGGATATCTTGCCCCCTCCTGTGTGTCTATGTGGGGTTTCTCTCTGCATGCAGATTTCGAGCAGATTTTTCTATTTCAGAACACTTTTTCGGTATTAAACATGCTTGAAATCTCATGGACTCAATCGCAGTTTGGGAATTTTATTATATTTTGGGAGGAAGGGAGCTAATTTCCTGTGGGCATGTTATGGCACTGCTAGAACAAACGCTCCCGTAGGATGGATGTGGGATGTATCCTGTGTGTGTGTCCATTTCCCTTTGCGATTTAGATGGACAGCATCTCCTCAGCCTTCAGGGTTTCTGCAGGAGCCTACTGGGCTCCTCTTGTCAACGAGCCTGCAGTGACTCCTTGCACTGCATGTGGTGGGGAAACTATCCCCGGAGAAGCTGGGGCATGTCGTAAAGTGTGTGGAAGGGATTTTTATACTATTGGAAAACATAGCATGCACTCTGAACAGCTTTAAATGTGTGAGAAGAGAAAGAGAGATGTGTCTGTAAGAGGGGAAATGAAGTTAGCTCCAGAAACAAAGCCAGAAGTATAAAAAAGCAATTAAAAAGTCTCTCGCATTTTCGCATTTTCCGTATCATGAGATCACTTGTGTTTGAGCCATACTTTTTAAGTAATGGATATTTTCTCCATTTTCTCGCTTGAGCATTAACTGCCATTTCTGTGTTACTCTTGTGAGGTTGTTTTTGGTGTGATTTGATCCTAGTCAGAGCAAAAATAAAATGTCAGTTCTACGATGATGGACTCTGTAATGTGGAGAGCACCTGCCGTGTGTCATGGTTTCGTCTTTATCACATCCTCGAAGGTGTTTTTCCATTTGTATGTGAGTGAGCTGGGCCTCAAAGAGGACAGGAGATTTGCTCGGGGATGTAAGGCTGAGAAACGGCAGACACGGTGTGAACTAAGGCTTCGGAGTCCTGGTCCAAGGTCCTCCCCTCCTCTCCCCTCCTCTCCTCCTCTCCTCCTCTCCTCCTCTCCTCCCCTTTTCTTCCCTCCCTCCTTCCCTCTCTTCCTTCCCTGAGTGGTGTCCTGGACCCTTTTCTGGTTCCGTCTGTCTCATGAACATAGATGATGTGGATGGGTGTATGGAATGCACGGCACTGCTACGCTTGTGCTGCCGGATGAAAAGCACCCCTGTCATTTGCAGCTGCCCTTGGCAGAGAACGTTGGGCAGTGATGCTGACTGGGCTGGGACCTCATGTCCTAGTGCAGGTTCCCTGTAAGACACCATTAAGTTTCATGCTTTTACTCAGCTCAGTGGAGAAGGCTGTGAGGCAGAGAAGCCAAATAAGTGAATTTAATGGTGCTCAGAAAATACCAGTTCTGCAGACACTTCATAACAGCGGTCACAGATCAGCCTGAGAGAGTCATGCATGGGAGGATGTCTTAATATGACTGACAGGGCTGTCACTTGGCATATGCCCTTGTCCTTGAATGAGGCATGAACTGTGCCTTGTATAGGAGGCGGGCCTCCGGACTGACACCGAAGGTTTGCTGACCGTCTGGAGACCGGGCCCTCATGGCGCTGGCCCGGGCCAAGGGAGCCTGCTGCGCACACGACTTCTCCAGAAGGCCTCATTCTTCCCACCTCTTCTCAATCCTCGCCGAAGTCCCAGCTCCAGGCTGGCCCAACGTGAGCCTCTCCCCAGCCTGCGTCCCTCACCCGCGGGCCTTCCAGCTTCTCACCTTGTTCTGCTCACCGCCCCCTCTAGGAAATTTGTGGGGACTTGGCCGTATGCATGGCTACTTGGAAGAGGCAGAAGAGAGGGCTCAGCCGGAGGGAGAAAGCAAGACAGAGTGTGCGAGCAAAGGAGGGGAAGTGGAATGCCCAAGCGGTCCTGCGTGGTCTAGATCGGTGGGTGAAAGGCATGGGAAGGACCTGGGGGAACTGCCGGAGTCCCAGGAGGCCACCGTGGCCTTCACAGAGGCCGCCCATCAGGTCTGGGGCTGAAGACCCCGGACTGCCACTGCTGCGGCACCCCCGCCTCCCTCGCCACGGACATCCGTTCTCAAAGCTTGCCTCCTGCTTTAGCCTGGCTTGACGTCCTGCACCTGCTGCCTCCGTTTCGCTGTCGGCCTGCCCTCCGTGTAGGAGGCTGGGACACTCCCTCCAGCCTTCCTGGTGACTGTCGTCTGCCTTTCTACCCTAAGATGCGGCTTCTGCTCCTGGCCTTGCACTTCGCTGCCTGATGTGCTACCTGGTCAGCCTACCCAGGCTTTCCTGCAGCAGCTCCGTGGCAGATTTCTGAGAGTAGGTGCCTGTCCCCAGCTGAGTCTAAAACCATATGGGGGAAAACACAGTGACTCCTAGCCCACATCTGCCCGTACTCTTCCTGTGCCAGCACCGAGCTGGAGACGCCTTACCTGCGTTACCCTGTTAGTCCTCACGGCAGAATGGAGCACCGTTATTACCATTATTTTTTTGAGATGGCCTCTTGCTCTGTCACCCAGGCTGGAGTGCACTGGCGCGATCTCGGCTCACTGCGACCTCCACTTCCCAGGTTCCAGCGATTCTTCTGCCTCAGCCTCCTGAGTAGCTGGGATTACAGGTGTGCACCACCGCGCCCGGCTAATTTTCATATCTGTAGTAGAGATGGGGTTTTGCCACGTTGGCCAGGCTGGTCTCAAACTCCTGACCTCAGGTGATCCACGCACCTTCGCCTTCCGAAGTGCCGGGATTACAGGCATGAGCCACTGCGCCCGGCCCAGAGTTGAGCGTTTTCAACCTTCTTCCAACGAGGTTAGTATAATTTACGTAAGGTTGCAAATTTATGCCACTTTCAAAAAGAATAGTTTGCGCCTCTACAACCAGCTCTTTGCAGAGTTGGGTTCTGCAGTGACGGTGACACCCGTGGCTCCCATGGCACACCCCACTGGCTCCCATGGCACACCCCACTGGCTCCCATGGCACACCCCACTGCCTCCTGCATAGCAGCACTCCCCCAGCTCTAGGGTACATGAGTCCCAGGGGTTCCAGGAAGATGCAGATTCTTATTCTCATTCTGAGGTTGGGAGTGAAACCCGGACTGTTGCTGTTGGTCTGTGGCCCAGGCTTTGCGTAGCGAGAGCTTAGATCCTCAGCCATGGTTCTAGCTTCACAATGCTTTGGGATCACAGGAGGCGAGAGACACTGGCCCAACTGATGTCAGAATGATGGGAAGTCAAAATAGCAGCATCTACTTGAAACCCTTGCTTAGAAAGTATGGAGATTAAAGATGTGTAGGAGAACCTGGTTAAGGAGCTCACTGTCTGATTCTGGCTCCAAGCAAACCAGAGCTTGCCCCCAGCAACCTCCTCATTTGGCAGTCCTGGGCCCCCAGTTGCCCGTCACTGGCCAGATGCCCACGTACCATAGTGGTGACCTTTCAGAACTAGCTACTTGGGAGATTCAGGTTCCCTCTTTGACGTATTCCTCCCACATTCCAAAGGGAAAGGTTTTCCGAAGATGGCCTTTGATGATACAAATGGTGGTGATGACTGTAAGCTACCTGGAACACGGATGCCTGTTAAAAGGAGGTTGTCCACAAGTGGAAAACGAAAAAATGCATATGGAGACCTTGGCAGCCTCAAAGGCAGCTGTCGTGATGCAAGACTTTTAGAAAGCCCTGTAGGAAGCTGGAACGTCGCAGAGCTCAGAGAACTAAACACAAGTAAATAATACGTGCTTTTAGGATGGGATCTGTCAAGTCACTTTGTGAAGTGTGGTTTTCACAGTCATGTGGACATGGCACGAAACATAGGTTGAGCTGCTAACCCCTCCAGTGTGAAAAACACCGAAAAGAAAATGTAACTTTTGGATCAAGAGCGATCCTATCCTTTCTCCGAACGTTGGCAGGAGATTTGAATAATGTGTGCACAAAAGACAGCGTTCTGATGTGATGAAACTTGTATTTCATCCACGTAGCTGTCCGCAGGTTGTGTCCTGTTGTGTTACTGTCCGCAGGCTGTGTCCTGTTGTGTTACTGTCCGCAGGTTGTGTCCTGTTGTGTTACTGTCCGCAGGTTGTGTCCTGTTGTTACGCTGTTACTGCTTTAGAGACTTCGTGGCACCGTCCCGCTGAGATGGAAGAGGTTCCGTTTTGAAGCACTGTCATCCTCAGATAATGTTTGCTTTCGTGAAAATGATGTGTTTGTCTGTAGTGGGAAGCTTTCTCTTTTGAAATATCTCAGATAATTTGAGGTGACTAGGTGATATTTCAGGGTAAGTTTCATCCTCAAATATGTGTCCTTAGAGGCCAAGTTAAAGAAAAAAGAAGATTGCCTGGTCATAAAAAATTCACATTTGAGTCAAAAGAATTAAATTTGCCCCGTACCTGTGCTTCCAGTCGTGTGTCTCCAGACTCCTTGACAGCTGATTTGTGGAGCCAACGACCTGCTGCAGTAAAAAACATAAACCTCGATAAAGCGATGTGGAAATGTCGTGTGCAGCTGCAGACTTTTAAAAGTAAGAAGAGGAAGGAACACGTGTTCCTCTTCTTCCCCTAGAAGAAAAACAACATTGGATTCTAAAAGATGGTCTTCTTCTTTTTGTTCCCCCGAATGCCATAGCTGTTCGTGGACAGTCTTAGAAGAGCTGATGGGGTCATCAGGATGTTTCTGGAGCATTCCGAGGCTTTAGATAGGGAGCAGCATGATTCTAGCAGCGCTGCGTGTTCTTGGGCAGCGTGTCCTTCTAGTAGGAGTCCAAAAGCATCCTGGCCAAAATGAAAGGATTTCCAGCAATATCTGCAGTGAGAGCAAATTGACCCGAGGATAATCTCCACGTGGCCCAGCAGAGAGAGGCAGCAGGGTGGGGTCCGGTCCGCTGGCCCAGCGAGGCAACCTGGACTCTGTGCCCACTGTGCTCTCGTGCCCTGGCACGAAGAAACGTGGGTTCTTTGTTACAACTTGGCGACGTGTGTGACATGCAAGGACCCTGCCAGGGCCCAGGGTGAACCCCCAGAGTAAGAGCTGTGGCTCGGGCTGCCTGGAGGCCTGCACTTGAGCCAGGAGGAAGGGGCAGGGGCAAGAAAACCACAGCATTTGGTGAGCAGCCCCCACAGATGTCCCAGGGTCACGGTGGTGTGAGCTGGGGGTGGGGCTGGGGGTGGGGGTGGGGGTGGTCCCGGGCAGCGGAACTTCATCTGGGAGGACTTTATTCTAAACCCTTCCGAACCAGAAGTCTGGACTTAGAGTAAAGTTAAGCCGCCCTCTTAACACAGTGGTTCTGCTTCATGTCATCTGCTGACCACACTGTGCCACCCGCCCTCTTAACACAGTGGTTCTGCTTCATTTCATCTGCTGACCACACCGTGCCACCTGCCCTCTTAACACAGTGGTTCTGCTTCATTTCATCTGCTGACCACACCGTGCCACCTGCAGGCTGGTCCGCTTGCTGGCTGTTCCTGCACTCCACAAAACTGGAAGCTGCTGTTCCTTAACCCCGGGGCCTGCCTGGGGCTCAGGACCAGCCCAGTCCTGGAGGCAGCCAGGGGTCCACAAAGGTCACGTGGGCACTGGGTGGCCCCAGCTCCAACTCAAGATTAAACCACATGCTTGATGTTCCTTTAATACAAAGTCTATTGAGTACGGAGACAGACGTGTGACCGTCCTACTTGCGGAATCAGTCTTACAGCTTAATAATCACACTTCAGCCATGCGCACCGGCTCACGTTGATAATCTCAGCACGTTGGGAGGCGAATGCAGGAGGAATGCTTGAGCCCAGGAGTTTGAGACCAGCCTGGGCAACATAGTGAGACCCCAGCTCTTAAAAAAAAAAAATGGTAACCTCCCAGCTACTCAGGGGGCCAAGGCAAGAGGATCACTTTAGGCCGGGAGTTCAAGGTTCCAGTGAGCTGTGATTGCACCACTGCACACTAGCTTAAGCAACAGAGCAAGACTCCGTCTTTTTTTTTTTTTTTTTTTAAAGAAATCACACTTTGTGGTAACAATGTCACAGGGAGGGGCTGTCGGCTCTGGTCTGAGGTTGGAGGAAGGCACAATTCGTGGTGCTCAGATATCTGCTCTTTGGGCTGGAACCTGATGGGCCTCCTTTAGTAGGAAAGGTGGTTTGATCTGGAGATGGAGAGAAAGCGCTAGATCTCTCTCCTTAGAGAAGTCTGGGCCTCAGAGACAGTGGAGGGGGTGGGGGTCCTCTGAGGGTGGGAGTAGCCGTACGCAGGAGGCTGCGCGGAGGATGCCAGGTGGCTGGTGGCCCTGCTGGGGGGCGGCCTGGCCCTCTGGAGACAGAGCTTCCCACACCAGTGGCTGTTTGTGCTGTGTGGAGTGTGACGTAGGCAGAGCGTGGTCGCCTGCCTGGTGGATGTGTTACTTTAGAGGATAAAGAGTAAGAACCCTGGTCCGTGCAGGGTGGTGGGCGCTGAGAGATGGAGCAGGGCTGGGGACAGCTGGCGCAGCGTCAGGGCTGCAGAGGCAGCTGCTACAGTCACTGGGAGGGACACTCCCCGCCACGCACACGGTGGACGGCTCCCGCAATTTCCTTCAGAGGGTAAGAGCGATCGGGAGGGGCAGTGAGGCGGCCAACTTCTGGAGTATGTATTATTCCTCCCTCTGAGAAATACGTGACTAGACATTCAAGTTTGAGGCTGCAGCGTTGGTGGTAGTATTGTCTGGATGACCTGTGGCATTAAACTGACGATTATAAAGTAGATATGCTGGTTACTAGGATTTGGTGATCTGAGTTTATTTCCAAACAGGTCAGGCCCAGATACAAGCGACCGTTTGCTGGGAGAAGAGCAGCGCTGGAACAGTGGGTCCCTGTCTTCCACATTTCCTAAATTGGGAGGGAGGCGGAGGAGCGGGATGGCTTGATTGAGGGCGTTGGCATTTGTCTAAGGGATTAAACCACTGGGCAGCTAGATGACCTCAGGAACCAGTCTCGTCTCAGCCCCAGCCTTTGGATGCTCATCATCCTGTCTGTGGTTTTCTAAACAGGGAGATGAATCCACCTTCATCGGACTTGGCAGGACGGAGGCACGTTCCTCTGTGTAATCATGTTTAATAGCAGTAGCGCTTGTGAAATGGTTTGCAGTCCCGGCGCCCGAGGCGGAAGCCCTCTTTGCTCCTTTGTGTTCCTGGGGCGTGACGGCGTGCCTGGCCCTGCGCCGTTGTCCTGCAGCTCCCAAGCCGGGGGCCAGCGGCCTGTCCTGGGCGGGGGCCGGGGAAGGAGCCCTTGGTCAGGAGCTGGGAGCAGCAGTGTTGGGTCTTCTGAGTGGGCAGCAAAGCCACACTCGGGAAATGGGCCTCCTTTGCCGGAAGGGATGTGCCAGTGTGTTCTCGCTTTTGGTTAGATACCAGTTAATTTACCCGTTGTTTTCCATTAACTCCTACATCAAATTTCTGAGCACCTGCCGTGTGTCAGGGCTAAGGGACAAGCCAGTGGCCCGCAGACAGGGTCCCTGCCCCCCACAGCGGCCATCTCGTGACGGGCTCCAGCCACAGGCCTTCTGTCTGGAGAAACGCGTGTGTCTGCACAGAGGAGGTGTTTTTCCTGCTCCAGTGGATTTTTCAGCTTGAAACCCCAGTGACTTTGGTGTATTTCTGGTCCCCGTCTAGTGTCGAACATTTACTTTTGTTTGTTTGTTTGTTGTTGCTTTTTTTTTGAGACAGAGTCTCTCTCTGTCGCCCGGGCTGGAGTGCAGTGGCCAGATCTCAGCTCACTGCAAGCTCCGCCTCCCGGGTTCCCGCCATTCTCCTGCCTCAGCCTCCCGAGTAGCTGGGACTACAGGCGCCGCCACCGCGCCCGGCTAATTTTGTTTTTGTTTTTGTTTTTGTATTTTTTTTTTTTTAGTAGAGACGGGGTTTCACCGTGTTAACCAGGATGGTCTCGATCTCCTGACCTCGTGATCCGCCCGCCTCGGCCTCCCAAAGTGCTGGGATTACAGGCTTGAGCCACCACGCCCGGCCCAAACATTTACTTTTTAACCCCTCATGACCACTTTGAAGAACCAGAAAGGGAAGATAAAGAAAATAACATTGCAATTAGCAGATCTTTGGACTGTAGAGCATTTTAAGGAGAAAGAGCTTAATTTTGAAGAAAGTCAAAATAGAATTAAGCATTTACACTTAGCTTGTCATCCCAATTTTTTTTCATATTCTTTGCATTAACCATCACATTTTTCAGTGTGCCTGGCAAGAATTTGGTTTAAATATGTGGATTTGATTTAAATATAAATTGAATTTACAGACGGTACTCCAGTTGCCCATTACCATGGACATTTTGGAAGTGATTATGTACTGAATCTTACCATGAAGCGGTAGTCCACACATCTGAATTACATAGTGGGCCTTTTATTTTTATTTATTTATTTATTTATTTTTTGAGACGGAGTCTCGCTCTGTCGCCCAGGCTGGAGTGCAGTGGCTGGATCTCAGTTCACTGCAAGCTCCGCCTTCCGGGTTTACGCCGTTCTCCGGCCTCAGCCTCCCGAGTAGCTGGGACTACAGGCGCCCGCCACCGCGCCCGGCTAGTTTTTTGTATTTTTTAGTAGAGACGGGGTTTCACCGTGTTAGCCAGGATGGTCTCGATCTCCTGACCTCGTGATCCGCCCGTCTCAGCCTCCCAGAGTGCTGGGATTACAGGCTTGAGCCACTGCGCCCGGCCGGTAGGCCTTTTAAAACATATTTCTTTATTATGTCTATAGTTAGAAGGAGTGGTGAGATGGATATTTTCGAATTGAGTTCAATGGCTTACTTCAGTAGGTGAATAATGTTCTGCTCTGGGAATTAAAGGGACTTTTAAGTTTCTCTCTTGCCTATGATATGCCTTTCACTGAACTGTAATGGACCAGGGATACTTGCCCAGCTCTCCTACTCGACGAAAGGTGGAACAGAATGATGCGGTGAAAGCCAGATGAAATGCATCAATGTACAATGCAGTTTTAAGATTGCATTTTAATTTGAGAGGGTCGCGAAGCCGTTGCCTTCCCGTTAGGCCCCCGGGAAGAATCTCCAGGTGTGTCGTCTGGGACTCCGCACCGCCTGCCTTCCGATGCTTCCCGCGAATTGTTAGAACCAGCCGTATCCTTCTCACGTCTGCACAAAAACTCCTGGTGGTTTTGTACTTTGCCACCTTGTTTAGGTTTCCCAGGCAGTTGGTTCGAGGCAGTCCTGTCTGTGCTTCCCTGTAACTCTCACTTGTTTTCTTTAATGTGGCCTCCATATGAATATATCAACACTTTTTAAATTAAGAGGTAATGAACACACTGCACAGCCTGAGGACGTTTGGTATTTGGGCTTCTTGGAGATGCTCTGCATGGGTCAAATGTTATTTTCAGAAAACTGGCTAAACTTTTCATGGGACCCGTTGTCAAGTCACCCTGTAAACAAACCTGTTGTTAAATCACCCTGCGTTTTTCCCATAAACACGAATGTTAATTTACATTTTTAACCTAAATGAATGAGTCGTTTTTTTCTTAAATTCCTTAAAGGAACATACCTTGCAACAGGAAAGCTTTAGGAAAGGACGAAACAGCTTTATGATCTTTCTTGAAGAGACCCTGTTGCTAAAAAGAAAGAAAAAAAGAAAGTCAAAATAAACACATGAAAGAGAGAGGCTGCGTTTGTCTGTGTGCAGGCTGCTTTCTTATACTCGTGTTTGCTGTCTGCTGTCTGTTGTGGCACATCCTTTTGTGTGCTTCGCTGCGGTAGAATTCACACACGGTGAAAGCTACTCACTTTTGGTGAAGAGTTTGATGAATTTTGGTAACGACATACGGTTGTGTCATTGACACCACAGTCACAGAACAGTCTCATCTCCCTGAAAAGTTGGCTCGTGTTCCTTGGTACCCGGTCCCCAGCCCCGACCCCAGGCTCCAGGCCACCGCGGACCTGTCGTCACTCTGCATTTCCTCTTCTGGAATATAGCACAGTAGAAACATGCGTTATGTCGTCCTCGCAGTTTTACTTCTTTCATTTAGGGTAATGTTTTTGAGACTCATCCGTGTAACGGTGCGTTTCTGCGGCTCATTCTGTTGTGCTGCTGCGTGGTGTTCTGTGGTCCGGATGTACCATACTCTGTTCGTCCATGGACACAACTGTTCATTGTTTCCAGCTTGGGGCTATTCTAAATAATATTTCCGTGAATATTCACGTAGAAGTCTTTGTGTGGGCGGATATTTTTATTTTTCTTTGTTAAACACCCGAGAGTTAACCGGCCAGGTTGTATGTGTTTAATTTAATGGGTAATGCTATACTGGTTTTCAACGTGGCTTTACCATTTTATAGTCCGGCCAGCAATGAATGGGGGTTCTCATAGAACCACATTCTCATCAACACTTAGTATTGTCATTTAGTCATTCTGGTGGTTGTGTAGTGCATCTCACTGTTGTTTTAATATGCATTTCCCTCGTGAGTGGTGATGTTGAGCATCTCTTTATGTCCCTATTGCTCATTTGTGTCTTTACTTTTGTGATATGTTGTTTTAAATCTTTTGCACATTTTTTATTGGGTTGTCTATTGATTTGTAAGAAAACTATGTATGTTCTGAATACAAACTTTTTGTTAGATATATATTTTCTGCAAATATTTTCTCCTAGTCTGTGGTTTGCTTTTTGTTTTTCTTAGCTGATTTCAAAGATGAAGCGTTTTTTATTTGTATGAGGTCCATTTCATAATTTTTTCTTGTATAAATTGTGGATTTCATGTCCTGTTTAAGAAATCTTTGCCCAACCTAATGTCACAAAGATTTTCTCCTATGTTTTCTCCTATAAGTTTAACAGTTTCAGCTTTTACGTTTAGTTCTATGATCCTGTCAAGTTAATTTGTGGATATGATATGGAGTTAAGAGTGAAGTTCACTTTTCGAAATAAAGATACAATTGTTTCAGCTCCATTTGGTGAAAAGGCCATCTTCTCCCCCACTGAATTACCCTGGTACCATCGTTAAACCTTAAAGGACCGTATAACATTGAGTCTGCTTTTGGAGTCTGTATTCTGCTCCATTGATCTGTATGTCTATCCGTATACCAATATCATTCTCTCTTGATTACTGTAGCTTAATAGGAACTCTTGAATCAGGGTAAGTTCTCCAACCTTATCTCTTTTCAAGACTATTTTGGCTTTAGGTCTTTTCCTTTACATATATATTTTCAATTTAGTTTGCCAGCTATTCAAAGCAGCATGCTAGGATTTTAATTGCAACTGCACTGAATTGAAAGATTAATTTAGGAAAAATTTCCATCTTAGTAATAGTGAATCTCCCAGTTCATTAACATGGTATGTCTCTCCATACACTAAGGTGTTTGATTTTCTTTTATAATTTTCAGTGTGCAGGCCATACACACCTCTCATTAAATTTATTCCTAAGAATTTTGTATGCTTTTGTAAAGGAAAGTATTTAAAAATTTTCATTTTAAGTCACTGCTAGTTTAAAGAAATACAGTTGATTTGTGTACATAAACCCTGTATTCTGTGACGTTGCTAAACTCCTTTATTTGTTCTAGCAGCTCTTTTGTGTATTCTCTAGACTTTTCTTTGCATAAAGTCATATATTTTGAACAGAGACACTGTTTTACATCTTTTTTTCCCAGCCTGTATGCCTTTAATTTGTTTTTCTTTACTGCACTGTTCGGAACCTTCAGTACAAAGTTGAATAAAAGCAGTTAAAAAAAAAGGACATGCTTACTCTGTTCCTCATCTGAGACAGGAAGCAGGAGCTTTTGATGACTGAGCTGTATGTTTTTTGTAGGTACTTTTAATCAGATTGAGGAAGTCCCTTTCTGTTCCTACTTTGATGTTTACAATAAGTAAATGTTGAAATTTTTCAAATACTTTTTCTGCATCTATTGAAATGATTATGTGGTTTTTAAAAATATTAATTCTGTAGTTATAATAAATTATATTGATTGAGTTTTCAGATATTAAACCAACCTTACATGTTTGGGATAAATCCCACTTGGCCGTGATATATTATTCCTTTTGTATGTTGTTAGATTCTGTTTGCTAAAATTGTGCCCAGGATTTTTGCATCTGGCTTCATTAGAGATATTGGTCTGTTGTTTTCTCTTTCCTGTGTTATGTTTATCTGGTTTGGTATCAGAGTAGTATCGGTTCATAAAATGAATAGAGAAATTGTCCTGTCTCCTCTATTTTCTGAAATAATTTGGTAAGACGGTATGATTTCTTCTTTAAATACATGCATTGCTTACAGAAGCGGGTAGGTTTTAAGAACTGCATTGTTAGGTAATTTTGTCCTTGTGTGAACATCATAGAGTGTCGTTACCCAAACCTAGATGGTATATCTAGCTGACCGCAACCTAGGCTATATGGCAGCAGTCCCTGACATTTTTGGCACCAGAGACCAGTTTCATGGAAGCAGATTTTTCCATGGACTGAGGGTGTGCAGGAGGATAGTTGCAGGATGAAACTGTTCCAGCTCAGATAATCATCAGGCATTAGTTAGATTCTCATAAGGAACACGCCACCTCGATCCCTCACACGCACAGTTCACAATGGGGCTCCCACACCTGTGAGAATCTAATGCCGCTGCTGATCTGACAGGAGGCGGAGCTCGGGAGGTGACGCTCCCTCACCCGCCGCTCACCTCCTGCCGTGCGGCCCAGTTCCTAACAGTCCGTCAGCCAGTGCTGGTCTGCAGCCCAGAGGTTGGGGACCCCTGCCGTGCAGTGTAGCCTGCTGCTCCAACCACCGTTATAAATGTGGTCCGTCATTGACCAGTACATTGTTATGAGCACATGACTATATTTAATAGAATTCATCAGAGAAACCACCTGGGCCTGGAATTCGTGTGTGTGTGTGTGTGTGTGTGTGTGTGTGTGTGTGTGTGCGCGCGCGTGTGTGTGTGTGTGTGTGAGAGAGAGAGAAAAAGGGAGAAGATTTAATTATTATTTTGATTATTTAACTGATACAGGGTTCTTCAGTTTTTTCTGTTCTTTCTTATATTCATTATCATAATTTATATCTTTCAAGAAATTTGTCCATTTTCATCTAAGTTGTTAAATCTGTTGGTGCAAAATTATTTGTAATATTGCTTATTAGCCTTTTAATATCATAGGCTCTGTAGTGGTGTTTCCTCTTTTGTTCTGGTCTTGGTAATTTATGTCTTCCCTGTTTCCTTCTTGACCAGTCTAGCTAGAGAACTTACCAGATTCGTTGATCTTGTCAGATACCCAGCTTTTCTCTTCACTGATTTTTCCCTATTACTTTTCTACTTTTTATTGAATTGTGTTCTTATCTTTATTATCTCTTTTCATTTACTTACTTTGGAGTTTGTTCTTCTTTTTCTAAGTTCTTAAGGTGAGAATTCAGAGAATTGATTTTGTATCTTCTTTTACAACACAAGCACTTGAAGCTGTAGACGTTCCTGTAGGCCTGTAGCTGTATCTCACAAATTTTTAACTGCTTTGTTTTTACTGTGATTCAATTCAATATATTTTCCAGGTTTCCCCATATTTTTTTTCACCCGTTTTGAAGAATGGGATAGTAGAGTATAAATGAGAGAAAAAAAATGCAGCTTTCCATTCACATGTTTTTTCGACGTGAAGAGTCTCATTTAAAATTTTGATGCCATGATTCTTTTTTTTTTGAGAACAGGTCTCGGTCTTGCCCAGGCTGGAGTGCAGTGGCACGATCTCAGCTCACTGCAACCTCCGCCTCCTGAGTTCAAGAGATTCTCCCACCTCAGCCCCCCCATTCGCTGGGACGACAGGTGCCTGCCACTCTTCCCAGATAATTTGTGTATTCTGGAGTAGAGACAGGGTTTCACCACGTTGGCCAGGTTGGTCTTGAACTCCTGACCTGAGGTGATCTGCCCACCTCAGCCTCCCAAAGTGCTGGGATGACAGGCGTGAACCTCTGTGCCTGGGCTGATGACTCGTACTGTCACTGGGAAAAGCCTTCCTCAGGGAGGTCTGGCTCTGGTTAGGGCTTGTGGCTCTAGAGTTTATCTGCTTCATGAAGTCTTTGAAGAAACGATGACTAATCTTTTTCTTATCTGTCCCTAGGAGGGAAATTGGGGTCAGCGTTTTTGTACTTCCTTGGCTCTTAGTGAGAAATTCAGTCTCCTTTGGTGTAACTTTTGATTTTGGCTTTAATTCCCCACCCCTTGTAACAAAGAAAAACAGAGAAGTAGTTTCTGCCAAGTACTCTTTTTCTCAGAGTAGAGTGGTTGCTTTTATAGGCTTGTTCGAGTGATAAAAGCTTGTTGGGAAATCATCTTTATGCCTTCCCTGCAATGCTTTATTTCAAGGCCTCTGGGGAGACGTGGGGTCCAGGAAGTGGGTGGGGAGCGTGCGACTGTGTGAGCACAAGGACCCACGTCAGGGAGCAACTGTGTGCTTGTTTGAAGACCAGCTAGCTGAAGGAAGAGCTTATCCAGGTAATTGCTCAGTCCCTAAATGTAGCTCAATTTCCTTTTGTTATATTTGCATAGAAACAGAGCCGTTCAAGGGAGGAACCAGAACTTGAAAAAGCTAGTATTTTTCTTTTGCCAATAGGAAAAACAGATGCAAGCTCTTCTTGACTTAATGTCCTTCACTACAGAAAGCTCTTCTGCGTTTTTGCGGACAAACAGATTATTTTCCACCCCCTTTCCACCTCGTGCAGCACAGCTGTCTGACTCCCCGTGCAATGCACCTGTTTAGTGTTCATCACTGTTGCGATATTTGTACTTTATTTGCCCAAATGGGAAAAGCAAATGAAGCAGGTGTCATGGCTGTGTCTTGGTGGGAGGAAAGACATGACATCTGAAATTAATGGGACTAATGTAAGGATTGATATTTTCATACTTGCTCAATTGCATCCTGGATTAAGTACATTCAAGAGGTAAAGAATTCAGTGTCTAATTATAATTCTTCTTTCAAAGAAGAAACTCACAGTGCATGGAAAAGAAGTGTAACCATTGTCAACACTGGAAGGGAGAAACAGGTGCTGGCAGACAGATGTCCTGACTTGGGGCCACCCGAGTCCTTGAAGACCACTGTCAGTCTGCAGGCAAAGTCCTGTCGGCCCTGACACCCCCGGGGGTGCGGCCGGTGGAGCCAGAGTCACCCACATGCCAAAGCTCCTTCTGGCCCAAGAACAGGGAAACGAGGAAAGTCCACAGTTGGAAATTACGCAGCCAGATGCCAGGGAGGTTGAGTAAAACAGGATATTTTGTTTTGTTTGTTTTCATGCCAGATCTTCCCAATTTATCTGTGTTTGTCTTTTTAAAAAAATACAAGTTTTAAAAAACTAGCAAAAGATACAGGCCAAGAAATGGAGATCCCCGTAATTCTTTGTTTAGTCTGTAAGGCAGAGTAGATTTACATCTGAAATTAAATGGCCACTGAATAAACACAAGGACTCAATATTTGTAAGGGCACTAATGTTTGCAGATGTCTGCAGTTGTTAAGGGCAAGCCAAGGAAACAGGAAATGCTGGGACGTGTATTTTTTTCTGGAAGAAATGGGCATTCCACATGCGTCCTATACAACCTTTTCTTCTTCTTCCTCTTCTTCGTCAGGCACATCCGTAACAGTTTCTGAAAGGTGTTCAGTCCTGGTGGAGAGCTGGAGATGTGTTTATGCTGGGGGTTGTTAAATGTATTTACAGCCTTTTCAGAGAGTTCTGTGGGGGTTTGTCAGTGGTTATTTATTAGTCTGCTTCAACATCTGCTGGCTGGAAAATAATCTGTCCAAGGCAATTCGCAGGAACATTATAAATTGCTTCCGATTATAATGAGCAGTAGGAAAGGTAATTTGAGGGAAATTCCACACATGTTAGTTATAGCGCGTCAGGAGCGAGGTGTGGTGTGAAATGCCCAGAGAATCAGTGTCTGCCGATAACAGTTATCAGATGGAAGGCCCTTGGTGACTCGACCGTGGTTTTCTTGCTCTCTCACTTCTGAGCTTGCCGGGCAACTTGCCTGCTTGCTGGGGTTCTTTGGAGCCTGTGGGCACCTCTGTGTGGGCACTGCCAGTGGTGCCCGAGTGGAGGTGGAGGTGGAAACCTTGAGTGTTGAGGCCCCTGGGGGCTGCTGCGTTCTCGGTTCCAAGACAGAGTCTGCAGAGCTGTGGCTACCCTCGGAGGGCAGGCAGCTGGGCCCACACACACCTCCGAAGCCAGCCCGACCCCAGCAGGGCAGTCCCGCCAGGGCGTAAAGTGGTGCTGCCATTTTGGAAGACATTGGAGGAAAATGCAACAAAATGTAAAACGTGTCGACCATTCTCCTCAGCAGTTTAGACCAACACACAACCGTAACAATTCGAGGGCACTCACTGCAGCCGTGAAATGCCAGGTTCACTTTAAGTTGCTTATGATAATACTGAGAACTTGGACTGACATTAACCAGTGCCAACAATAGGGACTTGCTCAAAGAAATTACAGAAGGAAATTCACTCTGTACTGTTCCGTGGAAAACAATCGGTGAGAAGCATTTGCTCATATATGCAAAAAAAGGGCTGTGCACACTTGGGTGTGTGCAGCGAGGTCACGGGAAGAGCAGTGTGAAGAGTGGTCTCCTCGGGTGGTGGGAGTCCCAGCTTCCTTTGCGAGACATGAGCATGGAGAGACTAGAACTGGTCCTTCTCACAGAAAAACTGTTGGTTCCAGCATTCTGCACGTTTCTACTAATAATTAAAATACTTCCTGCCTCTGAGATGCCTCCGGACACCCTTCTGAACCACAGTGCTCAGAAATACTGTCTAAATCAGGATGGTGTGATGACCTTTGGACCTTCCCTGGTGTGAGAAGTTTAGCACACTGAGTGTGATATACGAAAAAGACCGCCAGGTGTGGTGGCTCACACTTGTGATCCCAGCACTTTGGGAGACCAAGGCAGGAGGATCGATTAAGGCCGGGAGCTCGAGACCAGCCTGGGCAACATAGCGAGATGTTGTCTCTACACAAACAGCCCCCAGAAATTAGTGGGGCTGGTGGTGCGCACCTGCGGTCCCAGCTACTGGGGAGGCTGAGGTGGGGGGATCCCCTGAGCCCAGGAGGTGAAGGTCGCAGTGAGCTGTGATCACGCCACTGCACTCCAGCCCCGGCAACAGAGTGAGACCCTGACTCCAAAAAACGAAAAAGGTCACTCTGTGCTCAAGTTCTCTTATGTCACAGCAGTGCAGCTCCCTTCGCAAAGCTGGCCGTCGAGTGGTTTATGTTGGGGAATCAGTTCGTGGTTTAAAAAGTCAATGCAGAGAACAAGCCGGTGTGTTTTATGGAGAGGCTGTTTAATCTCCACTGTGGGACAGTAAATATTGGGCTGTTTGCATCATCGTGAAGCTTATGATCACAGTCTGGCGCCGTCTCCCTCCTCGCCCGGAGTCTGGTCTGTCCGGCCCGGTGTCCTCCCGAACCCTGGCCCCTCGTGCCTCCTGCCTGCGCCTGTGCCATGTCCTCTCTCCAGAGGGGCCTTTCCTGCCTAGGACTCATCGTCGTCCCCCCCGGCAAAGCCATCCCGGACCTTCCAGACAGAACCTGCCGGCTTCCCTCAGCACTTTGCACGGACTTTTGTCACAGTCCTGGGTGCACAGTGTCGCCGTCTCTGCGTCAGCCTCCCGTCCCTACCGTGGGCTCCTCCGGGGAGGTGTGGGCGTTTGTCCTCCTCCAGGCGGCCCTCAGGAGTCCGGGGAGAAGACAGGGAGGCGGGCGGGGAGCGCTCCACACACTCGGAACACTTCTCTGTGCTTATTTCATTCTGGGTTTTCTTTTGGGTCCTTGGTGTTTTTAAAGAAACCCTTTCCTACAGTGAGCCTCCCTTCCACGCAGGGCTGTTTCGAGCACAGATCTGCTGGTGTCCGTATGTACAAAGAGCAGGGGCCACCAGTGTCCGAGCAGCACCGAGGGGCGGAGGCGCCTCGCCTGCCTGCGTCCCCTGCGAGTCCCTCTGATGTTTTCCTCTCCAGCTGTCGCCTGGCTGCCTGGTGTCAGGGAGAATCAACTCTCTGGATAAACGTGGTCAATAGGGCCCATAGTCCCAGCTTTCTTCAGGCATTTTTCACGCCTGGAGCAGCCAGAGGACGCATGCGTGGCTCGTCGGAAGGTAATTTAGGGATCACCCGTGTAAGTTTCCTAAGGTTTTCTTTAACACGGTTCTTCTGATTCAGTCTGGCCGGTTAAATCTAAATCTGCCCCTGAAAGCCATGCGGTGTGGGTAACAAGCACACAAATGAGCAGTCAGCTTTTTGTGCCCTTCAGGGCCTGGGACAACCACGGGATCTAGATGGGGCTGGAGCTAGAGGTCTTGAGCTCCTGTTCCTGAAATCATCTTCGTCCTGTTTCTGCCGCCTTCTCCTGCCACAGCCACACCCACACGTGCGAGCCCCCGGGTGCCGTCGCCCTGAGTTCTGAGACCGTCCAGCGCTTCCTTTGGTTTTGCCCCAGTGCCGTTGACTTCTGTTTACTGAGGAGTGTGCTGGAGGCAGGACAGGGGACGTGGAAGGCTGCAATTTAAGAGTCTAAAAGGTTTGAGAACCTGAAGGAGGTTTAACAAGCCGAATTGAAGAATAAGACCTTTTTCAACTGGAGAGAATTTCCGTGATTGCATTATTGTTAAAATGAACATCTCTTCTGTTAAAAGCATTTGTAGATTATCTTTGTACCTTCACTCTCTTTCTGTCTGCCTTACATTAGGTCTCAGAGGAAGACTGGTGGAGTCACCTGGAGGTTGTTGGTGACTTGGGGTTTGGCTGCCTGTGGGGTCCGCCAGACTCTAGCTCTGATCCAGATTCTGCCCTTTACCTCCTCTGTGCCTGGGGAAGTCGGTGAAACTTTCTGAGCCACAGTTTCTCCAATAAGCAAAAACTGCCTCCAGAGGGGCTACCTGTTGGGCCTCCGACAGGGCTGCTGGGAGCATTAGCCGAAGAGCCGTCTGTGAGGGAAACCAGCAGGCTCTGGCGTGGAGTGGGTACCCGGGGACACCAGGATGAGGCCTGTCCCCGACAGGCACGCCCACATACGTGCATACGTGTGCATGTGCACATGCATGCACACACGCGTGCACACAGGGTGAGGCACCGTGAAGCTGAGGCCACACTCCTAGGCTTTCAGCCCTGGCATCGTGGTTTCCGTCGCGGGGCCTGCTGTGGAGCCAGGCTGCTTTTCAGAAATACCTTCAGAAATGAGACTGGGAAACTTGAGTGAAAAATGTGTTGATTGCCCGAGGCACCGCTCTGCCTCCCCCCCGGCTGTTTTCCTGGAGTGGGATTTCCCAGTCACAGGGCTGCAGGGGCCAGGGACACGTCTAGGGTGCCATGGAGGCACAACTGTTGATCATGTTAATAGGATAAACAAACCTTCTTTGACACCATAAATAGCAGACGCTGTGCCTTCCTCCCCACCTCCTGGGCAGGGAAAATATTTGAAGCTGGAAGGAATGGAGCCCTGAGCTTAATACAGTTACAGACCCAGAAAGAAAACAAAGGTGGGCACAAAGATGTGTTTTCAGGAGACAGAAAATTGTGAAATCGACCCATCAGCCGGCCCAGGACGGGCTCCCCTTGAGCGGCTCCTGGGACGGTGACGGCTGGGGGTGGCAGCCTGCGTGGCGGGTGGGAAGGTGGAGTTCGTGTGGGAGACAGAGCTCCTGCGGAGCTGTGCTGTGTTCTAAGTAGAGGCCAGAATGGAGACACCTTACGGGGAGGCCTCACCAGCACCCTATTGACAGTGAAGCTAAAGTCTGAACTCACCCGTCACCTGTCAGAGGACAGACGGAGGCCATCTTTATAAGAGTGATTCTGCACAGACCGAGGAGAGGCTGGGTCCGACCGTTTCAGATGCCGCCAGGGAAGAGGGTCCAGCTCCCTGGCGCACATCAGGTTGGACGTCATGGCAGGTGATGGTTTGTGTGTTTTTTTTTTTTTAATCTGCTCCTTTTATTTACCAAATTTTCTATAATGAACAAGTATTACTTTTATAACTGAAAGTATTATTAGAGAAAACATGCATTAAACTTTCTTAGAATGTGAACATCCACTGTGTGACCTCAGCCCCGAAGTTTTAATGGCCACACAATCCAGGCTTATCCGGTGGTGCTCCCCAGAAGGTCCTCAGCTGAGGGAGGCGGCTGGCGTTCGTGGCCTCCTCTCGATGGCCCGGCCGATGGCAGGGGATCTCTGGAACGCGGCTGGCGTTCGTGGCCTCCTCTCGATGGCCTGGCCGATGGCAGGGGATCTCTGGAACGCTGCTGGCGTTCGTGGCCTCCTCTTGATGGCCCGGCCGATGGCAGGGGATCTCTGGGACGCTGCTGGCGTTCGTGGCCTCCTCTTGATGGCCCGGCCGATGGCAGGGGATCTCTGGAACGCGGCTGAAGGAGCACCCGGGAAGAGGGCAGGACTTTGAAGGGCTGCGTGTTTTTGATCTTGCTCCCCAAGCCCCAGCCTCTTTGACCACACTGTCGAGCTGCCCATGTTCAGGGCAGATGCCTGGAACTGGTGAGCTCGAAGTTACAAATGGGGAAGCAAAGGGGACTCCTTGGGGACTCCGCTCTTTATGTCCAAATTATGTATCAGTGAATCCTTTTGGCAACACCAAAATGCATGCTGAGTCCTTGAAGTGTGGGAAAAGATAAAAATGGTTAAATATGAAGTTTGCAGATTAAGACCAATTCAGGGGTCCTCCACTGACCAGCGAGAGAATCATTCTGTGTCATCTTGTCTTGTCCCCTGGGATCCACTAATGGCTTTCTCCTTTATGGTGTCCTGTGCTGAGGCCGTAGCTCTGGTCACTCTTCCACACACCTTCCAGCTGCCGGCCATGAGCGGTGCCGTTTCTCAGCTGCAAACAGGCGGTGGGAGCCGAGGAGGGCGGGAAACTGGTGGGGCAGGAAAGAGACGGGAGATGTTATGGGGCCCAGCAAGCTGATGATGCCGAGAGACTCAGTGCCTGCTGTGCACACGCCACAGCGGGGTGGAACCTCAGGGGGTGTAACCGTGGCTCCAAACTCAGGGAAAGCCAGTGGGGCAGGATGGAGGCTGGGAAGGACTGAGCAGGTGAGAGTCAGTGGCTCCGTCTGGGAAGTCGCAGTCGCAGAGCCGTCCTCAGTCCTCAGCCGAGAGGGAGTTTCTTAGCAGCAGCAGTGAAGGACGGGGGCGGGATGCAGTGCCCATAACTGTGGGATCACAGGCCCGTTACCTTCCCCCTCTGGACCTAAGTTCCCTGCCTGTGAGGTGAGAGCCTGAGGCCGTTCGGGATTAGGGCAGATGGGGTAGCTCTGCCTAGTGGGGAGGGGGTGGTAAAAGCCGACACCAGTTGAGGCAGGGGACCGGGTCTGTGTGCGCAGATGGAGAGACGGGTGCATTCCGCCTGGACCCAGTGGCCGTCACTCATCAAGCAGAAGGTCGGGGGGAAGGGAAGGGAGTTCAGTGAGGCAGCTCTGCAGGGGAACCGCAGGCCAGGTCCCCCCAACTGCTGCTCAGGAGTAAGTTGTCTAACTGGAGCGGCTCAACGATAGAAGACTGAAGATGGCCTCGCCTCCCCTTCCCCCTCCCCTCCCCTCCCCTACCTCCCCTCCCCTCCCCTACCTCCCCTCCCCTACCTCCCCTGCCCTACCTCCCCTCCCCTCCTCTTCCCCCTCCCCTTCCTCCTCCCCTTCCCCCTCCCCTTCCCCCCTCCCCTTCCCCCTCCCCTTCCTCCTCCCCTTCCCCCTCCCCTTCCCCCCTCCCCTTCCCCCTCCCCTCCCCTCCACTGCCTCCCCTCCCCTGCCTCCCCACCCCTTCCCCCTCCCCTCCCCTACCTCCCCTCCCCTACCTCCCCTGCCCTACCTCCCCTCCCCTCCTCTTCCCCCCCTCCCCTTCTCTACCTCCCCTCCCCTCCTCTTCCCCCTCCCCTTCCTCCTCCCCTTCCCCCCTCCCCTTCCCCCCTCCCCTCCCCTTGCCCTGCCTCTGCCTCCCCACCCCTTCCCCCTCCCCTCCCCTACCTCCCCTCCCCTGCCTCTCCTCCCCTCCCCCACCTCTCCTCCCCTCCCCCACCTCCCCTCCTCTTCCCCCCTCCCTTCCCCTCTCTCCCCTCCCTTTCCCCCTCCCCTCCCCTCCCTCTCCTCCCCTACCTCCCCTCCCCTTTCCCCCTTCCCTCCCCTGCCTCCCCTCTTTCTTGCCTGACAGAGTCTTGCCCTGTTGCCCAGGCTGGAGTGCAGTGGTGCAATCATAGCTCATAGCAGACTCAAATTCCCGAGCTCAAGCGAATCTCCTGCCTCAGCCTCATGAGTAGCTGGGACTACAGGTTTGCTCCGCCATGCCTGGCTAATTTTTGCATTTTTTGTAGAGACAGGGTCTTGCTATGTTACCCAGCCTGGGTGATTTTTTTTTTTTTTTTAAATACCACACACTGTACTGCCAAGCAATGTCACTGAATAACACCGGCCAAACTACTCAGCATCCGGGCACAAAAGTCATCAGTGTGTGCAGGGAACTTCAGGCAAGCTCGTTAGGCCTGATGCTGTTGGGCACACGGTTCCTACATCCGCCATCCCACTTTCTCAGCTTAGCGAAAGCCACGATCTCTGAGGATCCTGTCGCTGACATCAGTGAGGGGCTTGCTGGGTGATGAGGCGGCACCGGAAGGCAGAGTCTCTGTTGGGTTATGAAGTAGCCACACGAAAAGCCAGTTGGCTGGGAGAGGGGGTCTCACTGCATCTCCCTGGACAGATGAGTCCCCTTCTTTTTCATTTACGACACGTGAGAACATTTGACGTTTTGGCTGGTGAGGTGCGACTGTGCAGTTGTAATTTTTTGCCATCTTGAAATGTATTGATGCGGGATGAGATTCCAGCAGGCCCCGACGTTGGCAGGTAGAGCTCTCGTGCCGGCGAGAGTTGTGCATTTGTCTCCCTTTGTTAACCTGCGTTCTGTTACTGACTTCATTTCCGTTAAGTCATCCTGTGAGGTGGGAAGGAAGAAAATGAAGTTTGGAAATGCCAGGAACTGCAGAACCCCAGAGAGGGTGTCACAGCCCTGGCCCAGGGAGCTCCTCCCACGTTTGGGCTCCCCAAAGGGCTGCAGCTCTTCTCTCATTCTCTCTTCTCTCCTTCTTGTCACCCACAACATGGCAAGGAGGGGGATGTGTTTCAGGCCTGTTAGTGTTACAGCTCTTTCAGTCCCACCATTCAGCAGGTCCTGAGTTCTTGTCCTGCGTCCAAGAAGAACGAGATACACAGACAAGTGGAGGGTGAGCAAGGCAAAGAGGTGCTTTATGGAGTGACAGTACAGCTCTCATGAGTCCCAAAGTGGGAAGCTCCTCGCCGCAGGCAGGTCATTCTGACAAATGCAGCTCTCAGCAGAGAGGAGACCCAGAGTGGGAAGCTCCTCGCCGCAGGCAGGTCATCTTGCCGTCTGCCTGAGTCTGGCTGAGCCTGGGGGTTTTACAGGCTTCGAAAAGGAGGAAGTAGATGCTGATTGGTCCATTACAGGCTTCAGAAGGGAGGAAGTAGATGCTGATTGGTCCATTACAGGCTTCAGAAGGGAGGAAGTAGATGCTGATTGGTCCATTACAGGCTTCAGAAGGGAGGAAGTAGATGCTGATTGGTCCATTACAGACTTCAGAAGGGAGGAAGTAGATGCTGATTGGTCCATTGCAGGCTTCAGAAAGGAGGAAGTAGATGCTGATTGGTCCATTACAGGCTTCAGAAGGGAGGAAGTAGATGCTGATTGGTCCATTACAGGCTTCAGAAGGGAGGAAGTGGATGCTGATTGGTCCACAGGCAGCCATTGGCGGGCCTGGATAAAGCACCGTAAGTTCTCACTCTGATCCACAGAAGTGGCAGCACAGCCCCCAGACTTCAGTCCATCCCTGGCCCGAAGGTGGGGTTTCACCGGGGACCTGCTCCTTTCCACCCAGGAGCCCGTCTGCCTCCTGCTGCCATTCGTGGCATCCATGGCGCCCAGGCTGTTGGTGCCAAAGGGTACCTGCGAGCCCAGGCCAAGCCACCTTTAGCACCCCCTTGGCCTTCATCCCCTGCTTGTTGGCACCCAAAGTCCAGAGGAGGCCGAGGGCAAGGGGTTGGCATGTTGGTACCACTCCAAGTGTGTGCACACCTGATCGGGTCACAACAGCGCCTGGGCTCGGCCACAGCTTTGCCCCGAATTGGAGTGGGCGCTGGGAGCGGGGAGAGGTCAGGCAGCAGGAGCAGGCTCTTCCAAGCCTGCTGGGGATAGGGGGTGGTTTCTGGGCCTCCGAGAGTGCAGGGGCGCAGGGATGGCCATGTCCACAGCTGTGGCTGGGGGGCTGCAGCTGTGCCTGGGACTTGGAAAGGGTTAGGGCTCCCACCCATTCCTGGCTCCTGCCTGCTCTGGGGAGCACATTGCCCCACCCAGGCCTCCCCTGCCGCAGCCAGCGTTATGGCAGCGGCCACTCTAGACAGGCCATGATTTGTACCTAATAAATATGAGACGGGATAATGCACGGAATACTTTTTTTCATTTTACCATCTCAAGATGGGGATCTATTAATTATTTCATGAGTCCTAAAGCAACTTCTTGAATTTTCAGCTCCCCAAAAGCAAGCAGCTGCTTAGCGTAGCTGATTCTACAAGGAGTAGCGTTTCGCTTTCTCACAAGTGGATGCTGCCGTGTGCCTCACAAAGCCATGGTTGCGTGTGGTGAGGGGGTGGGCTGGTTGAGATGGCATTACAATGTTTCAGAAAAGTGGTGTAAAGATGAGAAATATTTGCATCCAGACACAGAGGGAGGCACCAAGCCAGCGTCTGATTTGCCAGACTCGCTGCTGGCAGTTTAAATGCCCTGTTGATTTTATTAAACATTCTTAATAAGAAGTTGGAGTTTTGTTTAGGCTAAAACCGTAATGAAAACAGCTGTCTTCATTTCTTATAAACAGTGAGATCGCACAAGGATGAGGAATATCGTGCTGGACAGTGGAGCTGCCGTGGGCCCGGTGGGGGTGCTGCCCATGGAAGGTGCTGGGGATGTCCATCAGGTGCTTCTGGGATAGGGCCCAGGAAGACCAGACGGTTCTGTTCAGTTTATTTTATTCGTGGAGGCATTTCAGTGGGAGAACAGATCTGTGATTGTGTTTCAACATTGTCTGAAAAAGGGAACTGGATCTGGGTGTCCGAGCTGTGAGCGTGAAACACAGAAAGGCCGTAGCTACCAAGAGCAGGGGACGGTGGGTTCCGCTGGAGGGAGGGAGGAGGAAACTTAGCAGACAAAGAGTTAAAATCAGCCCTGGCTGGACCGTGTGTGCCGCGGGGACAGCCTTATTTTAGTCTGTTTAATTTTAAAGCTTCTGGCATCTGGTTGTCCCGGGGAAGCCAGCAGCAGACGGGTCAAGAAGGCAATTCTGCCGTCAAACAGAACGAGGTTCAAATTCAGGCACCACCAGTTTAGAAGCCAGGGAAACTCGGGCGAGAGTGTTCGTTTCTCTGAGCTGCATTCCTTCCGTATAATGGGGATGATAATTCCGTATAATGGGGATGATAATTCCGTATAATGGGGATGATAATTCCGTATAATGGGGATGATAATTCCGTATAATGGGGATGATAATTCCGTATAATGGGGATGATAATTCTGCCTCACGGATTCTCCAAACTGCTGCCATCATCCAACTAGCATATTTTGATCCAGCAACCTTTTTCTTTTTTGGAGCATTGGCCTCGTGCCCACACAGGAAGAAGCAGACACAGTTGCCGTCTACAACGGGGCAGTGGGCTTATTATCTACTTAACGTAAGACTTGAAAACAGGTGACCACAGCATGACGGTGTAAGTTCTACCATGGAAAACATTCCAACAAAATGTTACAGTGGTCTTGGAGGGAGAATAAAGGGAGTTCCACGAGGAATATAAAAAACACAGATCCCTGAGCCGACAGACAGGCACTCACACGTAATAGGCAAATGGTTTCATCCACAGAATTGTTTAATCTCTGCAGAGGGAAAGCTAGTATAGGAAAAAAAATCTTCAGCTGGTCGGTGTTACGCAAATTGTGATGGATGAAAACAAAATTCTTGAACCTGTCATGGGTTTGTGGAGAGACGTAATACTGGGAACCGCAGAAGTAATACTGGGAATACATCAGAGCTCGAGGGGCTAGAGGGCGTCTGGACAGCTTGCGTCACGAACACACGCTGGGAGAATGAGAAGGCGTCGCTGAGGACGGCCAGGAGGAAGGCTCAAGGCGTGAGTGCTGGCGGTGTCCAGGCCGTCAAGACGACGAGTCCGCCGAGCAGCCTTCTGCATTCGCTTAGGAAGCAGCAGCCTCGGGAGCTGACGCCGCCAAAGCGCAAGCCAAGGAGGGTGAGGGGCCTGGCGGACAGCCCCCGGCCGTCCAGATCTAGGGGCGATGGAGGGAGCCTGGGAAGAGCAAGACCCTGGTCTGAGTCCCGCTGTGAGCGGCGTCCAGACCCTGGCCCCAAGTCCCTTCCTCTGCCAGCTGGCAGAGCCGACCTCTGTCTGGGGTGTCCGATTCTTTGCCTCCCGTGGGCCCCTCCTGTGAGTACAGATGCTGTCACCGTGGGCGGGGATGGCTGACCACACACCCTCCCATCATACCCCTCCGTGCTCCATCTCATTGCCCAGCCCAGGGGCTTGACCTCTGCCTCTGGGGGTAGCAGAGCACTGGGCCCTTCTTATCTTCTGTGTGCCTCCCCGGCAATTTTCTGTGCATTTCTAAATTACACCCCTGCCGCCAGCACCATTGCCTAACTCTCCTCAAGACCCAATGTTTGACTTCACCTCCAGTGGCCACAAGCGAAATAAGTCACCGGGTGCCAACAGCGACCCTCTTCTTCCACCCTCAGCAGTGTGGGGGCCCGTCCAACAGCAGCAGCAAGGGTCCCCCGCAACCCCGGGACAGCTGTGCCGGCCTTCCCATCGGGGCACCTTGTACAGACATCGCGATGAAGTGCTCCTGTTGTGTGTCCTACGGGGGATCTGTGTTGTGTTTAGTCTGTGCACAGCCTCATTCGGCCCAGGCTCGTGGGCCAGAGCTGCATGTTGACACAGAGCGAAGAGTGAATCCTGCCAGGCTGCTGAGGCCGCGGCTGTCCCAGGGCACGTGTGATAAAGCTGAGAGCAAGGAGGTGCCCCGAGAGCTCTGGTTTGCGGGGAGAGAGAGAAGACAAGATAGACAAAAAGTAGCCAGAACTCTGTAGATCTCGGGGGAGTCAGTGAGCAGACAACGGCATCAGAGTGTGCCACGGTGGGGGCAGGAGGGCGGCCAGCAGGGACAGAGGAGGGCCCTCTGCCAGGGAGAGAAACAGCGGGTATGGGGGGGGAAAACCAGTTGCTGAGAAGAGCCTGACCTGCCATGAATTTGGGCCTATCAAGTGAGCAGGTGTTAGTTGTCTTTGCACTGCTGCAAAGGAATTCCTGAGGCTGGGTAATTTATAAAGAAAAGAGATTTATTGGGTTCATGGTTCTGCAGGCTGTACAAGAAGTGTGGTGCCAGCATCTGTTTCTGGGGAGACCTCAGGAAGCTTCCACTCGTGGCATAAGGCAAAGGGGGGCCAGTGCGTCACATGGTGGGATGGGGAGCAAGAGAGTGACAGGGGGGTTCCAGTAGCTTTAACAACCAGATATCCTATGAACTCATGACCACAGGGAGGGCACCCAGCCACGAGGGAGCCACTGCATGACCCAGACACCCCCCTCCAGGCCCCACTTCCAACACTGGGCATCTCATTTCGCATGAGATTTGGAGGAGACGGACATCCAGACCATAGCAGCAGGGTGAACAATGGGAGGCATAGTGGGGTGCAGCCACCTGGGCCTGCAGCTGGCAGTGGCCAGCCAGGGTGAGCATCTGCATCCCTTAAACTGTCCACCAGCCCTTTCCAGGACGCTGTGCTTCCTGCTCGCTGGGGCAGTGCAGACAGGTTGCGACTGATGTCGTGGAATCCCAGGGCTGCTGGAAGGTGCCTGCATTTCACTTCTTTCAGGGTACTTACGTCTTATGCCTCCCGATCTCCTCTGCCTTAGCTGAACCTGGAAGGACAGTGCACTCTCTCTAGACCTGGGCTGATGCATCTTTGAAAATGCCTTTAAGGTTTCCTTAGCTCCTGAGGGTTCGGATTCTGCCCAGTCAGTCACGATCCTTCCCTCTGGTCTCCTGTCTGGTTCCCGGTGCAGTTTGATTGTGCCTTTGATGGATGGCCAGGGCTCACCCTCCTCCTTCCACGTCCTAGTGACGGGGAGAGGCTGATGGCCAAGGTGGTTCCTGGAGGGCTGTGACTCTTCACTCTGTCTTCCGTGTTGTATCCCGACTTTAGATGACGCTGTTCTTCTAGACAGTACAGGGAAAGCGGCAGAACTAGGATCTGTCCGTCTCCCTCTTCATGGGCCACCTGAATGAGTGTGTGTGCAGTTCTTTACTGAGCTTCAGTTTGGGATTGCCTAGGGATCTCCTTTGCCTGGCTTTATTTCTCTCCTCTTAAGAATTTGCGTCTATCAAGTCAGAGTTTGCTGCACAAAAAAGTTCCTAGAGTTAGGTTGAAACTAACCAACAATCATTTTATCTGGTTCATTTACTTCCTTTTTGATGTTGTTCATTTAAGACTTTACTCATCCTCTGTGTATTTTTAAGGAAGGATCTGAAAAATGATAAGAGATTAGTATTTTGTTATTTTATATTTTTAGTAAATGTGACATTCTAGTTGAGGCTAAATATGTACAGACGTGGAACAGAGTTAAAAGTGTTTGTGAGTGGGAAATAGATGGAAATAAATACTAAAGACTTATAGCTTGTGATTTGTTCAGTATCACTTAGCAACATCAATATTTTTGTCTGCAAATAAAGGTCTCCTCTTTGGTACATGTTGAAAATATTTGTGCGCTTGCATGTTTGTGACCTTGTGTACACATCATCTGAAGCAGAAGGATCATTTTGGTTGTGGCTGGGTTTATGGTACTTAATTTGGGTGTCTAGACACTGTTATAGTGACAGAAAAACGTCTGAAGATGTGAGACGAGATTTTGAAGAATGGCGTTCTTAAAATATGTCTGTAAACTGCCTCTTAACACAGAAATAAATTACAGAGTTAGAAAAATCCTAAGTTAAAAGGATGTGTTTCTTCTGAGATAATTATTTGCATGGTTTGAAATCACTTTTTCTTTATCAGAAGCTGAAACATGATGTTCCCTGAGCTGTGCCGAGAACAGGGGGTGATTCCCATTAGCAGCTGTGGAACTTAATTAATCTTTAGTTTTCTGATACTTTATTTTGTAGGTCTGTCCTGGTGCAGGCCCCCTGGCTAACCTCCATTTCTACAGCTGATGCCCGTGTCCGTCCTTCCCGTGGAGGCCGTCACCTTGCCCCCCACCCTCTGTTGTGCTGCGTGTTTCCCGTGTGTCCCCCCTCTAGGGTTCATACGTGAAGCAATCTGGATTGGTCTCGCGAGCGTGTCGGTGCCCTAGGAGAGTAACGCCAACCAACTGCCCCTTTTGTCAGGTGGAACCGATTTCTCTTCCCTGAAATTCTCATCTGTGCAGTTAATTAGTGAGTGACCTCCCCATCAAGGCTCTCTGAGCGTCTCTGTGTGGCCCATTTTAACTCTCAGTGTGTTTTATTTCTTCTAATTATTCTAGTCACATAGCTGGCATTTGATCACATGATCCCACTTTTGTCTGCTTTGTGTTTGAATGGATAATGGAATGGTCGTACTTTCTCTGCTTCCCTGGTGCCGGATACACGGTAGGCATTCTGCAAATAGTTATTGAGCCAACAGATCAAGGAATACTTCATAAGGAGTACAGGCATTAAAAATGTTTTTATATTCCCCTTGTTTGCTAAAGTTCAGTTGTTTGAACTAAAAATATAGTTTTCAATATAAAAATATTTTAAGTTATGGCCAAAGTCCAAAGTTAGCCCATAGCAATGTATACAACTCAGAAGGTAAA